>NW_027362073.1:112500-701276 GCF_039654945.1 Dendrobates tinctorius | reverse complement strand
AAAGAGGAAGAAAGAAAGAGGAAGGAAAGAAAGAAAGAAAGAAAGAAAGAGGAAGGAAAGAAAGAAAGAAAGAGGAAGGAAAGAAAGAAAGAAAGAAAGAAAGAGGAAGGAAAGAAAGAAAGAAAGAGGAAGGAAAGAAAGAAAGAAAGAGGAAGGAAAGAAAGAAAGAAAGAGGAAGGAAAGAAAGAAAGAAAGAAAGAAAGAGGAAGGAAGGAAAGAAAGAAAGAGGAAGGAAAGAAAGAAAGAAAGAAAGAAAGAAAGAAAGAGGAAAGAAAGAAAGAAAGAGGAAGGAAAGAAAGAAAGAAAGAGGAAGGAAAGAAAGAAAGAAAGAAAGAGGAAGGAAAGAAAGAAAGAAAGAGGAAGGAAAGAAAGAAAGAAAGAGGAAGGAAAGAAAGAAAGAAAGAAAGAGGAAGGAAAGAAAGAAAGAAAGAAAGAGGAAGGAAAGAAAGAAAGAAAGAGGAAGGAAAGAAAGAAAGAAAGAAAGAGGAAGGAAAGAAAGAAAGAAAGAAAGAGGAAGGAAGGAAAGAAAGAAAGAAAGAGGAAGGAAAGAAAGAAAGAAAGAAAGAGGAAGGAAAGAAAGAAAGAAAGAAAGAAAGAGGAAGGAAAGAAAGAAAGAAAGAAAGAAAGAAAGAGGAAGGAAAGAAAGAAAGAAAGAAAGAAAGAAAGAAAGAGGAAGGAAAGAAAGAAAGAAAGAAAGAAAGAAAGAGGAAGGAAAGAAAGAAAGAAAGAAGGAAGGAAAGAAAGAAAGAGGAAGGAAAGAAAGAAAGAAAGAGGAAGGAAAGAAAGAAAGAAAGAGGAAGGAAAGAAAGAAAGAAAGAGGAAGGAAAGAAAGAAAGAAAGAGGAAGGAAAGAAAGAAAGAGGAAGGAAAGAAAGAAAGAAAGAGGAAGGAAAGAAAGAAAGAAAGAGGAAGGAAAGAAAGAAAGAGGAAGGAAAGAAAGAAAGAGGAAGGAAAGAAAGAAAGAAAGAAAGAAAGAGGAAGGAAAGAAAGAAAGAAAGAAAGAAAGAAAGAGGAAAGAAAGAAAGAAAGAAAGAAAGAGGAAGGAAAGAAAGAAAGAAAGAAAGAAAGAGGAAGGAAAGAAAGAAAGAAAGAAAGAGGAAGGAAAGAAAGAAAGAAAGAAAGAAAGAAAGAAAGAAAGAAAGAAAGAGGAAGGAAAGAAAGAAAGAAAGAGGAAGGACATAAAGAAAGAAAGAAAGAAAGAAAGAAAGAAAGAAAGAGGAAGGAAAGAAAGAGCAAGGAAAGAAAGAAAGAAAGAGGAAGGAAAGAAAGAAAGAGAGGAAGGAAAGAAAGAAAGAAAGAGGAAGGAAAGAAAGAAAGAAAGAAAGAAAGAGGAAGGAAAGAAGAAAGAAAGAAAGAAGAAAGTGAGGAAAGAAAGAAAGAAGAGGAAGTAAAGAAAGAAAGAAAGAGGAAGTAAAGAAAGAAAGAAAGAAAGAGGAAGGAAAGAAAGAAAGAAAGAAAGAAAGAGGAAGGAAAGAAAGAAAGAAAGAGGAAGGAAAGAAAGAAAGAAAGAGGAAGGAAAGAAAGAAAGAGGAAGGAAAGAAAGAAAGAGGAAGGAAAGAAAGAAAGAGATAAAGAGGAAGGAAAGAAAGAAAGAAAGAGGAAAGAAAGAAAGAGGAAGGAAAGAAAGAAAGAGAGGAGGAAAGAAAGAAAGAAAGAGGAAGGAAAGAAAGAAAGAAAGAAAGAAAGAGGAAGGAAGGAAAGAAAGAAAGAAAGAGGAAGGAAAGAAAGAAAGAGGAAGGAAAGAAAGAAAGAAAGAAAGAGGAAGGAAAGAAAGAAAGAAAGAAAGAAAGAAAGAGGAAGGAAAGAAAGAAAGAAAGAAAGAAAGAAAGAAAGAGGAAGGAAAGAAAGAAAGAAAGAAAGAGGAAGGAAAGAAAGAAAGAGGAAGGAAAAAAAGAAAGAAAGAGGAAGGAAAGAAAGAAAGAGGAAGGAAAAAAAGAAAGAAAGAGGAAGGAAAGAAAGAAGAGGAAGGAAAGAAAGAAAGAAAGAAAGAGGAAGGAAAGAAAGAAAGAGGAAGGAAAGAAAGAAAGAAAGAGGAAGGAAAGAAAGAAAGAGGAAGGAAAGAAGAAAGAAAGAGGAAGGAAAGAAAGAAAGAGGAAGGAAAGAAAGAAAGAGGAAGGAAAGAAAGAAAGAGGAAGGAAAGAAAGAAAGAAAGAAAGAAAGAAAGAGGAAGGAAAGAAAGAAAGAAAGAAAGAGGAAGGAAAGAAAGAAAGAAAGAGGAAGGAAAGAAAGAAAGAAAGAGGAAGGAAAGAAAGAAAGAAAGAGGAAGGAAAGAAAGAAAGAGGAAGGAAAGAAAGAAAGAAAGAAAGAAAGAGGAAGGAAAGAAAGAAAGAAAGAAAGAGGAAGGAAAGAAAGAAAGAAAGAGGAAGGAAAGAAAGAAAGAAGAAAGAAAGAAAGAAGAAAGAAAAGAAGAGAGAGGAAGAAAGAAAGAAAGAGGAAGGAAAGAAAGAAGAGGAAGGAAAAGAAGAGGAGGAAAGAAAGAAGAGGAAGGAAAGAAAGAAGAAAGAGGAAGGAAAGAAAGAAAGAAAGAGGAAGGAAAGAAAGAAAGAAAGAGGAAGGAAAGAAAGAAAGAAAGAGAAGGAAGAAAGAAAGAAAGAGGAAGGAAAGAAAGAAAGAAAGAGGAAGGAAAGAAAGAAAGAAGAGGAGGAAAGAAAGAAAGAAAGAGGAAGGAAGAAAGAAAGAAAGAGGAGGAAAGAAAGAAAGAAAGAAGGAGGAAGGAAAGAAGAAAGAAAGAGGAAGGAAAGAAAGAAAGAAGGAGGAAGGAAAGAAGAAAGAAGGAAGAAAGAAAGAGGAAAGAAAGAAAGAAAGAAAGAAAGAAAGAAAGAAAGAGGAAGGAAAGAAAGAAAGAAAGAGGAAGGAAAGAAAGAAAGAAAGAAAGAAAGAAGAAAGAAAGAGGAAGGAAAGAAAGAAAGAAAGAAAGAAAGAAAGAGGAAGGAAAGAAAGAAAGAAAGAGAGAAAGAAAGAGGAAGGAAAGAAAGAAAGAAAGAAAGAAAGAAAGAAAGAGGAAGGAAAGAAAGAAAGAAAGAAGAAAGAGGAAGGAAAGAAAGAAAGAAAGAAAGAGGAAGGAAAGAAAGAAAGAAAGAAAGAAAGAAAGAAAGAAAGAGGAAGGAAAGAAAGAAAGAAAGATGAAGGAAAGAAAGAAAGAAAGAAAGAAAGAAAGAAAGAAAGAAAGAAAGAGGAAGGAAAGAAAGAAAGAAATAAAGAAAGAAAGAGGAAGGAAAGAAGAAAGAAAGAAAGAAAGAAAGAAAGAAGAGGAAGGAAAGAAAGAAAGAAAGAAAGAAAGAAAGAAAGAGGAAGGAAAGAAGAAAGAAAGAAAGAAAGAAAGAGGAAGGAAAGAAAGAAAGAAAGAAAGAAAGAAAGAGGAAGGAAAGAAAGAAAGAAAGAAAGAAAGAAAGAAAGAAAGAAAGAGGAAGGAAAGAAAGAAAGAAAGAAAGAAAGAAAGAAAGAAAGAAAGAAAGAAGAAGAAGAAAGAAGAAAGAAAGAAGAAAGAAAGAAAGAAAGTGGAAGGAAAGAAAGAAAGCAAGAAAGAAAGAGGAAGGAAAGAAAGAAAGAAAGAAAGAAAGAAAGAGGAAGGAAAGAAAGAAAGAAAGAAAGAAAGAAAGAACAGAGAAAGAAAGTGGACAGAAAAAAAGTACAGATAGAAAAAAGAGAGGGGAAAGAAAGAACAGAGGGAGAGAAAAAGAAAGGGGGGAAAGAACAGAAAGAAAGGGGGGAAAGAGGGGAAAAAGAAGCCGAGAAATAAGAAAGTGGAAAGAAAAAAACAGAGAAAGAAAGGAAGGAAGAAAGGAGAGAGAGAGAGAGAGAGAGAGAGAGAGAGAGAGGGAGAGAGAGAGAGAGAGGGAGAGAGAGAGGGAGAGAGAGAGGGAGAGGAAGAACAGAAAGGGGAAAAAGAACGAACAGAGAGTGAAAGAACTAAGAGAAAGAGCAGAGGAAAAGAAAGGAAGAACGGAGAGAAAGATTAGAGAGAAAGAGGGGTAAGTAAGAACGAACAGAGAGAAAAAAAGAGAAAGAAAGAACAGAGATAGAGGAAATAAAGAATGGAGAGACAGGGGAAAGTAAGATAACAGAAAGAAAGGAAGAACAGAGACAGAAAGAGGGGAAAGAAGAGATAAAGAAATAAAGATTCTATAAAGATACTATATTAGCCCGGCTCACATTGTAGGGCCAACCTGAGCCTCCCGATGCAGGACATATGATCAACTCACATGGCCAACATCCCCGAGTCCAAGGCAATCCCGCTGTCCGCGCTGTCGGAGGAGGACACGGTGATGGACCTGAAGCATTCCCTGAAGTGCCTCCATGGTTACGTCACAATCTCCTCCCGAAATTAACTCATTTCCTGTCAGCTTCCAGCACGTCACTTCCGATGGAACGTCACGTGCGAATTTTAGTGCTCCTCGGGGCTCTGCCCTGTACGCGGGAAAAGTAACCTCCCAGCCGGGGCAGACTCAAAATCGGGACTGTCCTGCTGGATCCGGAACGGTTGGGAGGTATGAATGCTCCCCACCATACACCTCATACACACGCGGCCCTGCTTCGTACACCTCGCACACACACACTCTGCTACATCCACCCTGTAAACCTCTCCTGACCCCACACAAACTTCCCTCATCCAGTACCGTGACAACCAGCACAGCAGAGTCCCGCATACACTGAGGCCCTTGACTCCTCCTGTTCTGTGACATCATCACAGGTCCTGTGCGCATAGAAGAGAACACAGCCTAGCGACGTTGTTGCAGGCTGTGAGGGGCTGCGGTGCGGTGGGTCTCTGGGAGGGCGAGGATGGGGTCCGTGCATGGGGGGCATGCGGGACAGCAGGTGGAAGGGGCAAAAACTGGACAGTCCTGTGGAGAACGGGACAGTTGGGAGCTATGATGGTAGGTTGCAGTGAGAAATAAGTTGCATGTTGCAGTGAGAAATAAGTATTTGATCCCCTACCAACCATTAAGGTTATGTGCACACATTGCGGATTTGCCTGTGGAATTTTCTGCGCAGATTCTGCATCTCGACAGAAAACGCAGTTAAAAATCCGCACTTTTTTTACGTGGATTTTCAAGCGGATTTGTATGTGCTTTTGTAAGCTAAATAAAGATATACTGTATACACTCGAGTATAAGCCGAGATTTTCAGCCAATTTTTTTAGGCTGAAAGTGCCCCTCTCAGCTTATACTTAAGTCATTGCCCCAGGGGGTCGGCGGGGGAGCGGCAGGAGCCGGCGGCTGTCAAATCATACTCACGCCCTCCTGGTGCGGTCTCTGCACTTCGCTGCTTCTCCGATGCCAGCAGCTTGTTCCTGTGTTCATCGGTCACGAGGTACCGCTCATTAAAGTAAAGAATATGCAGGCGACTCCACTCCCATAGACGTGTGTATATTCATTATTTTAATGAGCGGTACCACGTGACCGCTGAACACAGGAACAAGCTGCCGGTACCGTAGACCATCGGAGAAGCAGGGAAGTGCAGAGACCGCGCCAGGATGGGGTATGATGAGGGGAGCCGTGCATACAACATGGGGAGGACGGGGGAATCATGCATACAACAGGGGGAGGGACGGTGGAGCCATGCATACAGCGGGGGGAGGGACGGTGGAGCCATGCATACAACAGGGGGAGCCACACATACAAGGACAGGGATCAGGGGACAATGCATACCCGACTTATACTCTAGTCAATATGCTTACCCAGTTTTCCGTGGCAAAATTAGGTGCCTCGGCTTATACTCGGGTCGGGTTATATTCAAATATATACGGTATAACAAAAAAAAGTTGTGATGTCACTTCCTTGTCCAACCTCTATGTACTTCACTGAATAATAATTTTTTACACACAGATATAGAAGATAAGATCCCTATAGATAGATAAGATCCCTATAGACAGATGATAAGATCCCTATAGATACTGTACATCCATCCACCTATACATACATAAGATCCCTATAGATACATCTATAGGTAGCTATATCGATATATCTATCCATCTATCTACAGATAGAAAAATATCAAGCCCGATGTTTAGTAATAAACATAATAAAATGGTACATAAAGAGTTGAAGGGAATCTGTCGCCCCATTTTTTGACCATCAGCTGCCGACACCACCATCAGGGGCTTATCTAGAGCATTCTAATGTAACCTGAAAGAAGAAAAACACGTTAGATTATACTCACCCAGGGGCGGTCCAGGTCCGATTTTGGTCCGATGGGTGTCGCGGTCCGGTCAGGCGCCTCCCATCTTGACATCCTCTTCTTTGCTGCCTGTCGTGGCTCTTGCACAGGCGCACTGCTCTGTCCTGTTGAGGGCAGAGCTCCTGCGCACTGCAGGACTCTGGTCTGCCCTCATCAGGACAGAGCAGTGCGCCTGCTCAGGACACACGACAGGCAGCATAGAGGACGTCACCATTAGAAGATGGGAGGCGCCGGACGGGACCGCGACACCCATCGGACCATAACTGGACTGCCCCTGGGTGAGTATAATTTAACTCTTTGTTCTCATCTTTCAGGTTACATCGGGGGCTTATCTACAGCATTACAGAATGCTGTAGATAAGCCCGACGGCGGTGCCGGCAGCTAATAGTAAAAAAAAATTGGGTGACAGATTCCCTTTAAATAAAGACACACACCATGGCCACACTTGCGAGAAACTCGCCCGAGTCTCGCACCTCAGTACCCGGCACTGCCGCCGGTACTCGGACCAGAGCGTTCAGCTGCATAGAAATACATGCAGCCGCTCTCTCCGGTCCCGAGAGTCGGGTATTGAGACTCATGCGAGTTTTCCGCAAGTGTGACCCCAGCCTTAAATGCAATATCTGGTTAATTTAAAAAATAATGGCGTGCGCTCCCATGCAATTTTCTGCGCCAGAGATAGAAAGTCAGCAACTGGGGGCCAATGTTTATAACCTAGGAAGGGGTTAATACCCATGGATCTTACCAGGCTATGAATATCAGCCCGCAGCTGGCTTTAGCAGTCGTACATTATCTGCCCTGTTGAGGGCAGAGTACTGCAGTGCGCAGGCACAGGGAAAGGTCAGAGAGGTCCGGCACCTACGCATTGCAGTACTTTATTCTGCCCTCAACAGGGCAGAGTAAGTAGGCCTGCGCATGAGCCGCGGCAGAAGCAAGGAAGACTGCGTCCTCGCTAGAAGAGGGGAGGAGCCGGACCCGGATCGCGACATCTATTGGACCGGACGCCGGGGTGAGTATATAATTTACAAAAAAGTTTAGTGTCTGCTCACCTCCTCCTGGACTACACGGATCTTGCTGTGCGGCAAGTTTTCAGAACTTAGAAAAAATAAGTCCAGCGCTCTAAGTCCATAAAATCCATTTTTCTTTTATTCCATCGCTTTCATTAGGATAAATGCAATTACGTCATAGTCCAGAACATTAAAATCAAACACGTTTCAACGCAAAACCACGCGTCTTAATCATTGACAGAGATCTAATCCCCTTACAGGCTGGGATCATATATGACATCAGATAGGTATTTTTTTTTTTTTTTCATTCATAGTGATAAATCAGATCCTGTCTAATATTGATGCCATGTGGGACCCTGGTGTTTAGCTGATCCACCATGTTTCCCGGCTTATCAGTTTTCTTTTAATATCGCCACCTCTGGCTGGAATTTGAACCCTTTCTATACCTGACACCTCAAAAGTGGACACATTCCCTCCATGACTATTAATAAAATGTTTTGAAATTGCTGAACTTTTATTAATGATTTTGCTGGTGGCATCTGAGAGGTGACGTCTTATCCCGATCTTCAGTGGTCCTCCTGTGCAGCTGACATACTGGAGGTCACACACAGCGCAGCGCACAGTGCACACCAAATTACTGGTGTTGCAGTTTATATATGAATTGATCATATACTATTTTTTATTTGCATAAGAGGCAAAAGTTTTAGTATTTTTCATATTCTTGCAACAGGTGCAGACATTGTGGCCACATTTGTATGACCCTCTAGTGCTGAGCCAATTGTCCTTTTTGCTATTATCACTGAGATAGAGGCTGGGGGACAGAATATCTCCCCGAGTGGAGGTTTTTTTGGCAATAAATTTCACAGGATTTGTCAGGATTTTCTCCAGTTTTTTGTCCTGATATAATATAGGTAATCTTTTTTTAATGATGTTAGTAATATTTTTGAAGTATGGGCTGTACATAGTTGTAAAAACGACTCCATTTTTATTACCTGCATGATTAGATCTATATTTGTGACAGTTTTTTCTTTTTCCTGTTTCTTTCAGCATCTCTGCTCTGCCCTTGTTACGGATTATGTCCTCAGCCCTATCTAGCATCCACTTGGAGTAACCCCTTCCTGTCAGTCTGACACGTGTCTCATCTTTCACTTTTTCAAAAGTTTCATGTAAAGATGAATTCCTTTTGAACCTATATAGCTCTCCAAGGGGGACATTTTTAATGACATTCTTTTCGTGACAGGACTGTGCCAATAGAGTGGAGTTTGTGGCTGTACTTTTACGGTAGGGGGACACTAGGATTTTATTTGTGGAATCCAAACTGAGCGTCACATCCAGAAAATTAATAGAGCTGGTTCTTAATGAATGGGTAAATCTCAGATTCATTCCTTTGTCATTACAATGTTGAATAAATTATGACGCAGATTCCACCGTCCCGTCCCACACCAGGAGGAGGTCATCCATATAACGACCCATCCACCTGTTGTGAGCGGAAAGGGGATCCGCGCCAGAAAGAACAAAATCCTGCTCCCAGGCTGCCAAATATAAATTTGCAAGCGACGGCGAGAAACCTGCACCCATTGGTGCTCCACGAACCTGCAAATAAAAATTTTTGTTGAATGAAAAATAATTGTACTTACGTAGGAACTCTACTCCCATCACTATAAACTCTTGAATTGATATTTTATAGTTACTAAATTTATTCAAGTGATTGGATAGAATCCTTAAATACAGGTCATGGAGCAGGGCCTCAACGTCACAGGCAATAAACATACACTTTTCAGACAGTTTGAGACCATCAAGTGATGAAATAAGATGTTTAGAGTCTCTTATGTATCCTGGGATTTGTAGTACTAGAGGCTGCAGGTACATATCTTTCCAGGCACTTAATTTTTCTCCTACACTCCCTATCCCAGCCACAATCGGTCTCAAAGGAGGAGAAAAAACTTCCTTATGAATTTTGGGAAGGGAGTGTAGGATTGGAATAGGGCATTCAACATACAAATCTTCTGATAATTTCGGGCTGATTGCTCCCAATGCTACACCTTCCAACAAGAGAGTTTTTAATTTATTTTGGAAGACTTGTGTAGGATTGTTGCTCAGAGGTTTGTATATGTCCTCTTTTTGTAGCATGTTCTGATTCAGCTTTTCATAAAGACATGAGTCCAGGAGAACCACAGCTCCTCCTTTGTCTGCCCTTGTGATGGTTAGGTTAGTGTTTGACTTTAACTCTTTCAGAGCCTGCTTCTCGCCTCTGCTGAGGTTGTGTCTTATCTTCTCCTGGTCAGCATTTTCCTTCAGGCTAATCAGATCCCGTTCAACAATTTCTTGGAATGTGTCTATAATCTGGGGTCTTAATTTTATTGGATAGTAAAAAGGCTTTTTCACACAAAAATGTCTGTTAAGATCTTCATCTTGAGTCAGGGATTATGCACCCAGTGTTTTGAGATTTTGCAGACAACATACTTCTTCAAACATGGGAATTGAAGACAATGGTGTAGTTTGATCACTAATGATGGACTTTTCTGTATCATTTTCACTGGTCTCATCCAGAAAATGACATTTCAGTGTCAAATTCCTGTCAAATTTATTTGAGAAAACAAGGGCGGGGGCGCAGACATAGGGCTTCACCTGGTATAAATCAATTAAAATATAAAAGTACTCTGGAGTACTCACCCTTTATGGGTTGTGTTCAAACACAACCACTCTCAACGTTTGTTGCAGTCATATAGCTGCTGCAGAGCTCGTGCAGGTGGACAGCGTCCACTGCCACGAGAAATGGCGAGTTCTCCTTCAATGGAAGTCTTCAAACAGAGGCTGGACAGACATCTGACTGGGATGATTTAAAAATCCTGCTCTGAGCAGGGGGTTGGACCAGATGGCCCAGGAGGTCCCTTCCAACTCTATGATTCTATGACTAGGTATCATAAGTTGAGGATCCAAGAAAAGCACTTCTGAGCATCCGTGCTGCTTTAGTGGTAAGAATTCTTCAGAAATCCATATAAATCTTTCAAGTTCTTTATTATATGTACTACAGAAACTACGAGTTTCGAGGTGACAAACCGCACCTCTTCAGGTTACAGTACAGAGTTGTGATTGGTCTATACAAATGACAGCTTTATATGCTGTGTGGGCGTAACCCCCCGTTGTGAGAAAAGGGCGTCAACCTGCACATAAAGATATTTGAAAAAGACAAGCAAAGTGACATATATAGAAAAACATATATTCCGGATAGTGATAGTATTGTGTATCCTATTCAGACAATCAATACAATAACATGGACTTTTATAATTAAATAAAGAGAAATATATGAAATATGTAGAACACAAAAAAAAGGGAACAAGAGCTCATTGTGGTGAGTTTGAGACAAATGTCTGGCGGTTTCACCACTGAGCTATCATGAGTGATGAGCTACCAGTGGTGAGTAGTGGAGAGTAATTACTCATTTGATATAACTAGTGAAGATAGAGAGTGCAAAAAGTTTCCTTTCACCAATAGTAGTGATAAATGGGAGTGTATAAAAGGAGCTACCGTATATACTCGAGTATAAGCCGACCCGAGTATAAGCCGACCCCCCTAATTTTGCCACAAAAAACTGGGAAAACTTATTGACTTGAGTATAAGCCTAGGGTGGGAAATGCTCCAGAGATTATTCCCCCATATGGTGTCCCCAGAAGAAGCTCCATAGATTGTTCCCCCATATACTGTTCCCCCATATACTGCCCCATAAGAAGCTCCATAGATTATTCCCCCATATGCTGCCCCCATAAGAAGCTCCATATTGTTCCCCCATATTCTGCCCCCATAAGAAGCTCCATATTGTTCCCCCATATGCTGCCCCCATAAGAAGCTCCTAAGATTATTCCCCCATGTGCTGCTGCTGCATGTAAAAATAAAAAAAATGACATACTCACCTCTCCGTCGCTGGGTGTCAGATACTCACCTGTCCTGCGTCCATGGCTGCTCACCGCTTTCTGCCACGTCATCGGTCAGTGACGTTCAGACTGCAGGGGGCGTGGCGTGCACTAATCATGTCACCGCGCCCTCTGCTGTCTGAAGTCACTGACCGATGACAGACAGCAGCAAGCAGCCATGGATGCAGGACAGGTGAGTATCGCTATACTTACCCGTCCTGACGCTGTCGCTTGAGTCCCCAGCTTCTCCGCGCTCTCTCTTCCTGCATTCAGCGGTCTTGTGATACCGCTCATTAAAACTCATGAATATGTGCATATTCATGAGTTTTAATGAGCGGTACCACGTGACCGCTGAAGGCAGGAAGAGAGAGCGCGGAGAAGCTGGGGACTCAAGCGACAGCGTCAGGACGGGTAAGTATGACCTGACACCCCCGACCCCCCTCCGACCCCCCGGTGTATATGACTCGAATATAAGCCGAGAGGGGGACTTTCAGCCCAAAAAAACGGGCTGAAAATCTCGGCTTATATTTGAGTATATACGGTATATTTGGAGAAATTATTTTAAACCAATGTATTTTTTTTTTCTTTATGTTGCCATTCACATGGCAGATCTATGAAAGAACTAGAAGCATATTGCCACAATTCCCAGTGTGCAAATATGCGAGTGAAAAATATAAAACCAAAGTGTTTAATTAAAAATGTGTTTTAAAATTATTTAAAAAATTATTTAAAAATAATTTTGTGGGGAGGTTTTTAAATCCCAAAAACCAACTGAATGAAAAGACTGATACAAATTAAAAACAAATGTATTTAAAAATGAGAATTAGCGGTGAACCCAACTGTAATATAATTATGTCCACCAGAGGGAGTAGTGCTGAGTGAACTAGAATGACCCAAGGGATCCCTGAGGTATATCCCGGCCAAGAGCGTAGTAGGGAAAAAAAAAAAAAAACATTAAGAAATGTATCTCACGTAACATATATTATTTTCTCATAAAACTTCTTCTCAATTCACCAGATAAAATGTGAGGATAATTTAGTACACTTTAAAAAAATTTTAAAAATAAAATATATTAAATATACAGAAAAATATGAAAAACATTCCTCAAGGTAAGAGTTATATAAAAATATCGCATATTTCATTTAAACCTTTTGGATTAATAGTATCGAGTCGATAAATCCAATAAAAAATCATTTTTATGATGTAGGGCACAATGTCTAGATAGTCCATGTTTCATATAGCCAATCCTCACGTTGTGCCTGTGGGAGTTCATCCTTTATCGAAAACACTGAGTAGTTCGTCCCACGTATTGTTTTCCACAAATACATTGTATTAAATATATAATAAAACTTGATTCACAAGTGAGATTGGCTTTAATAGTAAAAGTTTCACCCGTTGATGTTGAATTAAAAAGGGTTTTTTTTATGACCAATGCCCCTACATTGTGCCCTACATCATAAAAATGATTTTTCTTCTCTAACATTTTTTCCCATTGACCATATACCTGAAAATGCTCCAAATAGATTTCTACAACTTAGTAGAAAAGAAATTTATTGGATTTATCGACTCGATACTATTAATCCAAAAGGTTTAAATGAAATATGCGATATTTTTATATAAAACTTACCTTGAGGAATGTTTTTCATATTTTTCTGTATATTTAATATATTACTTTATTTGTAAAAAAAATTTTAAAGTGTACTAAATTATTCTCACATTTTATCTGTTGAATTGAGAAGTTTCATGAGAAAATAATATATGTTACGTGAGATACATTTCTTAATTTTTTTTTTTCCCCTACTACGCTCTTGGCCGGGATATACCTCAGGGATCCCTTGGGTCATTCTAGTTCACTCAGCACTACTCCCTCTGGTGGACATAATTATATTACAGTTGGGTTCACCGCTAATTCTCATTTTTAAATACATTTGTTTTTAATTTGTATCAGTCCTTTCATTCAGTTGGTTTTTGGGATTTAAAAACTTCCCCACAAAATGTTTAAATAATTTTAAAACACATTTTTAATTAACCCCTTCCTGACATGAGACGTACTATCCCGTCCATGAGACCCGGGCCCCTATGCCCATGGACGGGATAGTATGTCTACCGCGATCAGCGGCGCCCACGTGGTGAGCGCCGCTGATCGCGGCCGGGTGTCAGCTGATTATCACAGCTGACACCCGGCACAATGTGTCAGGGGCAGTCACGGACCGCCCCCGACACGTTAACCCCTTGCACACCGCGATCAAACAAGATTGCGGTGTACCGGGGGTTAAAGGGAAGCATCGGCAGGGAGGGGGCTCCCTCCGTGCTTCCTTGAGCCCCCCACGGCAGCGCAATGTGCAGCGCTGCTGCGGGGGACTCCTTTCCTCCAGGCCCCCGAATCCAAGATGGCGACGGGGGCCTTCGGGGGCCTGCAGGAAGCTGGCTTCCTCAGTGCCTGCAAAGCGCAGGCAAGAGGAAGTCTTCTTCAATGCCAGCGATCTGTCACAGGACAGTGATGTCCCACCTGGGACTATGTAATAAAGTAAAAAAAAAAAAAAAAAATCGCCAAATAAATTAGTAAAGAAAAAAATATTCCCCAATAAATTCATTTTTTGAAAATAAAAAAAAAAACAACAAAATAATAAAAGTACACATATTAGGTATCGCCGCGTCCGTAACGACCCGCCCTATAAAACTGTCCCATTAGTTAACCCCTTTAGCGAACCCCTTAAAAAATAAAAATAAAAAACGAAGCAAAAAATAATGATTTATTATCATACCGCCAAACAAAAAGTGTAATAACGCGCGATCAAAAAGACGCATATAAATATCCATGGTACCGCTGAAAACGTCATCTTGTCCCGCAAAAAACGAGCCGCCACACAGCATCATCAGCGAAAAAATAAAAAAAAGTTATAGCGCGCAGAATAAAGCGATGCAAAAATAATTATTTTTTATATAAAATAGTTTTCATTGCATAAAACCGACAAAACATAAAATAACGACCTAAATGAGGTATCGCTGTAACCGTACTGACCCGAAGAATAAAACCGCTTTATCAATTTTACCGCACGCGGAACGGTGTAAACGCACCCCCCCAAAAGAAATTCATGAAACGCTGGTTTTTGTTCTTTCTGCGTCCCAAAAATCGGAATAAAAAGCGATCAAAAAATGTCACGTGCCCGAAAATGGTACCGATAAAAACGTCAACTTGTCCTGCAAAAAATAAGACCTCACATGACTCGGTGGGTCAAAATACGGAAAAATTATAGCTCTCAATATGTGGTGATGCAAAAACTATTTTTACAATAAAAAGCGTCTTTTAGCGTATGACAGCTGCCAAACATAAAAACCGCCATTAATAGTAAATCAAACCCCCCCGTTATCACCCCCTTAGTTAGGGAAAAATAATAAAAGTAAAAAAATGTATTTATTTCCATTTTTCCATTAGGGTTAGGGCTGAGATTAGGGTTCGGGTTGGAGTTAGAATTGGGGGTTTCCACTGTCTGGGCACATCAGGGGCTCTCCAAATGCAACATTGCGTCTGATCTCAATTCCAGCCAATTCTGAGTTGAAAAAGTCATATGGTGCTCCTTCCCTTCCAAGCTCTGCCATGCGCCCAAACAGTGTTTTACCCCCACATGTAGGGTATCAGCCTACTCAGGACAAATTGCAAAACAATTTTTGGGGTCCAATTTCTCCTGTTACACTTGGGAAAATAAAAAATTGGGGGCAAAAATATCATTTTTGTGGAAAAAAATTATTTTTTTATTTTCACGTCCGAGCGTTATAAACTTCTGTGAAGCACTTGGGGGTTCAAAGTGCTCACCACACATCTAGATAAGTTCCGTGGGGGGGGTCTAGTGTCCAAAATGGGGTCACTTGTGGGGAGTTTAAATAGTTTAGGTACATCAGGGGCTCTCCAAACGCACATGACACCCGCAGACCATTCCATCAAAGTCTGCATTCCAAAATAGCACTGCCTCACTTCCGAGCCCCGACGTGTGTCCATACAGTAGTTTTGTCCCACATATGGGGTGTTAGCGTACTCATGACAAATTGGACAACAACTTTTGGGGTCCAATTTCTCCTGTTACCCTTGGGAAAATAAAAAAATTGGGGACTAAATGATCATGTTTGTGGAAAAAATACGATTATTTATTCGGACTCCCATGACAGCACCACGAGAGAGGGGATCCGCCCTATAGGAACAGGAAACCTACAGATACAAAAGGGCAGCACCTCTCCCACGCATCAGTTGGTTTCCTGTTCCTGAGGGGACGGGATCCTACAGAAGAATTGGATCCCAGGCCGGCCAGCCGACACCGGTAGCGAGGGGGTCTCCTACCTCGGCCTGGTTCGGATCTCCTGGAAGGCGCCACGGTGGCCCAGGATGGGTGTCACGGCGGTGGCGTGGACAGCAGGGAGCGGCGTCCGGAGGATGTCCTTCTCCGGAATTAAGCCGCCGCCGGTAAGTATACCCCCCCGGGGATTCCCGGCTCCGGCGGCGCAGATATGTTGGCAGCGCTGTGCAGGGGGCTGCGACCGGGCGCTGCTCCGGAGCTCCCGGGCGTCCCGCGGGGCTTCCGGCGTTTCCGGGGTAGCGGTGACGTCAGGGGGTGGGCGGAGGAGGCGCTTCCGGGTCAGCGCGCCACTGCGCATGCGTGACGATTCCAAGATGGCGGCGCCCATCGGAAACACCGATGGCGCGCGGTCGGGCGCCAGCTGGGGTAGGGAGCTCCGTTAAGGGGGGGGGGGAGGGGCGCGGCCTGGATACTGCTGACCGGAGGAGGGGTATTTAGGCGGGACCCGGGCAGGGTACCTTGCCTTGGCCACATTACTACATGCAGCAGTGTGCAGCAGCAGCAGAGGTAATGGAAAGCGATCGAGAGCAGCAGCAGCAGCGGCAGAAGCAAGGGCAGCAGCGGCAAACATCACTGCCGCCCCTGGATGACCTTCGGCAGGTCAAACAGAAAAAGAAAGGGTCCCGTGACAGTAATGCGGGACGAAGTGACCAGTCCACTCGTAAGAGCTCCTCCAGGCAGACAGGAGCATCGACCGAAAGAAATCCCCCTCGTTCTCCGGTACTTGATTGTGGCACTGGTAAGTGATCTTCGTGAAAGTTCACTCAGTGACGGGACCCCCCTTCTGTGTTTCTCTTTTTCTAGGGAAAAAAAGCTACAAGTAAAAATAAGCATAAGGAATGCGCACTCTGTGCATGCCCATTACCGGACGCGTGCCTCAAAAGATTGTGCCCCCCCTGTATTCAGCAGACGGTGGCAGAAGAGTCGCCCGCAGTAGCGGCGAGTTTGAGAGACATTGTCAGGGTAGAAATGAGGGAAACCCTAAAGTCCTTGTCTCAGCCGCAAAGTCTAAGGGGCGAGGTCCCGGCGGAGTCTGATTCCTCGGTAGAGTGGAGAAAAAGCAGAGACTCCCAGGCTTCATCTCCCTCGTCCTCCTCAGGAGAAGAGGACTCGGGGCGATTTTGTCTGCCTCTTGACCGAGTAGACAAGCTGGTCAAAGCAGTCAGAGGGACAATGGAGGTAGAGGAGCCTAAGCCCCATTTATCCATGCAGGATGTCATGTTTTGTGGGCTGGAACAGAGGAAGCGGAGAGTCTTTCCGTTAAATCAAAAGATACAGGATTTGATCCACAGAGAGTGGAAAAAACCGGACAAAAGAGGGTCGCTACCACCAGCCCTCAAAAGGAGATACCCCTTCGACGATCCGGCAGTAAGTTCTTGGGACAGAGCCCCCAAATTAGACGCTGCCATTGCGAAGGCATCAAAAAAATCCTCGCTCCCCTTTGAGGACATGGGATCCCTTAAAGATCCCTTAGACAGGAAAGCTGATACTTTCCTGAAAAACACCTGGGAGATGGCGGCTGGGTCCTTAAGACCAGCAGTGGCTTCAACGTGCACGGCCAGGTCCATGATGGTCTGGTTGGACCAGTTGGAGTCACAACTAAAACAGGGTACATCAAGACAGACAATTCTTGGGGCCCTACCGACCATCCAAGAGGGAGCAGCCTTCCTGGCAGATGCCTCAGCGGATGCAGTGAGAATGGCCGCCAGAGCAGCAGGTCTCTCTAACGCAGCTCGCAGAGCCCTGTGGCTAAAGTGCTGGCAGGGAGACATCCAGTCCAGAGCAAAGCTCTGTGCGATTCCATGTGAGGGCGAATATTTGTTTGGAACTGTCCTAGACGAGCTGCTTGAAAAGGCGGGGGACGACAAGAAAAGATTCCCAAACCTTTCATCAGCGTCCTACCGTCGCCCATTTTGTAGGAGATTTGGCCAGGGGAGAAGGCGCAACTCTTCGCCTGTTAGAGATCGACCCAGATGGGAAGACAGAAGGAGACGAGGTACGGCTATATGTTTACACGCTCGTCGAGAGATCAAAAGAAACCAAATCAATGACTAGCGGTTCCCGTGGGGGGTAGACTGTCATCCTTCTTCCCGGCATGGTCACAGATTACGAATAGTGACTGGGCGCGTAAGGTAATATCCACCAGGCTTAGGTTGGAATTTACCCAGATCCCGCGGGACACCTTTAAACTGACCCCCTTAAGATCTTCTCATCTCGAACAAGCGGCTTTAGAAGCGGAAGTCTTGAGCCTATGTCAGAAAAATGTCCTGGTAGAGGTTCCAGAGGCTGAAAGGGGAAGAGGGTTTTACTCTCCCCTGTTTCTAATCCAGAAACCTGATAACACATTCAGAACGATTATAAACCTTCGTTCCCATAACGAGTTTTTGATTAATCATACATTCAAAATGGAGTCAATTAATACAACAATAAAAATATTGTTTAAAGGTTGTTTTATGGCAGTCATAGATTTGAAAGACGCGTACTATCATGTACCTATCCATACAGACTTCCAGCAGTTCCTGAGGGAGGCAGTTTCAGTAGAGGGCACAGTACGTCATTTTCAGTATAGAGCCCTTCCCTTTGGTCTCTCAGCAGCACCCAGGGTTTTTACAAAGTTAGTGGCCGAAGTTATGGCTCACTTACGAGAGGTTGACGTCTTAATCATTCCATATTTAGACGATTTCTTGATTGTAGGAAAATCGGTGGGTCATTGTAAATCCCAGATAGAAAAAGCTAGATCCAGGTTAGAAAACCTGGGATGGATTTTAAACTACGAGAAATCCCGACTCCAGCCCTTAAAAATACAGAAATTTTTAGGGATGATACTAAATTCAGACACTCAGCGGTGCCTGCTACCACTAGATAAATTACAAAAGATACAGGAGCAGGTTCTTCGGGCAATGGATAATCCATCTATGACCCTCAGACAGGCCATGTCCCTGTTAGGTTCTCTAACTTCATGCATCCCAGCAGTAAGGTGGGCACAGTTCCATACCAGAACCCTTCAAAACGACGTCTTGATTAATAGCAGGGCCCTTGGAGGCTCCTTACAGGGTCGGATGTGTCTAAGCCCCTCAACTGTTACATCACTGAGATGGTGGCTTGAGAGCGAGAACCTAGCGTCAGGGGTGCCCTGGATAACACAGATAACCCGTATTATAACCACAGATGCAAGTTCCTTCGGTTGGGGAGCCCATATGGGGGACATAGTGGTACAGGGCCAGTGGGATTCTAATTCTGAAATCTCATCCAACCAGAGAGAACTATTGGCGATAGAGCGGGCAGTCAAGAAACTCATTATCTACCTGCAGGGCCATCATGTGAGGATACACTCGGACAACCAGGTAGCGGTAGCATATGTCAACCACCAAGGTGGAACCCGCTCCAGCGCTCTGATGCAGATAACAGAACGGCTCCTCCAGATAGCAGAGAGAAATTGTCTATCTTTGACCGCGCTCCACATCAGCGGAAAGTACCATGTAAGAGCAGACTTTTTAAGCCGCAAGGCTCTAAGACAAGGAGAATGGGCTTTGAACAAAGATATTTACCGCCAGATTGTCCGCAGATGGGGCCAGCCAGAGGTAGACCTCTTTGCCACCAGAAAAAACAGAAAAGAAAGATTGTTCTGCTCTCTGAACCCCAGGGAAAATCCCCTGGCGGTGGATGCCCTACTGATAAGATGGGACTTTTCTCTGGCATACGCCTTCCCACCATTGAATCTTCTTCCTCTGGTAGTCAGGAAGATCAGAGAGGATCAGGCAAGAGTCATACTGATTGCCCCCTTTTGGCCCAGGAGGACCTGGTTCGCGTGGTTGAGGACCATGTCGGTAGGCGATCCCTGGGTACTGCCGAACCTTCCGGATCTCCTCTACCAGGGGCCAGTCAGCCACCCACAAGTAGCGGGACTTCATTTGACGGCGTGGTATTTGAAAGGTCACTATTAAAAAATAGAGGGTTCTCCAAGAACTTAATTGACACCCTCCTAAGAAGCAGAAAATTAACCACCACTAATATCTATGCTAGGACCTGGAAACGCTTCCTGTCCACCGTTCACTTTGACATCAGAGATGGAATTCCCACGAAACATATTCTGGAATTTCTCCAGAAAGGGTTCGAATTGGGTCTCTCCACAAGTACGCTAAAAGTACAAGTTTCAGCCTTAGGGGCCCTGTTTGCAGCTGATATTGCAAAAGATTATTGGGTAGCAAGGTTCATCAGAGCAGCGGCCAGATCGAGACCTATACACAAAGACAGATGCGTACCGTGGGACTTAAACTTAGTCCTTACAGCCATGACAGAAAGTCCGTTTGAACCTTTAGATTCCGCCTCACTAAAGATTATATCTCTTAAGACAGCATTCCTGGTAGCAATAACATCCGCGCGTAGGGTGAGCGATATACAGGCACTTTCCAGATTGCCTCCTTACACAGAGTTCTTACAGGATAGAGTAATCCTAAGGCCAGATCCAGCATACCTTCCCAAGGTAGCAACACAATTCCACAGGACACAGGAGATAGTTCTGCCTTCATTCCTCCCTAACCCAACCAACCCTAAAGAGCAGAAACTCAAGGCGTTAGATATTAGAAGATGCTTACTGACATATTTAGCAGCCACGGATCCTTGGAAGGAGAACGCATTATTCCTATCCTTCCAAGGTTCCAGGAAAGGATACAGAGTATCAAAACGCACATTAGCAAGGTGGATTAGGGAGGCTCTCTCTCTTGCCTACACAGCAGGTGGCGGTCCGGCTCCACAGAACCTGAGGGCACATTCCACTCGGGCCATGGCATCATCCTGGGCGGAGAGATCTGGAGTATCAATTGATCAAATATGTAAGGCGGCCACCTGGTCATCTCCTTCCACCTTTTTTAACCACTATCGGTTAGACATGGGTGCCTCCTCAGACCTCACCTTCGGGCTAAGGGTGCTGCAGGCTGTAGTCCCTCCCTAAGTTAGTTTACATCTCTGTAATTCTCTCGAGGTGCTGTCATGGGAGTCCGAATAAAGTATTAAGTTACGTACCGGTAACGGTATTTTTCGGAGGCCCATGACAGCACCCTTAGTTCCCTCCCTTGTTCACATATAGGGGTGCATTCCTTAGAAGATTGTTCATAGAATCACCTTATGTGGGAGATAGTATGAAATAATTCTGTTAAATAGGGTAGATAGGTTGTATATATCATATGTTGTGTACTAACCATGGTAGCCTCTCAAGCTCTGTAATCCAACTGATGCGTGGGAGAGGTGCCGCCCTTTTGTATCTGTAGGTTTCCTGTTCCTATAGGGCGGATCCCCTCTCTCGTGGTGCTGTCATGGGCCTCCGAAAAACACCGTTACCGGTACGTAACTTAATACTTTTATTTTCATGCCCTGGCATTATAAACTTCTGTGAAGCCCTTGGGGGTTCAAAGTGCTCACCTCACATCTAAATAAGTTCCTTAGGGGTTCTCATTTCCAAAATGGGGTCATTTGTGGGTGTTTCCACTGTTTAGGTACATTAGGGGCTCTCCAAAGGCAACATGACACCCGCAGACCATTCCATCAAAGTCTGCATTCCAAAATGGCACTGCCTCACTTCCGAGCCCCGACGTGTGTCCATACAGTAGTTTTCTCCCACATATGGGATGTTAGCGTACTCAGGACAAATTGGACAACAACTTTTGGGGTTCAATTTCTCCTGTTACCCTTGGGAAAATAAAAAAAATTGGGGACTAATTGATCATGTTTGTGGAAAAAATATGATTATTTTATTTTCATGCCCTGGCATTATAAACTTCTGTGAAGCCCTTGGGGGTTCAAAGTGCTCACCTCACATCTAAATAAGTTCCTTAGGGGGTCTAGTTTTCAAAATGGGGTCATTTGTGGGGGGTTTCCACTGTTTAGGTACATCAGGGCTTTTCCAATCGCGACATGGTGTCCGATCTCAATTCCAGCCAAAAACGTCAAATGGCGCTGCTTCCCTTCCGAGCTCTGCCATGCGCCCAAATAGTGGTTTACCCCCACATGTGGGGTATCAGCATACTCAGGACAAATTGCACAATAACTTTTAGGGTCCTGTTACCCTTGGGAAAATAAAAATTGGGGTGAAAAGATCATTTTTGTGGAAAAAATATGATTTTTTAATTGTACCGCTGTACGTTATAAACTTCTGTAAAGCCCTTGTGGGTTCAAAGTTGGCACCACATATCTAGATAAGTTCCTTGGGGGGTCTAGTTTCCAAAATGGGGTCACTTGTAGGGGGTTTCCACTGTTTAGGTACATCAGGGACTCTCCAAACGTGACATGGCGTCCGATCTGAATTCCAGCCAATTTTGCATTGAAAAAGTCAAACGGCGCTCCTTCCATTCTGAGCTCTGCCATGCGCCGAAACAGTCGTTCCCCCCCACGAATCAGGTATCAACGTACTCAGGACAAATTGCACAATAACTTTTGCAGTCCAGTTTCTCCTGTTACCCTTAGTAAAATAAAAAAAAAAGGAACCTGAAGTACTTTTTTTGTGAAAAAGTTAGATGTTCATTTTTTTTTAAATATTCAAAAAAATGCCTGTGACGCACCTAAACGGTTAATAAACTTCTTGAATGTGGTTTTGCGCACCTTAAGGGGTGCAGTTTTTAGAATGGTGTCACTTTTGGGTATTTTCTATCCTATAGACCCCTCAAAGTGGCTTCAAATGTGATGTGGTCCTTAAAATAAAATGGTGTTGTAAAAATGAGAAATCGCTGGTCAACTTTTAACCCTTATAACTTCCTAACAAAAAAAAAAATTTTGGTTCCAAAATTGTGCTGATGTAAAGTAAACATGTAGGAAATGTTAGTTATCAAGTTTTTTGTGTGCCGTATCTCTGTGATTTAAGGGCATAAAAATTCAAAGTTGGAAAATTGCGAAATTTTCAAAATTTTTGCCAAACTTGCGTTTATTTGTGAAAAAAACGGAAGTTATTTGAATGAAATTTTACCAGTAACATGAAGTACAATATGTCACGAGAAAACAGTGTCAGAATCACCGGGATCCATGGAAGCGTTCCAGAGTTATGACCTCACAAAGGGACAGTGGTCAGAATTGTAAAAATTGGCCCGGTCATGAACGTGCAAACCACCCTTGGGGGTGAAGGGGTTAAACACTTTGGTTTTATATTTTTCACTTGCATATTTGCACACTGGGAATTGTGGCAATATGCTTCTAGTTCTTTCATAGATCTGCCATGTGAATGGCAAAAAAAAAAAAAAATACATCGGTTTAAAATACATAATTTCTCCAAATATAGCTCCTTTTATACACTCCCATTTATCACTACTATTGGTGAAAGGAAACTTTTTGCACTCTCTATCTTCACTAGTTATATCAAATGAGTAATTACTCTCCACTACTCCTCACCACTGGTAGCTCATCACTCATGATAGCTCAGTGGTGAAACCGCCAGACATTTGTCTCAAACTCACCACAATGAAACTGGTTCTTATCCTCTCTTGTTCCCTTTTTTTTGTGTTCTACATATTTCATATATTTCTTTTTAATTATAAAAGTCCATGTTATTGTATTGATTGTCTGACTAGGATACACAATACTATCACTATCCGGAATATATGTTTTTCTATATATGTCACTTTGCTTGTCTTTTTCAAATATCTTTATGTGCAGCATGTGCAGGTTGACGCCCTTTTCTCACAACGGGGGGGTTACGCCCACACAGCATATAAAGCTGTCATTTGTATAGACCGATCACAACTCTGTACTGTAACCTGAAGAGGTGCGGTTTGTCACTTCGAAACGCGTAGTTTCTGTAGTATATATAATAAAGAACTTGAAAGATTTATATGGATTTCTGAAGAATTCTTATCACTAAAGCAGCGCGGATGCTCAGAAGTGCTTTTCTTGGATCCTCAACTTATGACATATTTATTTAGGTCCAGGAGTGTATGGTACACATCTAGTTCTTTGGTTGGAGAAAAGGAGAGTCCTTTGGAGAGGATTTTTTGCTGCATTTCTGACACAGTATAACTGGAAAGGTTTATAACTGTGTTTTCCCCTGTTTTTTCCTCAAGGAATACCTTCCTGTGTCTTTTCCCAGATCTCCTGCTCCTCCGCCGTTTTTTTAAGCTGAATATTGTACATCAGTTCTTCTCTGTGATGTAATTTGCTGATTCTCCATACGATGTGATGTAGATCCACTTAATTTCCTTTCAAAAGGACCAAATGAATCATCCGTATCATTGTCTTCAGAGTTCTCACGTGAAGTGTGTGATGTATCCTTGACGGAAAATACCACTCTGCGTTGTCTGCCATTAGATTTATCTCCACTCTGTTTGAGGATTGATTTTTTTATTTCTCTGGCGACGCTCACTAGACCAGGAATACACCTCATTGCAGTTATAGTCATTACAGTCTCTTTGATATTTGGATTTTTTAATATTAGTGATCTGGTCTTCCAACTTTGCCAGGTTGGTTTTAATATTATCAGATCATTGATGAAATTTTTCAAGAGACTTGTACTGCTGTAATGCATGTTTGGTCTCTTGGATCTCAAGTTTAATGGCTGATAGCAAGGATTCCTCCTCTGCTATAATGAGGTCTATCAGTTTAAAGGAGCATTCGCTGAGGGTATTAAACCATTTTTTCCTCAAACTCCTCAGAAAATTGAGTGGTGGACGATTTTTTGATCCTCAATCCCCTAGGGATCATGTCCTGATCAAGATAGAATTTTAGAGTGACACAGTCCCACCAAATACGGAGCTCCTTTACCCTCTGTTTTTCCCAGTTTCATAAGTTTGTCTATTTCTTGGGTGTCAGGTGTAGATTCAGATCTACTGTTTGAAGAAATAGCAGATGCGCTTAGATTTCTAGCATAGTAATGGTCATCATCCAGTTCAGAGGTGGTAGCATCTGTCCCATCTGAAATCACTTGGACTTGTGACATTTTTTCTTTGTAACATGTATGGAAAATTAACGTATGCAAATTGGATTTATTTACTCCCAAAATAATGAGATTTATCTGATGGGAGATGGACTTCTGGAGGGGGAGCTAGACTAGACAAAAAACTCAAAAATATACAAAAAAGTTTAGTGTCCGCTCACCTCCTCCTGGAGCGCACGGATCCCGCTGTGCGGCATGTTTTCAGAACTTAGAAAAAATAAGTTCAGCGCTGTAAGTCCATAAAATCCATTTTTCTTTTATTCCATCACTTCCAGTAACTATAGTAACTTCCAGTCACTTTAACTATAAAAAATCAATTCAATTGAAGAGCTTATAGTGATGGGAGTAGAGTTCCTACTTAAGTACAATTTTTCACTCAACAAAAATTTTTATTTGCAGGTACGTGGAGCACAGATGGGTGCAGGGTTCTCGCCATGGCTGGCAAATTCATATTTGGCAACCTGGGAGCAGGATTTTCTTTTTTCTGGCGCGGATCCCCTTTCCGCTCACATCAGGTTGATGGGTCGTTATATGGATGACCTCCTCCTGGTGTGGGATGAGACGGTGGAATCCGCGACAGAATTTATTCAACATTGTAATGACAATGGAATGAATCTGAGATTTACCCATTCAATTGGAACCAGCTCCATTAATTTTCTGGATGTGACGCTCAGTTTTGATTCCACAAATAAAATCCTAGTGTCCCCCCACCGTAAAAGTACAGCCACAAACTCCACCCTATTGGCACAGTCCTGTCACCAAAAGAATGTCATTAAAAATGTTCCCTTTGGAGAGCAGTATAGGTTCAAAAGGAATTCATCTTTACATGAAACTTTTGAAAAAATGAAATATGAGACACGTGTCAGACTGACAGGAAGGGGTTACTCCAAGTGGATGCTAGATAGGGCTGAGGACATAATCCGTAACAAGGACAGAGCAGAGATGCTGAAAGAAACAGGAAAAAGAAAAAACTGTCACAAATATAGACCTAATCATGCAGGTAATAAAAATGGAGTCGTTTTTACAACTATGTACAGCCCATACTTCAAAAATATTACTAACATCATTAAAAAAAGATTACCTATATTATATCAGGACAAAAAATTGGGAAAAAATCCTGACAAATCCTGTGAAATTTATTGCCAAAAAAAGTCTACACTCTGGGAGATATTCTGTCCCCCAGCCTCTATCTCAGCGATAACAAAAAGGACAATTGGCTCAGCACTAGAGGGTCATACAAATGCAGCCACAATGTCTGCACCTGTTGCAAGTATATGAAAAATACTAAAACTTTTGCCTCTTGTGCAAATAAAAATAGAGTATATGATTAATTCATATATAAACTGCAACACAAGTAATGTAGTGTACACTGTGCGCTGCGCTGTGTGTGACCTCCAGTATGTCAGCTGCACAGGAGGACCACTGAAGATCGGGATAAGACGTCACCTCTCAGATGCCACCAGCAAAAATCATTAATAAAAGTTCAGCAATTTCAAAACATTTTATTAATAGTCATAGAGGGTATGTGTCTGCTTTTGAGGTGTCAGGTGTAGAAAGGGTTCAAATTCCAGCCAGAGAAAAGAAAACTGATAAGCCGGGAAACATGGTGGATTTATCAGCTAAACACCAGGGTCCCACATGGCATCAATATTAGACAGGATCTGATTTATCACTATGAATGAAAAAAAAAAAAAAACCTATCTGATGTCATATATGATCCCAGCCTGTAAGGGGTCAATTGTCTATCAGGTTTCTCTACACAGCTGTCCCTATCAGGTAGTTGGATCTGGTGGGTGGGATTGAACTGTGAACTAGTCTATAATGTTCAGTCTGCCATTAGATCTCTGTCAATGATTAAGACACACGGTTTTGCGTTGAAACGCGTTTGATTTTAATGTTCTGGACTATGACTTAATTGCTTTTATCCTACTGGAAGTGATAGAACAAAAGAAAAATGGATTTTATGGACTTACAGCGCTGGACTTATTTTTTCTGAGTATATACTGTAATTTCTCGTTTTTCTTATCTTTCAGGTTACATCGGGGGCTTATCTACAGCATTACAGAATGCTGTAGATAAGCCAATGATGATGGTGGCCGCATCTCATAGGGCAAAAATGAGGTGACAGATTATCTTTAATGATCTCAAGGCAGCTGGGACCAGTCACCAAGAAAACCATTGCCAACACATTACGCCGTAAAGTTTTAAAATCCTGCAGTGCCCGCAAGGTCCCCCTGCTCAAGAAGGCACATGTGCTGGCCCGTCTGAAGTTTGCCAATGAACACCTGGATGATTCTGTGATTGAGAGAAGGTGCTGTGGTCAGATGAGACAAAAATTAAGCTCTTCGGCATTGACTCAACTTACAGTGTTAGCGGAAATAAATGCAGCCTGACCCAAACAACACCATCCCCACACCAGAACACCATAAGCACATTAAGATCATGGAGTGGCCGAGCCAGTTTCCAGACCTTAATCCCATAGAAAACTTATGGAGGAAGTTGAAGCTCCGAGTTGCCAAACAACAGCCCCAAAATATTAATGATTTAGAGATGATCTGCAAAGAGGAGTAGACCAAAATTCCTCCTGACATCTGCACAAACCTCTTCATCAACTACAAAAAAATCTGACTGCTATGCTTGCCAACAAGGGTTTTGCCACTAAGTCTTGTTTGCCAGAGGGATCAAATACTTTTTTTCCTCACTGCAAAATACAAATAAATTTATACTATGATTTCCTTGATTTTATTTTTGATATTCTATCTCTCAATGTTAAAACTAACCTACCATTAAAATTATAGACTGGTCATGTCTGTCAGTGGGAAAACTTACAAAATCAGCAAGGGATCAAATACTTATTTCCCCCACTGTACAAGTGCTTCTCACTGAATTAGAATATCAAAAAGTTAACTTCAGTTCTTCAATATAAAAATTGAAACTCATTCTACAGCGTCATTACCAGTGTATCTATTTCAAGTGTTTATTTCTGTTAATGTTGATCATGGCCTACAGCCAATGAAAACCCAAAAGTGATCTCAGTAAATTAGATTAAAAAACACCTGCAAAGGCTTCCTAAGCATTTAAAAAAAGTCCCTTAGTATGTTTCAGTAGGCTCCACAATCATGGGGAAGACAGATGACTTGACAGATGTCCAGAAGGCAGTCACTGACACTCCACAAGGAAGGTAAGCAACAAAAGGTCATTGTGAATAGCAAGCTTCTTTAGCAGAGTGCTGTATCCAAGCATACAAGTGTCATATTCCTTGTGTTAAACCACTCATGACCAATAAACAATGCCAGAAGCGTCTTACCTGGACGACAAAAAAAATGGACTGCTGCTCAGTGGTCCAATATGTTCTCAGAGGAAAGCAAACTGTGCAATTCATTTGGAAATCAAGATCCCAGAGTCTGGAGGAAGAGTAGAGGCGCACACAATTCAAGCTACTTAAGGTCTAGTGTGAAGTAGCTGCAATCAATGATGGTTTGGGGAGCCATGCCATCTGCTGGTTTAGGCCCACTGTGTTTTATCAAGACCAAAGTCAATGCAGCCATCTACTGTGAAAATTTAGAGCACTTCATGCTTCCCTCCGCAAACAAGCTTTTTGGAGATGGACATTTTATTCTCCAGGAAGACTTGGCACCTATCCACACTGCCAAAAGTACTAATACCTGGTTTAAAAACGGTATCACTGTGCTCGATAGGCCAGCAAATACACCTGACCTTAACCCCATAGAAAATCTATGGGGTATTGTCTCATCTTCCTTTTGACACCAGACCCAACAATGCAGACAAGCTGAAGGCTGCTATCAAAGCAACCTGGGCTTCCATAACACCTCAGCAGTGGCACAGGCTGATCCCCGCCATGCCATATTCATGCAAAAAGGAGCCCTGACCAAGTATTGAGTGTATTTACTGAACATACATTTTAGTGGCCCAGCATTTCGGATTTTAAAATCATTTTTCAGGCTGCTGTTCTAAAGTTTTCTAATTTCACGCTATTTGTAATAACGGAGTTTCACTTTATATTGAACTGAATTAAATGTTTGATATTCTAATTTAGTAAGCAGCATTTGTATTCCCATTACAGAAGCATAATCAAAAACTACCCTCTTCCTTGGTGACCAGTGAACTGAATACAATATGTTGATGAAGATTAGAGATGCGCTAAAAAGGGATGCTGGAATGATTGCTGAAATAAGTGTTCCGATATGAAATGTTGAAAAGGATAGCTGGAACAGCTTTTCATACCAGTTTCAGAATGGAAATAATGAAGCTTCGTTCTGGTTGCCAAAAGGGAGTCTTCTTGTACCACTGTGCTTTGAGGGGGATCCTCTGTCCTAAGATCATTTTCTCATGTCTGTGCTTGCAGGGAATCCTCTTCGTACTTGTAGGAGATCCTGTATTTGATCCGTGTATTATGAGCGGTGTCCAAGGGTCACTGCTCTACAACATCCGCTTAAAAAAAAAAAGCTGCCGCCTTGTAGATGTGTGACATCACTAAAGCAATACGGGCTCTCTCTCAGGGAAAAAAAAAAAAAATGTTGGTTTGTCCAGTACATTTCTGCAGTTGCAACCTCCTTCATCAGGAGTAACACCTACCATGTCTGGCAGTCTTAATAATGGCGAGTACTTTAAAAGAATTCAATTATTTTTTTTCCTTATTATGTGATGTTCATTTTTAGAAAGCAAATACAGTAATTCTCTAACTAACAAGACCTGCTGATTTGAAACCGTTCAATGTAAAGATCCATCTGCTGTCCGCTCTCAACATCAGTATATCAAAGGCTGGGTTCACATTGCATTCAGGCAGTCCGTTTAACGGATTGCGCTACACCGCGGCATAACGCAGTTTAATGCAATCTGTTAACGCCGCCATTCACTTCTGTTAGGAGAGCATCGCTTGCGCATGCCATAGAACATGCGCTAGCGATGTCCCGTCATTCTGTGACGGACCCTCAGACGCAGGCTGCGGCGTTCGGGGGTCCGTCACCGCTAGCGCAGATAATAGCGTTAACGCAGTCCGTCAACACTATGCATTGAACGGACTGCTTTAACGCAATGTGAACCTAGCCTAAGTTGAGGGAAATAAGAACGGTAAAAAAAAAAAAAAGTATAGCACGAAAAAATGTATTGTTCACCAATAACAGAAAAACAGCAGGACTTAGTATTACATGTAGTGTGCCAGTTATAACGCAATATAAGCAGGAATATAAATTAAAAAAAATAATAATAAAAAAAAAGTTGTAGAAAAAACCCTGGTCTCTACTACAAGGAAAAAAAAAAAAAAAGGGGGGGACCTTATTCCATCTAAACAGAGCTTCATATTTATGAAAGCCCATAATTTAGAGAGCAGAATAGCACCAACATTAGTGAGAAAAAAGAAAAGTAATTTGAGGGGGGAAAAAATGGTTTCTTTCCATGTAAAAAATGAACAATGTGTAAGGCGAAGGGAAATCATGACCCAATAATTACCTTTGAAACTTCAGGAAAGAAAAATATCCACAATAATAAAAGTGCATATAACGTGGGCAGCACGGTGGCTCAGTGGTTAGCACTGCAGCCTTACAGCACTGGGGTCCTAGGTTCAAATCCCACCAAGGACAACATCTGCAAGGAGTTTGTATGTTCTCCTAGAGTTTGCGTGGGTTTCCTCGGGGTTCTTCGGTTTCCTCCCACATTCCGAAGACATACTGATAGGGAATTTAGATTGTGAGCACCAATGGGAACAGTAGCAAGAGTGTGTAAATAGAGATGTGCGAACCCGAACAGTAAAGTTCGGCGTCCATACCGAACACCTATTATCCGGGCACGGACACCGAACGCTGACCTCACCAGGAAGTCTGCGTTACTGTTCGGGTTCAGCTGCCACAACACCGGTGTTTTTCGCACTGTCACTGTCATCCCAGCGCAGCGGGGATGTCACCGAGGTCAGCCCAGCTGGGAAAGGAGCCTCATTGACCACCAATAACCTCGACGACCACCAGTCTCTGAGGCTGCACTTGCAGCAGTTCAATCACCAGTGGTTTTCAGCCTGGACAGTCACATCACCGTCCAGGTTGAAAACGGTTTATCCTCCAGGTATTGTTTTTTTATTTTAGTTTTCTTACAGGAGAATGAGGGCTTTGCTGGAATTAAGGCTTCGCTGGAATTAGGCATTTAAATAAAAATGGAAAACTGTTTAGTCTTATTTCAAATAAAGGACTTTATTCTGTCTTTATTTACCATACAAATATAGGATTAGTAAGGGATAGGCGTCTTACACCCATGGGCTTGATGTCACCTTTGTATTGTCAGGTGACCTCAACCCCACAAATATGAACCCCATTTGCCACTGCTACATGGCAAGTAGGAAGAGCTGGGCAATGCACCAGAATTAGCGCATCTAATAGATGTGCCTTTTCTGGGCAGCTGCAGGCTATTTTTAGGCTGGGGGGGCAATATCCATGGCCTCTTACCAGCCCCCAGCTGTCTGCTTTAGCAAGGTTGGTTGTTGAAAATGGGCAGGACCCGGCCCCATTTTTTAAAATTATTTGGTTAAAAATAGAAAAATCACAGCATGGGGACCTCTCTATTCTTGATAACTAGCCTTGATAACTAGCTGAAGCTGAGGGCTGCAGTCCCCAACTGTGAGTTTTGTCTGGCTGATTAGCAAAACTAGCCACTCCTGCTCTCATTGTAATTAATGGTTGCAGGTGTCGGATGATGGGATCAGGAGCCCCATCAGCTGACAGTGACTGGAGGTAAGCTTTATACTTCAGATCACAGCTGAGTGCTCACGCTGTCTTTTGACAGCATGGGAACCGCGGCTCTCTAACCAGCGGGGATGATTTCCCCGCCGATCAGAAGCGGTGTTTGCCGTGCTATCATGCACATTACAGTGCCGCAAATGATGCGTTGAACATTCAAACATGATAATGATCCAAAACACAAGGCCAAGTCGACATGTCATTAGCAAGAGTAGAACAAAGTGAAGGTTCTGGACTGACCATCTCAGTCTCCTGACCTCAATATCATTGAGCCACTCTGGAGAGATCTCAAGCACGCAGTTCTTGATAGACAGAATAGGAATTTACAGGAACTGGAGGCTTTTTGCCAAGTAGAGTGGGCAGCTTTACCATGTGACAAAAAAAAAACAAAAAAAAAAAAAAACCTCATCCACAACTACTACAAAAGACTTCAAGCTCTTATTGATGTTAGAGAGGGCAATATATGGTATTAAGAAATGGGGTATGTTAACTTTTGATCAGGGTCATTTGGATGTTTTCAGTTGTCATTACCCAACCACTTACCATGAGTGGAAAAAAAAAAGTTTGGTGTTATTCATATTCTCACTGAAAAAAGGCCAAGAAAGCAAAAATTTTGCCGGGGTATGTAAACTTTTGAGCACAACGGTATGCTCTTTCAATCTTAATCATAGTTCATGTTTTTTCTTTTCTATATGTTTTTGGTGTGGGCATTTTATACAGTATATCACACCTTTTAGTGTAACACATTTATTTATTTTACTCACTTATAAAAGCGCCGTTAATTCCACAAAGCTTTACATATAGAGATAGGTGGACACTTGGATGTACGGGTTCGGCCAGCTGCAAGAAGTTCTGTTCTGGTACCCAAACCCGGACCCCCGCCTGCCAGTGCAGTGAATATTCATTTCTCTTTAGCCGCAGGCACAGGCTTTAGCCGCATCAGCCAGCTCCTGCCTCCTCTGACCAACTGCGCTCTCCCTCCATCTTCTGGACCCGCACTCTATTAACAAGGAGGGGGTTTGCAGCACAAAAAAAAAAAAAAAATAAAATGTGAAAAACTTTATATTAGAACATACACAGTAGCTATAATATTAAGAGGCAGTTCACAGGGCACCCCATGTAATTACATTATGGAAACACAATGGGAAGTTTTTTAGGGTGCAGGGTGTGGAGAAGGGAAAAATATTGGCAAGGGGGAGACTTCATAAAGCTGATGTCAAGGACAGAAAGCAGTTGGATCTTTACATTGGAACCAGCAGTTTTTAGAATGCATACAATTATCAAAAAATTGGATTCTGAAACGAAGAAATAAGGTACTTGCATACATAAAGACTGCCAAACATGGCAGGTGTAAGCCCTAATGAAGGCGGTCGCAACAGCAGAAACGTACTGGTCAAGCCAACACTCGCCCCCCCACTCACCCCTCCCCCCCCCCCCAAGAGAGCATCGCTCATCTCACATGGATCTAAGTACAGACAGGATTTCCCGCAAGAATAGATATAAGAACAGGATCCTAGGATGGAGGATCCCCACACAGTGCAGCAACAAGACTCCCTGCTATACACGCAGGATTCCGTTTGCAATCATAACAAAGTTTCATCATTTCCACTCTGAAACAGGTAAAGAAAGTTGTTCCAGCTTTTTTTCAACATTTAATAGTAAAGTACTTATTTGGGTGTTGAGATTTTGCAGGGCTGGTTTGAGGGTGCCAAGGCATGCAGCAGAACCCCACATAAGTGACCCCATTTACAAACTACAGTACACCTCGTAATGAATTCATCTAAGGGTGCAGTGATCATATTGACACAGCAGGTGGGTCACAGAATTTTATACCATTAGGCAGGGAAGATATTACATTTTTACCACCAAAATTTAGCTTTAGCCACAGATTTTACATTTTCACACTGGGAAATGGGTAAAAAAAAACACACATTTACCAAAATCTGTCCCACAGTTTCTGAGGAATATAGAAATACCCCATATCTGGTTGTACAGTACTGCTTAGACCACAAGGCGAGACTAAGGAAGGACGAAGCACTTTTTGCCTCCTGGAGCTCAGATTTTCTTTGTGACTCTGTATACGAAGTCTGCGAACTATTCTAAGTGCTAGAAAAGCAGAATGCCCCAAGTGACTCCATTTTGAAAATTATACCCACTTTGGGAATCTATCTACAGGTGTAGCGAAGATTTTTTACTCCATGGGCGTTTTCCAGAAATAAGCAGCAGTGGATTTTGCAGAGTCGAAATTGCAAACTACTATTGTAATGGCCAGTACATTATAGTGTCCAGCTCATGCTTCTGGAGATAGCCCGCCTAATTTAGAGGGGCATGTCACCGGAGCTAAAATATGTGGACATAATGTGGTTTAGGCACACTGGGGCTCAGGGGACATTTGGGAGAGCATAATTTGCTGAATTTCTAATGGGGTGGGGGTGATGGTGGTGGGGGGAGGCGGCGAGGAGCCATAATGCTTTTTCAGTGCCCTTGTACCACCAGTAATGTAAAAGCCCCCAATATTTCCATTAACATAACAGACAAACCTTGCTTTTTTGTGGATTGAATTGAAGCTTTTGTTGGGAACATTTTACATAACATTTGGGATCACATTTATTCGGGGCTCTACGCTGACCAATTACGGTATTTCACTCGGAGTTTTAGATGGAAACACCGATATGATTCAGATGAAGCCCCAGAGAGCCACTCACTATATTGAGGCAGCAGAGTTACTCTGGACTGCCTTGCCTCTGTTCAGTCCGCCACAGTTCTGCACACTTCTGAAAAGGACTGTTTTTATGAGCGCCTAAAAAGACTGACCCTGTCAGATCACAGATCAGACTGTGGCCACAGTGACTTCATCTTCTGCATTATAGGGAATTTTCTGCTGGGGGAGGTTCAATCTGAATCACGCATTTTCAAAGATTTACAAGGACACCCCGATGTAAGAGCCTAGTGTAGAGCACACGATAAATGTGAGATGAGCCTTACTGCCATCTTTGGAGGCAGAACAAGGAGGGGGGCGGGGACCATATCAGCAGGTGAATTTGTTTTATTTAGGTTTAAGCCATTCGTGTGGTATAAGTGAACATATGACCACTCTTTGGGTCAGTGTGATTACAGCAATACAAGATTAATATATATTTTATGTCTGGCTGCTGTCACACACTAAAAGACACTTTATTCGGCATCCAGAAGTTAGGTAACTACAATTTCTCGATATTCCTGCTGACCGTTATGTGAGGGGTTTTTGCGGGACGAGTTGACGTTTTTATTCGTACCATTTTTGGGCAAATAACATTTTTTTTTTTTTTTATTTTTTTTTAATTGCTTTCGATTTTTGGGAGGTAGAATGAACAAAAAAAAAAAAAAACAGCAATTCAGAAATTGTTTTTTTGCGGGTTTTTATGCAGTTCTGCGTGTTGCAAAAATTCATAAAACAGCTTTATTCGTGTGAGTATGATTACACTGTTTTGGTGCTTCTACACAAGAACCATTTTTTAGAAAAACTTTTGCATCGTTTTTTCTGGTAACTAACTTATTTTTCTGCTGCTTGAGCTGCATGGTTGGCTTTTAACTTTACAGGACAAGATGAGGTTTTCAGCAATACTATTTTTATTTACATTTATTTCTTTGAGAGAGTTTTATTCCACTTGGCGGAATGATAAAGAGTCTTTTTTTTTTTTTTTTTTTTTTTTTTTGAATAATCAGTTTTTTTTTTACGGTGACCACTACTACAGTTATATTAGTTGGGTTGTTCGGAACGCAGCAATACCAAATACCGTAGCATGACCTTTTACATAAATTTATTGGATTAATATTTTTCTTTTTTTCACATCACCTTTGACCGCCCGCCCTGATCGATGATTTAATACTCTACAATGCTTCTGTATGGAAGTATGGAATATCACCGCTTGCCTGTTGAAGTCACCTACCAGCCGCATGGAAAACAAGCAATGAATGGTATTGTTAGAGTCTGCCTGCAAAAGATAAGTGCAGGAGCAAATGAAACTGGGGAGACTCGAGACATCTCTATCTATATTATATATATATATATATATATATATATATATATATATATATATATATATATATATATACACACACACTCACTGGCCACTTTATTAGGTACACCTGTCCAACTGTGTGTTAAGACTTAATTTCTAATCAGCCAATCACATGGCGGCAACTCAGTGCATTTAGGCATGTAGACATGGTCAAGACAATCTCCTGCAGTTCAAACCGAGCATCAGTATGGGGAAGAAAGGTGATTTGAGTGCCTTTGAACGTGGCATGATTGTTGGTGCCAGAAGGGCTGGTCTGAGAATTTCAGAAACTGCTGATCTACTGGGATTTTCACGCACAACCATCTCTAGGGTTTACAGAGAATGGTCCGAAAAAGAAAAAAAAATCCAGTGAGCGGCAGTTCTGTGGCCGGAAATGCCTTGTTGATGCCAGAGGTCAGAGGAGAATGGGCAGACTGGTTCGAGCTGATAGAAAGGCAACAGTGACTCAAATTGCCACCCGTTACAACCAAGGTAGGCAGAAGAGCATCTCTGAACGCACAGTGCGTCGAACTTTGAGGCAGATGGGCTACAGCAGCAGAAGACCACACTGGGTACCACTCCGCTCAGCTAAGAACAGGAAACTGAGGCTACAATTTGCACAAGCTCATCGAAATTGGACAGTAGAAGATTGGAAAAACGTTGCCTGGTCTGATGAGTCTCGATTTCTGCTGCGACATTCGGATGGTAGGGTCAGAATTTGGCGTAAACAACATGAAAGCATGGATCCATCCTGCCTTGTATCAACGGTTCAGGCTGGTGGTGGTGGTGTCATGGTGTGGGGAATTTTTTCTTGGCACTCTTTGGGCCCCTTGGTACCAATTGAGCATCGTTGCAACGCCACAGCCTACCTGAGTATTGTTGCTGACCATGTCCATCCCTTTATGACCACAATGTACCCAACATCTGATGGCTACTTTCAGCAGGATAATGCGCCATGTCATAAAGCTCGAATCATCTCAGATTGGTTTCTTGAACATGACAATGAGTTCACTGTACTCAGATGGCCTCCTCAGTCACCAGATCTCAATCCAATAGAGCATCTTTGGGATGTGGTGGAACGGGAGATTCGCATCAGGGATGTGCAGCCGACAAATCTGCGCCAACTGTGTGATGCCATCATGTCAATATGGTCCAAAATCTCGGAGGAATGCTTCCAGCACCTTGTTGAATCTCTGCCACGAAGAATTGAGGCAGTTCTGAAGGCAAAAGGGGGTCCAACCCGTTACTAGCATGGTGTACCTAATAAAGTGGCCAGTGAGTGTGTATATATATATATATATATACATATATATATATATATATATATATATATATATATATATATATATATATATATATGTGTGTGTGTGTGTGTGTGTGTGTATGTATGTATGTATGTATGTATAGCTATCACCAACCAATCACAAACCATCTTTCATTTCACCAGAGCTGTTCAAAAGAAGCTGAGCTGTGATTGGTTACAAGGAAAACTGTTGCTCATAGCAACCAAATCACTAAGCATCTCTGTTGTGAGTTCATTTTCCCCTTCACCGTTGATGTCTGATGAACTCCCTCTGCTGGTGAAGAGAGGTAGTGAAATTGATTGGGATGGGAAAAACCTGTCATCTGAACAGGTGGAGCGTGATTGGACAACCGGAATCACTGAGTGGACATAAGGCAGCTGATGCCCTGCAGGGTTGCTAGTGATCCTTTCTGCTCTGAGCTCTTGCAAACCAGTTCAGTACCTGTCTTCTGAAAGCTAAGTTTTGCTCTCTTATTTTTCCATGAGATTGCGTTTGTTTACTTAGTGTTTGTTTCTTCACTATCTCCATCTAACCCCCACCCCCTGAAGATGGCCGGACCATCATTGTAAATACAAACCTGTGCTTTGTATCTCCCCCATCTCATTGTAGACTGTAAGCTCCCACGAGCAGGGTCGTCCTATTTCGCTTTAATTATTGTATTGTTAACGTTGTTACTTATGACTGTTGTGTTTGAAACTGTTCAACTGTAAAGCGCTGCGGAATATGTTGGCGCTATATAAAGATTATTATTATTATTATTATTATTATTATTATTAGTGTTCTGCCTACCCTTGTTGGTTCAGGCTGAGCTCCATTTTTGTCTCTTGTCAAGTTGATCTTTTGCTCAGTCTTCAGAATATACCTGAGTGCTGATATAGTGATTTTGAAGTCTAGTGACTTCAGGGCCTTTTTTCTATCAGACGTGTTGGACATTATTTTGGCAGAATTTTTGCGGATTGCAGCCAGCATCTTTTCTGTCCTTTCCTATTTAATTAGTTGGGCCCCATCGTTTGCTCAACCTGTCTGTGTTTGTTTTCATCTGCTTTTCACCGACAATACATGTTGGGGGCTGTCTATTGCTTTGGGGTCTGCTCTGGGGCAGTTTAGATTTCCCCTTTCTTTCTTTAGGCTTATTTAGTTATCCAGCTGAGAACGAAGGGTCTAGGGCTCCGTAGGAACCCCCCACAGCTACTGTTAGTTGTGTGAATAGGATCAGGGGTCTGCAATCAGATAGCTCCAACCTCTCCGGTTTTCTGGACTTAGCTTGTATTTTTATTTTTTCCTCCTTCGGTGGCTCATTCATAACAGAATCACCAGCCATACCGCAGATTCTAGGCTACCCAATAGCAGGAAAGAATTGTATAAAAAAAAAAAAAAAAAAAAGTGTCAGAATATTTTTTTTTTTGGGTATATTTTTTCCTCTGTCTTTGAGGCCGTAGGGGGAATTTTTTTTCTTCTCAGTGGAGCAATTGTCTGATCGTGTGGAGCAGCTCACTGCTGAAGTGCGGGGAATTTCCACCTATCTTGCTCATTCTCATGTTGCTGAACCAAAGATCCCTACTCCTGATGTGTTTTTTGGGGATCTGTCTAAATTTTTGAACTTTAAGAAAAATTGTAAATTATTTTTTGCCTTGAAGCCTAACTCATCAGGGAGCTCCGCAAAGCAGGTTAAAATGGTCATCCCTTTGCTGCACGGCGATCCTCAGGATTGGGCGTTTTCTTTGAAACCTGATGATCCTATTCTAGCTAATGTGAACGCATTTTTTCAAGCCTTAGGGCTGTTGTATGATGAACCTAATGCTATTGATCAGGCTGAAAAGGCCCTGTTAGCATTGAGCCAGGGTCAGGATTCTGCAGAGTTGTACTGTCAAAAATTCAGAAAGTGGGCGGTCCTTACTACTTGGAATGATGGTGCCTTGGCAGCTCTCTTTCGGAAGGGTTTGTCAGAAACCGTAAAAGATACTATGGTGGGATTTCCTGTTCCCTCTGGTCTTGATGATTCTATGTCATTAGCCATTCAGGTTGATCGGCGTTTGCGCGAACACAAAACTGCACGAGAGGTGTTGCCACCTGTTGAACAAATGTCTGACAGAGTTTTGTCTAGGGCGCAACGTCAGGAGTTCAGAAGGCGTAATAAGCTGTATTTTTTTCTGTGGAGATTCCTTGCATATTATTTCTGTCTGCCCTAAACGAGAGAAACGTTTTGCACACACATTTGCTGTGGGTGGTGTTCAACCTAAGTTTCTTTTGGCAATTACTCTGATCTGCTCCCTGTCCACATTTTCCGCTAAGGCTTTCGTGGATTCGGGAGCAGCTCTGAACCTGATGGACTTGGATTTTGCTCAACGTTGTGGATTTCCGAAGACACCTCTGCGGACGCCGATCCCTTTGAGGGGTATTGATGCTACTCCTTTGGCGAAGAATAAACCTCAGTTTTGGACCCAGGTGGTAATGCGGGTCGCCCCAGACCATCAAGAAAATTGCAGATTTTTGGTGTTGCATAATTTGCATGATACCATTGTTCTGGGGTTTCCCTGGTTGCAAATCCATAATCCAGTTTTGGATTGGAAATCTGTCTGTGGTGAGTTGGGGTTGTCGGTGTGCCCTTAGTGACGCTCCTGTTTTCTCCACCTCTACCCAGTCGCATGATGTTCCTGACTATTTGTGTTATGAATGAGTCACCGTAGGAGGCAAAAGCAGAAATACAAGCTAAGTCCAGAAACCCAGAGAAGTTGGCAACTATCAGATTGCAGACCCCTGAACCTATCAACACAACTAGCAGTAGCCGTGAGGGGTTCCTACGATGCCCTAGACCCCTCGATCACAGCCGGAGAAATACATAGGCCTAAACATAGTAACATAGTTATTAAGGTTGAAGGGAGACTTTAAGTCCATCTAGTTCAACCCATATCCTATCCTAACTTGCCCTAACATGTTGATCCAGAGGAAGGCAAAAAAAACCCATGTGGCAACAGTAAGCTTCACATTGGGGGAAAAAATTCCTTCCCGACTCCACATACGGCAATCAGACTAGCTCCCTGGATCAACGCAATATTAAGGAGACTAGTGTATATACCCTGTAATATTATACTTTTCAAGAAAGGCATCCAGTCCCTTCTTAAATTTTAGTAGTGAATCACTCATTACAACATCATATGGCAGAGAGTTCCATAGTCTCACTGCTCTTACAGTAAAGAATCCGCATCTGTGAGTATGCTTAAACCTTCTTTCCTCCAGACGTAGAGGATGCCCCCTTGTCCCCGTCACAGGTCTAAGAGTAAAAAGATCATTAGAAAGGTCTTTGTATTGTCCCCACATATATTTATACATTGTAATAAGATCACCCCTAAGCCTTCGATTCTCCAAACTAAATAACCCCAAGTGTAATAACCTGTCTTGGTATTGCAGACCCCCTAGTTCCCTAATAACCTTGGTCGCTCTTCTCTGCACCCGCTCCAGTTCAGCTATGTCTTTCTTATACACCGGAGACCAGAACTGTAAACAGTATTCTAAGTGTGGTCGCACTAGTGACTTATATAGAGGTAAAATTATGTTCTCCTCATGAGTATCTATGCCTCTTTTAATGCATCCCATTATTTTATTTGCCTTTGCAGCAGCTGCTTGACTCTGGCCACTAAATGTGAGTTTGTCATCCACCCATACACCCAGGTCTTTTTCAGTGACTGTTTTGCCCAGTGTTTTACAATTAAGCACATAATTATACAACTTGTTCGTTCTACCCATGTGCATGACCTTACATTTATCCCCATTAAAGCTCATTTGCCATTTATCAGCCCAAGCTTCTAGTTTACATAAATCCTCCTGTAATATAAAATTGTCCTCCTCTGTATTAATTACCCTGCAGAGTTTAGTGTCATCTGCAAATATTGAAATTCTACTCTCTATGCCCCATACAAGGTCATTAATAAATATGTTAAAAAGAAGCGGGCCCAAAACTGACCCCTGTGGTACCCCACTGCTAACCGTGACCCAGTCCGAGTGTGCTCCATTAATAACCACCCTTTGTTTCCTATCCCTGAGCCAGCTCTTAACCCACCTACACATTTTCCCCTATCCCCATTGTTCTCATTTTATGTATCAACCTTTTGTGTGGCACCGTATCAAAAGCTTTTGAAAAGTCCATGTACACCACGTCCACTGCATTCCCTTGGTCCAGTCCAGAACTTACCTCTTCATAAAAGCTTATCAGATTAGTCTGACAGGAATGGTCTCTTGTAAACCCATGTTGATATTGGGTCATAAGTAGTGTTGAGCATTCCGATACCGCAAGTATCGGGTATCGGCCGATATTAGCGGTATCGGAATTCCGATACTTAGTTCCGATACTTTTGTCATATCGGATTCCGGAATCGGAAGTTCCCATCATGCTATGAGCCTGCTTGCTTTGATTAAGCCAATGGGAATCCTCCGAAGTGTGGGCACATCCTGTTAGGCATGTAGGCATGTTAACTATTGGCATGGCTGTGATTGGCTGCCGAAATGATGTCATGATGCACTATAAAAGCCACCGCAGCCGCCATTTCTGGTCACTCTGCTGTGAATTCAGTTAGGGACAGGCTGCTGTAGAAGACTGTGAGGGACAGTTAGAAATAGCGATTCCACCAAACATCTAGTGCTTTACCCAGGCTACATAAACCACCACTGTAGCCTTCTTTGCCCTAGCAGCAGTGTTCACAGCTGTCTGCAAGGGCTGTGCGAGTGCAGCTCACGCTGTGGAGTTGGTCCTGCAGCCACGTCAGGCTGTAGGCCACCCAGTGTGATCACTGCTGCCTCATACATCTTATTTTTTGAGCTGCATTTTTTACATAATTTCAATCTAGTGTGCTTCCATCCGTATCCATATACGTTGGTTGCAAACACTAGTAGTAGACAGCGGAGCCTTTCTGCAGCCTTTCAGTGCTAGTGTCCACTTTGCTGCACTGTTCACGGCTGTCTGAGAGGTCTCTGACTGTGTGTGAGTGCAGCTCACGCTGAGTAGTGTGTCCTGCAGCTACGTCTGGCTGTAGGACGCTCAGCGTGCGTCAGTGCCTCACACATTTTTATTTGAGTGCAGCTCATTTTTTCTTCTATTAGTGTGCATCCATCCGTCTCCATCTACGGTGGTTGCAAACACTATATAGGAGTACACAGCGGAGCCTTTCTGCAGCCTGTCAGTGCCAGTGCCCACTTAGCTGCACTGTTGACGGCTGTCTGAGAGGTCTCTGACTGTGTGTGAGTGCAGCTCACGCTGAGTAGAGTGTCCTGCAGCTACGTCTGGTTGTAGGACGCTCAACGTGCGTCACTGCCTCACACATATTTGTCTTTGAGTGCAGCTCATTTTTTCTTCTCCTATTAGTGTGCATCCATCCGTATCCATCAACATTGGTTGGTTGCAAACACTATATAGGAGTAGATAGAGGAGCCTTTTTTTCTGGCTTGTGCCCTGCCGGCGCAGCCAGATTAGTATTACCCAATTTTTTTGGAGCCTCATCTTTTGCATTGTAGGTTACCTGCCTGCATTGTAATAGCTCCAAAAAGTTGGTGATACTATCAGTTTCAATTCTTTGTTCACATACTTTGAGTTTGTTTCCAACAAAGAAACCACAAAAAAAGTTCACCAAACACTACATTTGGAACTTGTGTAGGCCACATCAGCTCCTATTAAAGTCTAGTCCACACACACACACTTCATAAAATTAGTGTTTCTTGTACCTGTAACCAGCTGTTCAGGAATAAGCACACTAAGGCCCCCCTTTGTACTTTTTTGCCTATCTTAAGCAGTCTTGCAAGATGAAGAAGGCAGGGAGTAAGGCGCGGGGGCGTGGGCGTGGGCGTGGAGTTTCAGCAGGGAGAGGACGTGGGGATTCTGCAGGGAGAGGACGTGGGGATTCTACAGGTAGAGGACGTGGGGATTCTGGGCCTGCTGCGGGCACCAGTGGATCAGCATCCCCCAGTTTTAGCAGGCAACAGTCCTTTATGCGCAGCTTTGTAGGACCTCAACGTACCCCACTGCTGCGGGAGGAACAAATTGAAGCCGTTGTCGGATGGATGGCAGCTAACGCATCGACTTCAATTACTTCCGCATCCTCTCAGGGTCAGAGCACCGAAGAGCAACCATCTGTCTCTTCACCACCTGCCAAAGTGCCCAGGCAGTCAGAGAGACATGGACAGGAGCCATCACAGTCTCTACTTCTGTTCTCGGAATCTGTTGGCTTGGAAAGAGGGGGCCAGCCAAGCAGCATTCCTGAATGTGAAGAAGAGGGAGTATGCAGTGATGCGCAACTTCTTTGTCCCTCTGAATCTGAAGAGGCGAGTGGGCCAGTGCCTATGGTCAGCACACCTCAGTACGCATCAGATGATGACGAGACTCAGTTGCCACTTTCTGGTGCGTACGGTGCTGGCGAGACAACCCCGGAGAAGCAGCTGTTTGAAGAGGGGAGGGAAGATGATGAGGTCCTTGACCCATCATGGCGTGAGCAACAGGAAGGTGGTGGGAGCAGCTCGGAGGAAGAGATTCCCCTACCGGCCAAAACAGGAGGCAGAGGGAGGGGGAAGACTTGGTTGCCTGTACCCTCCACTTCGGCACCCGTTAGGAGCATTCCTCCTTCCAAAGGCAAACCGGGCGCTCACAAGAGTTGCAGTGCGTGGTCCTTTTTTGACACAGTTGCAGATGACATTTGCTTTGTCAAATGCAAGCTGTGTCATCAGAGAGTCAAAAGAGGGAGAAATGTCAGCAACCTCAATACCACAAATATGTGGAAACATGTGCGCACCAAGCACGAGTTGGAGTTGCAGAGACACCCTGAAGACGTAGGCCAACGTACAGCACCACCTACCACCTCTTCAGTTCGTGTTGGGCCCTCTTCCTCCAGCTCACACACTGCTGGTTCGGCTTCCTCACAGGATCGCCAAGGAAGAACCTCTGCCACTGTTGTCCGGAGACCCTGTCAGATTACACCCATAGCAGCACGTTCCCATCCATCACAGCCATCGGTAGCACAGGCATGGGATAAAAGGCGCCCTTACTCGGCAAACCATCCCCGAGCACAGTCTCTGAATGCTGGCATTGCCAAACTTCTGGCAGTTGAAATGCTGTCATTCAGGCTGGTGGACACTGACACCTTCCGGGACTTAATGGCATTGGCAGTCCCCCAATACAACGTGCCCAGCCGCTTTTATTTCAGCAGGCGAGCCGTCCCTGCCCTGCAGAAACATGTTGAGGGCAAAATAAAACATGCGCTACTAAACGCCGTTAGTAGCAAGGTCCACCTGACCACCGATGCGTGGACCAGTAACCATGGACAGGGACGATACCTTTCCCTCACTGCCCACTGGGTCAATGTTGTGGAGCCGGGTACGGATCTGGAGAGTGGCGCTGTACGTGTTCTTCCAACGCCACGGATTGCAGGACTCCAGTCTGTACACATAGACTCCTCCTCCTACTCAAGTTCCTCAGAAACAGCAGAGCAGGAGCCTGTTACGACCGATATGAGCACAGCCGTGGCCAAACGTCAACAGGCTGTACTCAAATTAATTTCTTTGGGGAATCGAAGCCACACAGCGCAGGAGCTCTGGAATGCTATCAAGCTGGAGAGCGATGTGTGGTTTGGGCCAGCGAATCTCCAGCCGGGCTTGGTAGTGTGTGACAATGGCCGAAATCTGGTGGCAGCTCTTGGCCTAGGCAACCTCACACACATCCCATGTCTGGCACATGTTCTTAACTTGGTCGTGCAGAGCTTTCTGAGGGACTATCCGGATCTTGCTGCACTGTTGCACAAGGTCCGCATAGAGTGCGCTCACTTGCGACGTTCCAGCACGGCAAGATCGCGCCTCGCTGCTCTGCAGCGACGATTTGGCCTTCCGGAACATCGCATCATATGTGACCTACCCACCCGGTGGAATTCAACGTTACATATGTTGGAGCGGTTGTGTGAGCAGCAGGCAGCAGTCATGGAGTACCAGCTGCATCAGGCGCAAACAAGTCGCACTGTGCGCCGTTCACACTTCAGCACCATTGAGTGGGCCTCTATGAAGGACATCTGCCTCGTTTTGCGTGCCTTCGATGAATCCACGCGGATGGCGAGTGCAGATGATGCACTAGTCAGCATGACTGTCACCCTTATCTGCCTGCTTCAACAAACACTGCAAGCACTAAGGGATGAGGTTTCAGAAGAGGTGGAGGATGAGGAGTCCCAAATGCCATCTGCTTCTGGACAGTCTGCGCTACGTGTTTCCTCACAAAGGCCTAGGCAGGGGACACTTTGTGAGGAGGATGAGGAGGAGTCGATGGAGGAGGAAGACATCTCTCCAGAGGAGGGAGGTACACAAACCTCTACTCAGTATGTACAGCGAGGGTGGGGTGATGCAGAGCAGGCCGAGGTCACGCCTCAAACAGGGGACAGCGGTTCTTTGGCAGTTGGGAGTCTGCAGCACATGGTTGATTTCATGCTGCAGTGCCTGAGAAACGACCGCCGCATCGCCCACATTCTCGTCTCGGCTGATTATTGGGTGTACACCCTCCTAGATCCTCGCTACCGGGACAGCGTACAAAGGCTCATACCAACGTTGAACCGGGAGCGTAAAATGCGGGAGTACGAAGAGTCACTGGTGCAGTCCATAATGTTTTCCATTCCACCCGACAGCATTGTTGCTAGTGCTTTACAAAGCAGCTCTGTGCGTCGAGGCAGTGGAGGAAACTCTGCACAAAGAGGGAGCAGAGGCAGTGCCGCAGCACAAGGCAAGACCACTATGGCCCAAATGTGGCAAAGTTTTGTGTGTCCACCACAATTGTCTACACCATCAGCGACGCCTCGAGTCAGCAGGAGGCAACGCTTCCGTCAGATGGTGTCAGACTACATGTCTTGCCCTGTCGCTGTACTCCCAGATGGCTCTTCCCCCTTCAAGTTTTGGGTCTCTAAGCTGGATACATGGCCAGAGCTTAGCCAGTATGCATTGGAGGTGCTGGCTTGCCCTGCTGCCAGTGTATTATCGGAACGTGTCTTTAGTGCCGCAGGTGGTGTACTAACAGACCGTCGCACGCGACTATCTTCCGATAATGTTGACCGGCTGACTTTTCTGAAAATGAACAAGGCCTGGATCTCCAAAGACTTTGCCATTCCTCTTACAGACTAAATTAGTGGTTGGCAACTGTATCCAGGTCTGCTGGTGTGTTCATTTTTCTACCACCTGAACTATAATCCCTGTGCTTCAACACAGCCAGTTGTCGCTCAGATGTGTCGTCTGCACAGAGAAACACACTAGCTCCTGTGTTAGTGGGGTTCAGTAATGCCAGCTGATCCCCTGCTGTGTGGACGGCAGAGTCACCAGCTCCATCAACATTCAAACCACTACTGATTTTTAACCGTGCCCAACTTAGGTCTCTGGCTCCACTGTCTCTACTATTTCCCCTGACCTCCAACCCCGCCATCTACATCTCTGAAGTGGCGTCAGCACAATCTACACTTGTTCCTGTGTTCCTGTGGCTCAGTCCCATCAGTTTATCCCCTGATGTGTGTCCGGCAAGGTCTCCTGCTCTGTCCACATTCCCATAACCAGTAGTGGGAATGAGGACAGAGCCGGACAAACATCAGGGGATCAACTGACGGGACTGAGCACCAGTAACACAGGAACAAGTGTAGATTGTGCTGACGCCACTTCAGAGATGTAGCTGGCGGGGTTGGAGGCCAGGGTAAATAGTAGAGACAGTGGAGCCAGAGGCCTAAGTGGAGCATGGTTAGAATCAGTAGTAGTCCACAACCTCCATAAAAACCGCTGCCCATTGGCCTCTGCATGCGGCATGCGTAATCCTGGGCTCCAACAGCGTCAGTTGGTGTTCAGAAGTGTCATCTCCACAGAGCCAAACACATTCGTTCAAGTGTTAGTGGGTTTCAGCACTGCCAGCTGTTCCCCTGCTGTGGAGATGGCAAGTCTCCTGCTGCCTTCACCTGCCAAAATCCAGTAGGCCCCAGCCTGCTCCTCGCCTAATCCTGGGCTCCAACAGCGTCAGTTGGTGTTCAGAAGTGTCGTCTCCACAGAGCCAAACACATTCGTTCAAGTGTTAGTGGGGTTCATCATTGCCAGCTGATCCCCTGCTGTGGAGATGGCAGTCTCTCCTGCTGTCTCCGCATTACAAAGACAGTAGGCCTCTGACTACACCCTCCTATTTCCTGGGCTTCAACTCAGCCAGTTGTAGTTCGGAAGTGCCGTCCACACGGAAAGAGATACTTGCTCCCGTGTCTCAGTGGGGTTCAGTAATGTCAGCTGATCCCCTGCTGTGTGGATGGCAGTCTCTCCTGCTGTCACCTCATTCAAAATACAGTAGGCCTCTGCCTACACCCTCCTATTTCCTGGGCTTCAACACAGCCAGTTGTAGCTCGGAAGTGCCGTCCACACGGAAAGAGACACTTGCTCCCGTGTCTCAGTGGGGTTCAGTAACGTCAGCTGATCCCCTGCTGTGTGGATGGCAGTCTCTCCTGCTGTCACCTCATTCAAAATACAGTAGGCCTCTGCCTACACCCTCCTATTTCCTGGGCTTCAACACAGCCAGTTGTAGTTCGGAAGTGCCGTCCACACGGAAAGAGATACTTGCTCCCGTGTCTCAGTGGGGTTCAGTAATGTCAGCTGATCCCCTGCTGTGTGGATGGCAGTCTCTCCTGCTGTCACCTCATTCAAAATACAGTAGGCCTCTGCCTACACCCTCCTATTTCCTGGGCTTCAACACAGCCAGTTGTAGTTCGGAAGTGCCGTCCACACGGAAAGAGATACTTGCTCCCGTGTCTCAGTGGGGTTCAGTAATGTCAGCTGATCCCCTGCTGTGTGGTTGGCAGTCTCTCCTGCTGTCACCTCATTCAAAATACAGTAGGCCTCTGCCTACACCCTCCTATTTCCTGGGCTTCAACACAGCCAGTTGTAGTTCGGAAGTGCCGTCCACACGGAAAGAGATACTTGCTCCCGTGTCTCAGTGGGGTTCAGTAATGTCAGCTGATCCCCTGCTGTGTGGATGGCAGTCTCTCCTGCTGTCACCTCATTCAAAATACAGTAGGCCTCTGCCTACACCCTCCTATTTCCTGGGCTTCAACACAGCCAGTTGTAGTTCGGAAGTGCCGTCCACACGGAAAGAGATACTTGCTCCCGTGTCTCAGTGGGGTTCAGTAATGTCAGCTGATCCCCTGCTGTGTGGATGGCAGTCTCTCCTGCTGTCACCTCATTCAAAATACAGTAGGCCTCTGCCTACACCCTCCTATTTCCTGGGCTTCAACACAGCCAGTTGTAGTTCGGAAGTGCCGTCCACACGGAAAGAGACACTTGCTCCCGTGTCTCAGTGGGGTTCAGTAACGTCAGCTGATCCCCTGCTGTGTAGATGGCAAAGTCTCCTGCTGCCTACACAGTCGTACCACTACTGATTTTTAACCGTGCTCCAATTAGGCCTGTGGCTCCACTGTCTCTCGTATTTCCCCTGTCCTCCAACCCTGCCAGTTACAGCTCCGAAGTGGCGTCTGCACAATCCACACTTGTTCCTGTGTTACAGGTGTTCAGTCCGGTCAGTTAATCCCCTGATGTGTGTCCGGCAATGTCGCCTGCTCTGTCCACATTCCCATTGGATTGTGCCGGACACACATCAGGGGATTAACTGACCGGACTGAACACCTGTAACACAGGAACAAGTGTGGATTGTGCAGACGCCACTTCGGAGCTGTAACTGGCGGGGTTGGAGGACAGGGGAAATACGAAAATCAGTGAAGCCACAGGCCTAAGTGGAGCTTGGTTCAAATTAGTAGTCTACAACCGATCTTAAAATTTCTTCAATGCAGCCTCAGCCTGCTCCGTGCTTGTCCCTGGGCTTCAACACAGCCAGTTGTTGCTCGGAAGTGCCGTCTTCACAGAGTAAAACACTAGCTCCTGTGTTTGTGGGGTTCAGTAACGTCAGCTGTTCCCCTGCTGTTTTGATGGCAATCTGTCCTGCTGCCTCCCAATTGACAGCACATCAGGCCTCAGCCTGCTAAGTGCTTATCCTGGGCTCCAACATCGCCAGTTGCTGCTCATAACTGACTTTGGCACGGGTACTCCCTCCTGCCTAGCTTGGTTCCAGCCCTGCCTGCTGTTTCCGGGAAGTGTCAATGTCAGTTTGCCACCCCAAGTTGCCATGTCGTGTTGCGGTTGGGTTAGCCGAGGCTAGGGTGCCAGCAGTTTAGGTGCTTCCTATGTGGACTGCGGGTTCTGGTAAGAAAGGCTTGTTCCATAGTGCCAGTAGGACAAGCACCCCCTGTAGGACTGTGTGATTCGGTAACTGCGGCCAGCTTGCGGCAGGCCAACTTTGCTTTTCAGGGGTAACTTCTGATACCCCTCCGGGTTCCAGCACCGTCAGCTGGTTCTCGTCAGAGCCTTTGGCCTAGGTGCCTCCATCTCGGTATCCGAGTTCCGGCAACGTCTGCTGGTCCTTGGTAGTGCTTTGTATCACAGGTACCTCCTGCATAGTAACCGGGTTCCAGCACCGTCAGCTGGTCCTCGGTTGTGCCATTGGCTCTTATTCCTTCTGCTGCCCCTCCGGGTGCCAGCACTGTCAGCTGGTCCTCGCCATTTCCATTTGCTCTTGCAGCTTATGCTACCCCTCCGGGTTCCAGCACCGTCAGCTGGTTCTCGTCAGAGCCTTTGGCCTAGGTGCCTCCATCTCGGTATCCGAGTTCCGGCAACGTCTGCTGGTCCTTGGTAGTGCTTTGTAGCACAGGTACCTCCTGCTTAGTAACCGGGTTCCAGCACCGTCAGCTGGTCCTCGGTTGTGCCATTGGCTCTTATTCCTTCTGCTGCCCCTCCGGGTGCCAGCACTGTCAGCTGGTCCTCGCTATTTCCATTTGCTCTTGCAGCTTAAGCTACCCCTCCGGGTTCCAGCACCGTCAGCTGGTTCTCGTCAGAGCCTTTGGCCTAGGTGCCTCCATCTCGGTATCCGAGTTCCGGCAACGTCTGCTGGTCCTTGGTAGTGCTTTGTAGCACAGGTACCTGCTGCTTAGTAACCGGGTTCCAGCACCGTCAGCTGGTCCTCGGTTGTGCCATTGGCTCTTATTCCTTCTGCTGCCCCTCCGGGTGCCAGTACCGTCAGCTGGTTCAAGAGGACAAAGAACAGGAAGACAACCACCAAGATGCAGAACAACAAGAGAGAGAAGACAAAGAAGCATAAAAAAAACAAAGCAGAAGAACATTAAGCATAAGACTAATACTCTGAGCAAATGATATTATCGTATTTATAAGCAGAAGAAGACTAAGCAGTGTATGGGGGTGAGTCCGTTCCTCCTCGTGGTGCCCCTGGAAAAGGCCTGCTTCTGCAGGCCAAACTGAACGCGGACAAATCCTGTTGTAAATCTTTTGTGACAGGCAGAACGGAAGGTGTAAACTAACTTTTCTAGATAACAACTACAGGAATGCCTGACACAAACAAGAATATGATGAAGAAGAATAGGAAGAAGATGAAGAAGTTGAATATGTAGAATAATAATTGTTGAATAAGAAGAATATGAAGAATGTAAGAAAAGGAAGAAGAAGAAGAAGAAGAAGAAGAAGAAGAAGAAGAAGAAGAAGAAGAAGAAGAAGAAGAAGAAGAAGAAGAAGAAGAAGAAGAAGAAGAAGAAGAAGAAGAAGAAGAAGAGTTAAAAAAGGAAGAAGAAGAATGTAAAAAAAGGAATAAGAAGAAGAAGAATGTAAAAAAAGGAATAAGAAGAAGAAGAATGTAAAAAAAGGAATAAGAAGAAGAAGAATGTAAAAAAAGGAAGAAGAAGAAGAAGAAGAATGTAAAAAAAGGAATAAGAAGAAGAATGTATAAAAAGGAAGAAGAAGAAGAAGAAGAAGAATGTAAAAAAAGGAAGTAGAAGAATGTAAAAAAAGGAAGAAGAAGAAGAAGAATGTAAAAAAAGGAATAAGAAGAAGAAGAAGAAGAAGAAGAAGGTAAAAAAAAGGAAGAAGAATAAGAAAGAAGAAGAAAGAAGAAAGAAGAAGACATACATGTCTGGCAAAATATAAATGAGGCTAACATAGTCAATATCTTTGTAACTCCTAACATCTTTAAAAAAAAAGTTTAATTCCTGCTATTACATTTGATTGGGCTAAACCTCTATGGCTTTAATGTCTCCTCCACCTCCCACAATACATTCTACATTATTCTTAGTTGTTTTTCTTCATGTAGAATTAACCTACAAGGAAAGAAAGGGTTTTTTTTAATTCCGATATTTTGGCCCCATTGACTTGCATTGGTTCCCGGTATCGGAATCGGCGATACCGATACTTTTTTTTAAGATCGGCCGATCCATTCCGATCCGATATTTTCAAGTATCGGCTGGTATCGCTCAACTCTAGTCATAAGGTTATTCTTCTCCAGATACTCCAGTATAGTATCTCTTAGAAAACCCTCCAGGATTTTACCGACAGTTGAGGTTAAACTTACTGGCCTATAATTTCCAAGTTCAGTTTTTGTCCCCTTTTTGAATATTGGCACCACATTTGCTATACGCCAGTCCTGTGGTACAGACCCTGTTATTATGGAATCTTTAAAGATTAAAAATAATGGTCTATGACTGTGCTTAATTCCTGCAGTACTCGGGGGGTGTATCCCATCCGGGCCCGGGGATTTGTCAATTTTAGTGATTTGTAGACGCCGCCGTACTTCCTGCTGGGTTAAGCAGGTAACATTTAATGGAGAATTTTTATCCCTGATCATGTTATCCGTCATGGGATTTTCTTGTGTAAATACTGTTGAAAAAAAGTCATTTAGCATATTGGCTTTTTCCTCATCCTCATCCACCATTTCACCCAGACTATTTTTAAGGGGACCAACACTATCATTTTTTAGCTTCTTACTATTTATGTAGTTAAAGAATATTTTGGGATTATTTTTACTTTCTCTGGCAATGAGTCTCTCTGTCTCAATCTTTGCTGTCTTGATTTGCTTTTTACAGAATTTATTTAATGCCTCATCACTACCTACTTGCTTTAATTCTCTAAATGCTTTATTTTTATCTCTTATTGCGCCCCTTACAGCTCTATTTAGCCATAGTGGTTTCCTCCTATTTCTCGCATGTTTATTCCCATACGGTATATATTGTGCACGGGTCCTATTCAGGATGCTAATAAACGTCTCCCATTTTCTTTGTGTATTTTTATGTCTCAGGATATCGTCCCAGTTAATTGCACCAAGATCTCTCATCCGTTGGAAATTTGCCTTCCTGAAGTTTAGTGTCCTTGTAACCCCTCTACTACACATCTTATTAAAGGATACATGAAAACTTATTAATTTGTGATCACTATTACCCAAGTGACCCTCAACCCTTACATTTGATATGCGGTCTGGCCTGTTGGTTAATATTAGGTCTAGCAGTGCCCCCCCTCTTGTTGGGTCCTGAACCAGTTGTGAAAGGTAATTGTCTCTCATCGTTGTCAGAAACCTATTACCCTTGCTGGAACTGCAGGTTTCGGTTCCCCAATGTATTTCAGGGTAGTTGAAGTCTCCCATAACAATGACTTCTCCTTGAGTCGTTGCTTCATCTATTTGCTTTATGAGGATATTCTCTGTAGCTTCCTTTATTTTTGGAGATTTATAACAAACCCCTATCAGTAATTTATTATTTTTCCCCCCTCCCCTTATCTCTACCCACAGGGACTCTACATTTTCATTAGATTCATATATATTATCACGAAGGATGGGTTTTAAGGATGATTTTACATATAAAACACACGCCTCCCCCTCGCTTATTTGTTCGGTCATTTCTGAACAGACTATAGCCCTGTAAATTAACAGCCCAGTCATGGCTCTCATCCAGCCATGTCTCAGATATCCCCACCATGTCATAATTATGTTCCAACAACATTAACTCCAATTCCTCCATTTTGTTGGCGAGACTTCTGGCATTAGTATACATGCACTTTATGCATCTCTCTGGACCTCTATTCTTTCTTAAATTATTAACTGTTCTAACCCCACCCCCCATGCCACCTCCACCCCCAATGTCATTATTTGTGCCCAGGTCTCTATCTGCACTGTCTTCCCATCCTATAAAAGGAATACCCTCCCCCCCGTCCCTAGTTTAAACACTCCAACCTTCTAGCCATTTTCTCCCCCAGCACAGCTGCACCCTCCCCATTGAGGTGCAGCCCGTCCCTAGCGTAGAACCTGTAGCCAACCGAGAAGTCGGCCCAGTTCTGCAGGAACCCAAACCCCTCCTTCCTACACCAATTCCTGAGCCACTTATTAACCTCCCTAATCTCCCGTTGCCTCTCTGGCGTGGCACGTGGTACAGGAAGTATTTCCGAAAATACCACCTTGGAGGTCCTTGCTTTAAGCTTACAGCCTAATTCCCTGAAATCATCTTTAAGGACCTTCCACCTACCTCTAACTTTGTCATTTGTGCCAATGTGCACCATGACCGCTGGATCCTCTCCAGCCCCTCCCAGTAATCTGTCAACCCAATCAGCGATGTGTTGGACTCGAGCGCCAGGTAGGCAGCACACCGTTTGACGATCCCTGTCTTTGAGACAGATTGCCCTGTTACCCTAATAATTGAGTCTCCCACTACCAGAACCTGTCTGGCCTGCCCTGCTCTCCTATTTCCCCCCTTACTGGAGCAGACACTCCTCCGGCTTTCAGAGGACATGCCTTGCTGCAGCAGTGCTACTCCTGCACTAACACTCCCCTCATCTGCCAACTTAGCAAACTTATTGGGGTGTGACAGATCAGGACTAGCCTCCCTGGTGCTCTTCCCTCTACCCCACCTTCTAACTGTCACCCAGCTAGCTGCTTCATTGTCCTGCAGCTCCAACCTAGCACCCCCCCCCCCTCATCTATCCCATTGAGCGTCTGCTCAGTGAGCAGAAGACTCCTTTCCATATTGTCTATGGATCTCAGTGTTGCCAGCTGCACATTTAGATCCAGTATCTGGGCTTCCAAATGCACAACGTGCTCACATCTTGCACAGCAGTATGCACCCTCGACCGGCTGTTCAAGGATTTCAAAGTAAGAAAGGGGAAATCTAAACTGCCCCAGAGCAGACCCCAAAGCAATAGGCAGCCCCCAACATATAATGACGGTGAAGCAAGATGAAAATACTAACACAGACAGAAAGACTGAGCAAAGACGGGGCCCCAAAACTACCTAGAAAGCAAAGGACAGGAAGGCTGCTGTCTGCAATCTGCCAAAACCCTATCAAAGACATAAGCCAACCAGCTGATATGAATAAAGGCCCTGAAGCAGCTAGGCTTCAAAAACTGAATCAGCACTCAGGTAATTTCAGAAGACAGAGCTAAATGAATTCAGCACACCCCAGCAGGGAATGGCAGAAATCCAGAAAAACAAAGCAAAAACAAAGTCAATGCACAAAAGCAAAAGGCCGAGCAGCAAACTTAGCTTTGGAGGAGCAGGAATTCAGACTGGTCTCCAAGGATCCCACAGAGAAATCACCGCAGGGCAGAAGGGCGTCGGCAGCATTATATCCAGTCCATAACTCCACTCAGCCAGTCACAATCATCAGCCTCAGGTGTTTGACAATCAGGCTCACTACCTTCTTTTACCAGAAGAGGGAGTTCCTCGGGCCTCAGTAATGAAGGGGAAAATGAACTCACAACATATTTGGCTGATTTTTATGATGTATTTAGTGAGAATGAGTCTGCATCTTTGCCTCCTCATAGGAGTTATGACTGTGCAATTGAGCTGAGCCCTGGGTGTAAGTTTCCCAAGGGTCGACTTTTCAATTTATCTGTACCCGAGCACGAGGCTTTGCAATCCTATATTAAAGAGTCATTGGAGAAGGGTCATATTAGACCATCTGTTGTGAGTTCATTTTCCCCTTCACTACTGAGGCCCGAGGAACTCCCTCTTCTGGTAAAGAAAGGTAGTGAGCCTGATTATCAAACACCTGAGTCTGATGATGATGACTGGCTGAGTGGAGTTACTGACTGGATATAAGGCTGCCGACGCCCTTCTGCCCTGCGGGTGATTTCTCTGTGGGATCCTTGGAGACCAGTCTGAATTCCTGCTCCTCTAAAGCTAAGTTTTCTGCTCGGCCTTTTGCATTTGTGCTTTGACTTTGTTTTTGCTTTGTTTTTCTGGATTTCTGCCATTCCCTGCTGGGGTGTGCTGAATTCCTTTAGCTCTGTCTTCTGAAAATACCTGAGTGCTGATTTAGTTTTTGAAGCCTAGCTGCTTCAGGGTCTTTTTCATATCAGCTTGTTGGCTTAGGTCTTTGATAGGGTTTTGGCAGATTGCAGTCAGCAACCTTCCTTTCCTGTTCTGTTTAGCTAGCTTGGGCCCCATCGTTTGCTCAGCCTTTCTATCTGTGTGAGTGTTTTTTCATCTTGCTTCACCCCGTCATTATATGTTGGGGGCTGCCTTTTACTTTGGGGTCTGCTCTGGGGCAGTTAGATTTCCTTTTCTGTCTTTAGGCTATTTAGCGCTCCGGCTGTGATTGAGGGGTCTAGGGCATCGTAGGAACCCCCCACGGCTACTGCTAGTTGTGTTGATAGGTTCAGGGGTCTGCAATCTGATAGTTGCCAACTTCTCTGGTTTTCTGGACGTAGCTTCTATTTTTGTGTCTGCCTCCTACGGGGACTCAATCATAACACCATCCTCTTCAACCTTAGGTGCTGGGTTTTTTTTTCGTGGCCAAGAAGGATGGTTCATTAAGGTCTTGTATTGACTATTGTTCCCTCAACAAAATTACTGTTAAATATCAGTATCCGTTACCCCTGATTTCTGATCTATTCTCTAGAGTTAAGGGTGCTTGCTGGTTTACCAAGCTTGACCTCAGGGGGGGTATAATATAATTCGCATTAAGCATGGGGATGAATGGAAGACGGCGTTTAATACTCCGGAAGGACATTTTGAGTACCTGGTGATGCCTCACTAATGGTGGTGGTGGGCTCACTAATGCCCCTTCTGTCTTCCATTGCATTATGAATGATATTTTCCGAGACGTTGTGGATAAATTTTTGATCATCTATCTGGATGATATTTTGATCTTTTCCAAGGATTGGGACTCTCATGTGGAACATGTTCGGACTGTGTTCCGGATTTTGAGGGAGAATTCCCTGTAAGTTAAGGGATCGAAATGCCTTTTTGGGGTACAGAGGATTTCATTTTTGGGATTTATTTTGTCTCCGTCAACTATTGAAATGGACCCGGCTAAGGTACAGCCCATTTATGATTGGGTTCAGCCCACTTCTTTGAAGGCCCTCCAGAAGTTTTTGGGTTTTGCTAATTTTTATCATAAATTTATAGCTAATTTCTCTGGTATTGCCAAACCATTGACTGATTTGACCAAGAAAGGTGCTGATGTGCTGAATTGGTCTCCGTTGGCTGTTTCTTCCTTTCAGAAGCTGAAGCGAAGGTTCACTTCTGCTCCGGTTTTCCGGCAACCTGATGTCTCACTCCCGTTTCAGGTAGAGGTGGACGCTTCTGAGATAGGTGCAGGAGCTGTTTTGTCCCAAAAAGATCCGGTAACATCTAAAATGAATCCCTGTGCTTTCTTTTCCCGAAAGTTCTCTCCATCTGAACTTAACTATGATGTGGGGAATCGGGAACTGTTAGCCATGAAATGGGCATTTGAGGAGTGGAGACATTGGTTGGAGGGAGCTAAACATCAAGTCGTGGTCCTTACTGACCACAAGAATTTGATTTACCTGGAGTCAGCCAAACGCTTGAATCCTAGACAGGCGAGGTGGGCTTTGTTTTTCACACGTTTTGATTTTGTGGTCTCTTTTATTCCGGGCACTAAGAATGTCAAGGCAAACGCCTTCTCTAGGAGTTTCTTTGCTGATTCTCCTGTTGTGACCAAGCCTGCTACCATCTTAGGTGAGCGGGTAGTTCTTTCTGCCATCTCGCCCGATTTGAGACGTGCTCTGGAAGAGTTTCAGGAGGACAAACCTGAGCGTTGCCCCATTGGAAAATTTTATGTTCCTGACCAGTGGAGGAAGAGAGTAATGTCTGAAGTTCATTGCTCTGCACTGGCTGGTCATCCAGGTATTTTTGGTACTAGAGATTTGGTGAGTCGGTCTTTTTGGTGGCCTGCCTTGTCTCGTGATGTCAGGAGTTTTGTGCAGTCCTGTGGGACTTGCTCCCGGTCTAAACCTTGTTCTCGCTCTAGTGGGTTGTTGATGCCTTTGCCGGTGCCCAGGAGGCCATGGACCCATATTTCAATGGATTTTATCTCTGATATGCCTGTCTCTCAGAGAATGACTTATTTGGGTGATTTGTGATAGATTCTCTAAGATGGTCCATCTTGTACCACTCCCTAATTTGCCATCTTCCTCACAGTTGGTGCCCTTGTTTTTGCAACAGGTGGTTCGCTTGCACTGGATTTCTGAGAACATTGTATCTGACAGAGGAGTTCAGTTTGTTTCTAGATTTTGGAGGACTTTCTGTTCCAAGCTGGGAATTCAGTTGTCCTTCTCCTCTGCATTTCACCCTCAGACCAATGGGCAGACGGAGAGAACAAACCAGACTTTGGATTTGTATTTGAGATGTTTTATTTCTGCTGATCAGGATGATTGGGTTTCATTTTTGCCCTTGGCCGAATTTGCTTTAAATAATAGAGCTAGTTCTGCCACTTTGATGTCACCTTTTTTTGCAACTTTGGGTTTCATCCTCTATTCTCTTCAGGGCAGGTGGAGTCTTCTGCCTGCCCAGGTTTTGACACTGTGGTGGAGAGAATGCACCAGATCTGGGACCAAGTGGTGGATAGGTTGTCTCTCTCCCAGGAAAAGGCCCAGCGGTTTTCCAACCGTCATAGGACTATTGGTCCCCAGTTTAAGGTGGGTGATTTGGTTTGGTTGTCAAAGAATATCTCTATGAAGGTGGCTTCTCCAAAGTTTAAACCTAGATTTATTGGACCTTACAAGATTTTGGAGATTCTTAATCCTGTCTCTTTTCGATTGGCTCTTCCTGTTACATTTAAGATCCATAACGTGTTTCATAAGTCTCTGTTAAAGAGGTTTGTTGAGCCAGTAGTCCCTGTGGTGGCACCTCCTGACCCTGTTTTGGTGGAAGGTAATGTGGAATATGAGGTTGAGAAGATACTGGATTCTCGCCTGGCTAGACGGAGACTCCAGTATTTGGTTAAATGGAAGGGTTATGGCCAGGAGGATAATTCTTGGGTCCCTGCATCCGATTTTCATGCCAAAAGATTGGTTCATGCTTTTCATCGGGCCCATCCTGATCACCCTGGTGGCGTGGATGAGGGTTTGGTGACCCCTCCTCAAGGGGGAGGTACTGTTGTGAGTTCATTTTCCCCTTCACCGTTGATGTCTGATGAACTCCCTCTGCTGGTGAAGAGAGGTAGTGAAATTGATTGGGATGGGAAAAACCTGTCATCTGAACAGGCAGAGCGTGATTGGACACCCGGAATCACTGAGTGGATATAAGGCAGCTGATGCCCTGCAGGGTTGCTGGTGATCCTTTCTGCTCTGAGCTCTTGCAAACCAGTTCAGTACCTGTCTTCTGAAAGCTAAGTTTTGCCCTCTTATTTTTCCATGAGATTGTGTCTGTTTACTTAGTGTTTGTGTTCTGCCTGCCCTTGTTGGCTCAGGCTGAGCTCCATTTTTGTCTCTGGTCAAGTTGATCTTTGGCTCAGTCTTCAGAATATACCTGAGTGCTGATATAGTGATTTTGAAGTCTAGTGACTTCAGGGCCTTTTTTCTATCAGACGTGTTGGACATTATTTTGGCAGAATTTTTGCGGATTGCAGCCAGCATCTTTTCTGTCCTTTCCTATTTAGTTAGTTGGGCCCCATCGTTTGCTCAACCTCTCTTTCTGTCTGTGTTTGTGTTTTCATCTGCTTTTCACCGACAATACATGTTGGGGGCTGTCTATTGCTTTGGGGTCTGCTCTGGGGCAGTTTAGATTTCACCTTTCTTTCTTTAGGCTTATTTAGTTCTCCGGCTGTGAACGAGGGGTCTAGGGCTCCGTAGGAACCCCCCACGGCTACTGTTAGTTGTGTGAATACGATCAGGGGTCTGCAATCCCATATCTCCAACCTCTCCGGTTTTCTGGACTTAGCTTGTATTTTTGTTTTTTCCTCCTTCGGTGACTCATTCACAACACATCTCATTTCACCAGATCTGGTTAAAAGTAGTTGAGCGGTGATTTGTTGCTATGAGCAGCAGTTTTCCTACTTAACAACACCTCAGCAGACACTGACATGGTGGGAGAAATCTAGCATCCCCAGGAACTTAAGCTCCCAGCCATTGTCTGCCCCCTGAAAGGAGCAGAGAGCACATGACAAATGAATCCTCCCTCCCTGCCCATATCCACATCACACATCCTCCATCCCATAAGCACATCTTCCCTCTTAGGCTATGTGCACACGCTGCGGTTCCGCAGACATGGTACCCTATGTAACCCCTATGGGTTTTCAAACCCCAGTGCTCACGCTGCAGTTTTTCCGTGCGGTTTTGCTGCGGTTTATAAACCGCAGTATGTCAATTGTTTCTGTGGATTCCGCTGCGGTTTCACACCTTTAACATAGTAGAGGTGTGAAACCGCAGGTCACTTAACCTGCGGTTTTTCCTGCGGTTCCGCGGGGAAAAACCCGCAGGTGATTCCGCAGTGTGTGCACATAGTCTAAAAGGGATCCCTGGAATGGAAGTTAGGACCGTCCCACTCAGCTATGTGGTTCTGCACCCAGGGTCTCTTAAAGGAATCATTGGTATGGAAGTTAGGACCGTTCCACTCAGCGCTCTGGTTCTGACCCCAGGCTGACCTGATTATGTGGGATATTAGTGGTAGTAGTCTTGTGGCTCTGGCTGATGGGATGATGTGGGATAATAGTGGTAGTAGTCCGGTGGCACTGGCTGACGGGATGATGTGGGATATTAGTGGTAGTAGTCCGGTGGCTCTGGCTGACGGGATGATGTGGGATATTAGTGGTAGTAGTCCGATGGCTCTGGCTGACGGGACGTTGTGGGATATTAGTGGTAGTATTCCAGCATCTGTGGCTGCATGATGTGGGATATTAGGGGTAGTTGTCTGATGGCCCTGGCTGACGGGATGATGTGGGATATTAGGGGTAGTAGGCCGGTAGCTCTGGCCGACAGGATGATGTGGCATATTATAGTGAATGTGGCTATGCAGAGTGGGCGGGGCTCTACACTGCTTTGTCTTTTACATATATATATATATATATATATATATATATATATATATATATATATATATATTAAAGCTAAGTCCAGCAATAACGTGAGCAATCCAGAATGCTGTTAAAAATTTTTTTCTTTTTTATTCATAAATCCATTAAAATGCAATGGTCCAAGCAGTTCGTAACAGCAATAACGCAGGAAAGTAGTGCAGATAGGACTACGCGTTTCAGCGGTAGAACCCGCCTTCTTCACGGTCCAGAATTTTTTAACAGCATCCTGGATTGCTCACGTTATTGCTGGACTTTGCTTTGTCGTTGTTCACATTTGTATGGATGGACTCCTACATCCAGATCTGGGCACAACGGAGTTAACCAGGTCAGCTGAGGTTCCGGGTGGTTCACAGGAGTGAGCTGGTCTACATTGTTGGAGATTTTATATATATATATATATATATATATATATATATATATATATATATATATATATATATATATATACACACACACACATACATACAGTGCCTACAAGTAGTATTCAACCCCCTGCAGATTTAGCAGGTTTACACATTCGGAATTAACTTGACATTGTGACATTTGGACTGTAGATCAGCCTGGAAGTGTGAAATGCACTGCAGCAAAAAAGAATGTTATTTCTTTGTTTAATTTTTTTTTAAATTGTGAAAAGTTTATTCAGAGGGTCATTTATTATTCAACCCCTCAAACCACCAGAATTCTGTTTGGTTCCCCTAAAGTATTAAGAAGTATTTCAGGCACAAAGAACAATGAGCTTCACATGTTTGGATTAATTATCTCTTTTTCCAGCCTTTTCTGACTATTTAAGACCCTCCCCAAACTTGTGAACAGCACTCATACATGGTCAACATGGGAAAGACAAAGGAGCATTCCAAGGCCATCTGAGACAAGATCATGGAGGGTCACAAGGCTGGCTATGGGTACAAAACCCTTTCCAAGGAGTTGGGCCTACCTGTCTCCACTGTTGGGAGCATCATACGGAAGTGGAAGGCTTATGGAACTACTGTTAGCCTTCCACGGCCTGGACAGCCTTTGAAAGTTTCCTCCCGTGCCGAAGCCAGGCTTGTCCGAAGAGTCAAGGCTAACCCAAGGACAACAAGGAAGGAGCGCCGGGAAGATCTCATGGCAGTGGGGACATTGGTTTCAGTCAATACCATAAGTAACGTACTCCACCGCAATGGTCTCCGTTCCAGACGAGCCCGTAAGGTACCTTTACTTTCAAAGCGTCATGTCAAGGCTCGTCTACAGTTTGCTCATGATCACTTGGAGGACTCTGAGACAGACTGGTTCAAGGTTCTCTGGTCTGATGAGACCAAGATCGAGATCTTTGGTGCCAACCACACACGTGACGTTTGGAGACTGGATGGCACTGCATATGACCCCAAGAATACCATCCCTACAGTCAAGCATGGTGGTGGCAGCATCATGCTTTGGGGCGGTTTCTCAGCCAAGGGGCCTAGCCATCTGGTCCACATCCATGGGAAGATGGATAGCATGGCCTACCTGGAGATTTTGGCCAAGAACCTCCGCTCCTCCATCAAGGATCTTAAGATGGGTCATCATTTCATCTTCCAACAAGACAACGACCCAAAGCACACAGCCAAGAAAACCAAGGCCTGGTTCAAGAGGCAAAAAATCAAGGTGTTGGAGTGGCCTAGTCAGTCTCCTGACCTTAACCCAATTGAAAACTTGTGGAAGGAGCTCAAGATTAAAGTCCACATGAGACACCCAAAGAACCTAGATAACTTGGAGAAGATCTGCATGGAGGAGTGGGCCAAGATAACTCCAGAGACCTGTGCCGGCCTGATCAGGTCTTATAAAAGACGATTACTAGCTGTAATTGCAAACAAGGGTTATTCCACAAAATATTAAACCTAGGGGTTGAATAATAATTGACCCACACTTTTATGTTTCAAATTTATTAAAATTTAACTGAGCAACATAACTTTTTGGTTTGTAAGATTTATGCATCTGTTAATAAATCCTGCTCTTGTGTGAAGTTTGAAGGCTCTAACTTATTTGCATCTTATCAAACCTGCTAAATCTGCAGGGGGTTGAATACTACTTGTTGGCACTGTACATACACACACACATATACACATTTTTTATTTTTTTTTCATTACAATTTGTTATAACTAACCGTACTTAGTTACTATGCCCGGGCAGTGCCGGGCTCTTCAGCTAGTACTTGATAAAGTTGAATGATAGAAGTCCAGCTCAAGGTGGTTTAAAATCCAATAATTTTTATTACGAATCTATTAAAGAAGGAAAAAAAAAAAAAAAACACAGAAGTTTGGCCAACACGTTTCAAGTTGAAACAACTTACGGTATTTTTCAGACTATAAGGGTATGTGCGCACGTTGAGTTATTTCTTGCAGGAAATATCTGCAAGGTTTCTGCATCTCTTGGCAGCAAAAACGCTGTGGAAAATTCCACTGCGTTTTCTTGAATGCAGAGGGAAAAAACACATGTAAGGTGTCGAAAACGCAGGCAAAAACTGATATACTACGGATTTAAACGCACAGCAAATCCTGAAAGGAAAAATACTTTTGTGCACAGCATTTCAGTATTCTCATTGACTTTGCTGGCATAAGGATGCCATAGCATTTTTATGCCAATTCCTCGTGGAAAAAAAAAACGCATTGTGTGCACACAGCCCAAGAAGCTTTTTTCTTCCAAAAATTTGGAGGAGAATAGGGGGTGCGTCTTATAGTCCAGATGTACATGCTGTAGATGGGGAGACGGGCGAGCGGCAGCTACGGACGAGCAGGTCACAGGAGGCTGGTGCGATTAACTCCTGTGCTCTATATTAAAGAGAAATGCCCCCCACACCCATAATCCCTCCCACCTCTATGCTCTGAAGCCTACGCCAAGAGGTGGGAGGGACTATGAGCGTGGAGAGCAGTGAATATTCATTTCTCTTTAATAGCGCACAGTTAGCCGCAGTTGCCGGCTTCCCGGGGCGACTGCGATCACGTGTGCCCATTGCGAGAGAATATTCACTGCTCCCACACCCATGGCTGTGGAGAGCAGTGAATAATTATCCTCTTCAATAGTGGGCACACGATCGCCTGCTGCAGGAAGCTGATGGCTGCGACCAACAGTGTACCTACTATTAAAAAGACGAATAATCACTGCTCCATACGTCCATAGTTCCAGGCGATAAGTACAGCGAGTATTCCGGCAGCTGCCCTCAGTGTGTAAGCAGCACATGACGTCACTGCCATGCACAGCTTACAATCTGGAATCATCTGCTGGCATCAGAACAGGATGCTGCGAGAGAGGACAGGTAAGGCAAGTAAAGTTGTTTGTACGGGGGATTTGTGTTTTTTTTTTTGGGGGGGGGCCATGCATACCAGGATAGGGATGAGGGGGGACTACTGTATATATGCCTGGTTTGGGGACATATATATACACCAGAACAGAAGTTTAGAAAAAAAAAAAATTTGAAGCAAAAAAAAATTGGTCAATTTTGTACTAATTGCCGCCTCTAAAACCAAGGTGTGCTATGTTCTGCATCGTCTTATAGTTCGAAAAATATGGTAATCGTAGAGATCTAAAAACTGACAAATGGATCTAAAAATGCCCTCAATACAATAACGAAAGTAGTATCACATGAGAGTCTTTAACATTGACAAACTGGGTGATCTAGGATTTAATCCATTAGAATAGAACACGGTAGCAATTGTTTGGATACTTATATAGCAATTCAGGTTACAAAAAGATTACATACAATTACAAAACTTGGCATATGCTAGGTTTTCTATACAGTGGAATAGTATGTTTTATATGGTCAATATAAAAATTAAATATTTTAGCAACATTATAGAATGACTGGCTGAAGAGCTCGGTGTTGCCCGAGGAAAGTAACTGTGGTTAGTTATAACAAATTATAATGATTATCCTCCATCCCATAGTCCAGTGCCCGTATACCCATCATACATATCCTCCATTCCATAGTCCTGTGCCCATATTCCCATCACACATCCTCCATCCCCTAGTTCTGTGCCCATATACCCATCATACATATCCTCCATCTCATAGTCCAGTGCTTACACGGGGCTTTGTGTGTGGAGTGAGTGTGGCTATGCTGAGTGTTTGGGGCTATGTGGAGTTGATGTAGCTTGATGCACTCATTTTTGGAAGAACAACAGGTCCCAGGAGCAACATCTGAGCTCTCTGCCAGAAAACCACAATACTGGGAACAACTAAGATCCTGCGGTGAACCCTCAAACTCCCAGGCCTCTGGTGGAGCACCCGAGAATGAGAAAGGACAACAAAGACCACCACCATTGAGAGGTACACAGAGAGAGCGAGAGAGAAGATTATATAGAACATGGGATGTATCCATTCACATGATGCAGATTAAAATTAATGCAAAACATTACTATTACTTGTACAACGTACGTACATTGTATGTTGTGAGGCGAAGTTTTAACCCCGCGCGTTCCAATTCAACAATTTTGCCCCTATCTACATAATGGGGAAAGTGTGTGTGTGTATCAAGCCCTGCCCCTCATTATGTTGTCAGTGGTTGCCATGGCGATGCTGATTCATCATAGGTTGCAAGCCCCGCCGCTCATTATGATGTCATAATGGTTGGCTATGGGATGGAGGATGTGTGATGGGTATATGGGCACTGGAAAACGGGATGGAGGATATGTATGACTGTTATATGGGAACGGGACTATGGGATGGCGGATATGTATGATGTGTATATGGGCATGGCACTATGGGATGGAGGATGTGTGATGGGTATATGGGCACTCGACTATGGGATGGAGGCTATGAGGATATGTATGATGGGTATATGGGCACGGGCCTATGGGATGGTGGATAAGTATGATGGGTATATGGGCATGGGACTATGGGATGGAGGATAATTATAATTTGCTATAACTAACCACAGTTAGTTACTATGCCAGGCAGCGCCGGGCTCTTCAGCTAGTCTATTATATAAAGCTCAATGTGGGTTTATGTATGTATGTATGTATGTACAGTATGTATGTATGTATGTATGTCCGGGACAGGCATCCGCACCGTAGCAGCTACAGCCATAAAATTTGGCACACGTCTGGACCCCGAGAGTGTCCTAGGCTATGTTGTGAGGCAAAATTTTAACCCCGTGCGTTCCAATTTACCAAAAAATTTTGCCCCCATCTACATAATGGGGAAAAAGTGTGTGCATCAAGCCCCACCCCTCATTATGATGTCAATGGTTGCCATGGCGACGCTGACATAGGTTGCAAGCCTCGTCGCTCATTATGATGTCATAATGGTTGACTATGGGATGGAGGATGTGTGATTGGTATATGGGCACTGGACTATGGGATGGAGGATATGTATGACGGGTATATGGGCACGGGACTATGGGATGGCGGATATGTATGATGGGTATATGGGCACGGGACTATGAGATGAAGGATGTGTGATGGGTATATGGGCACTCTACTATGGGATGGCAAATATGTATGATGGGTATATGGGCATGGGACTATGAGATGGAGGATGTGTGATGGGTATATGGGCATGGGACGGAGGATATGTATTACGGGTATATGGGCACGGGACTATGGGATGGAGGATAAGCAGGATTACTTACCGGTAATGCTCTTTTAATGAGTCCACGACAGCACCCACTTGGAGAGAGGGATCCGCTCATAGGAACAGGAAACCTACAGAGATAAAAGAGGGCGGTCCGCCTCTCCTCCTCAGTTGGATTTCAGAGTACCCGGAGGACCGCCAATTATTAGGCCATTATATTACTCCATAAGATCATTCTATTTTTACAGCTAAGAAGGTGTATATACATTATGTTAACTTCTAGGGAGGGTTAGTGAACGGGTGCTGTCTTGGACTCATTAAAAGAGCATTACCGGTAAGTAATCCGGCTTTTTACCCTTCGCCACGACAGCACCCACTTGGAGAGACTTTCAGAGACCTTCACCTGGGAGGGACCACCGTGCCGAGGACCGCTCTACCAAAGGCTAGGTCAGATGAGCATGATAAATCAAGTCTATAGTGATTATAAAAGGTAGAGGGTGTAGACCAGGTTGCCGCCTTACATATACACTCACTGGCCACTTTATTAGGTACACCATGCTAGTAACGGGTTGGACCCCCTTTTGCCTTCAGAACTGCCTCAATTCTTCATGGCAGAGATTCAACAAGGTGCTGGAAGCATTCCTCAGAGATTTTGGACCATATTGACATGATGGCATCACGCAGTTGGCGCAGATTTGTCGGCTGCACATCCCTGATGCGAATCTCCCGTTCCACCACATCCCAAAGATGCTCTATTGGATTGAGATCTGGTGACTGAGGAGGCCATTTGAGTACAGTGAACTCATTGTCATGTTCAAGAAACCAATCTGAGATGATTCGAGCTTTATGACATGGCGCATTATCCTGCTGAAAGTAGCCATCAGATGTTGGGTACATTGTGGTCATAAAGGGATGGACATGGTCAGCAACAATACTCAGGTAGGCTGTGGCGTTGCAACGATGCTCAATTGGTACCAAGGGGCCCAAAGAGTGCCAAGAAAAAATTCCCCACACCATGACACCACCACCACCAGCCTGAACCGTTGATACAAGGCTGGATGGATCCATGCTTTCATGTTGTTTACGCCAAATTCTGACCCTACCATCCGAATGTCGCAGCAGAAATCGAGACTCATCAGACCAGGCAACGTTTTTCCAATCTTCTACTGTCCAATTTCGATGAGCTTGTGCAAATTGTAGCCTCAGTTTCCTGTTCTTTGCTGAGCGGAGTGGTACCCAGTGTGGTCTTCTGCTGCTGTAGCCCATCTGCCTCAAAGTTCGACGCACTGTGCGTTCAGAGATGCTCTTCTGCCTACCTTGGTTGTAACGGGTGGCAATTTGAGTCACTGTTGCCTTTCTATCAGCTCGAACCAGTCTGCCCATTCTCCTCAGACCTCTGGCATCAACAAGGCATTTCCGGCCACAGAACTGCCGCTCACTGGATTTTTTTTCTTTTTCGGACCATTCTCTGTAAACCCTAGAGATGGTTGTGCGTGAAAATCCCAGTAGATCAGCAGTTTCTGAAATTCTCAGACCAGCCCTTCTGGCACCAACAATCATGCCACGTTCAAAGGCACTCAAATCACCTTTCTTCCCCATACTGATGCTCGGTTTGAACTGCAGGAGATTGTCTTGACCATGTCTACATGCCTAAATGCACTGAGTTGCCGCCATGTGATTGGCTGATTAGAAATTAAGTCTTAACACACAGTTGGACAGGTGTACCTAATAAAGTGGCCAGTGAGTGTAGACTCGATTGCGACGTCTCCCCTCTCTGCCCAAGAGGAAGCCATAGCTCTGGCGGAATGCGCTCTGATACCCTCCGGAGGTTCTTCATTGCTCTCAGAGTATGCCAGACTGATCGCGTCTCTAATCCACCGAGACAAGGTACCCCTTGTGACCTCATATCCCTTCTTTTGGCCCTGAAAGGAAATAAATAGAGCCCTACTCTTCCTCCAGCTGCTAGACCTCTCAATGTATTGTAAAACTGCTCTTCTAACGTCTAGTGTATGGAACTTTTCTTCCTCTGGAGTAGAAGGGTTACTAAAAAAATGAAGGGAGATGGATCTCTTGTGACCTATGAAACTTCCCTGCTACTTTTGGTAAGTATGAGGGGTCTGGTTTTAATATTAGTTGATCCTGGAATGTCAACAAAAAAGGGGGTTCTATTGAAAGTGCTTGTATGTCGCTAACTCTTCTGGCTGAGGTTAGTGCAACTAGTAGTACTGTTTTGAGAGATAGGTGTTTAAGGGATATTGAATCTAATGGCTCCAAGGGAGGACGTGTTAGGGCCTCCAGTACAGGATTCAAGTCCCAAGGAGGAACTCTGGGTATGTGCACCGGTTCGCTTCGCTCACAGGCCGAGATGAATCTGGCTATCCATCTATTGCCTGCCACGTTGTAACCATAGAGGGCCCCTAGAGCCGACACGTGAACCTTTAGTGTGTTAACCGATAGTGAAAGATTTAGGACTTTCTGTAGAAATTCTAGGACTGGTGTTATCGGAATTTCTCTAGAATCGGGCCCTGTGTGAAACTCTAGGAATTTCCTCCATACCCTGGTGTAAATTTTTGTCGTAGCCAATTTCCGACTCTGCAGAAGAGTACTGACTAATCCTTCCGAGAATCCCCTGGCTCTCAACATTTCCCTTTCAAGTTCCAGGCCGTCAAGTGGAGATTGTCCACTTGAGGATGGAAGAATGGCCCTTGCGAGAGGAGCTTCGGGGTTGAAGAAAGCACCCAAGGGTCTGTCACTGACATTGCCTGCAGGCATGAAAACCATGGCCTCCTGGGCCAGAATGGCGCTATTAAAATTATTCGTGCTTCCTCTGCCTTTATCTTCCTGATCACCTGTGGTAGCAGTATGATTGGGGGAAATGCATATGCCAGTTTTAACTGCCATGGGGCTTGAAGGGCATCCAGAATTTCTGGATTGTCTACCACGTTTAAAGAGGCGAACCTTCGCACCAGCCTGTTTATCCTGGTGGCGAAGAGATCTATTTGGGGCAGCCCCCATAGTGACACGATGCGTGAGAATATCTGCTGGTTCAGGCACCACTCTCCTTGTCGTAGTGTATGGCGACTGAGATAATCTGCTTCCAAATTGTCTCTTCCCCTTATATGGAGGGCTGAGAGAGACAAAAAATGTTTTTCGGCTAAGGACAAGATCTTTCTTGCGGAAGACATTAAGGCGACTGATCGAGTTCCGCCTTGTCTGTTCAGATATGCGACCACTGTAGTGTTGTCTGACAGGATCCTCACGTTTTCCCCTTGTAACTGTGGAAAGAAATAATATAAAGCATGACCAACCGCCTTTAGCTCTTTCAAGTTTGAGGAATCCTGATGCTCACTTATATCCCACAAGCCTTGGCCAAAGTTGCCTCCCATATGGGCTCCCCATCCTGTGGGGCTGGAGTCGGTAGTAATTATACGGGAAGGTGTTATCACCCATGGTACGCCTCCCGATAGATTATCCTCCTCTAGCCACCATGTAAGGGAGATTAGGACCGTTTGGGATAAAGTAATTTTGCTTGTCAAATTCCCTCGGTCATGGCTTTCCTCTACGAGAATTTGATGTTGTAGTTCCCTCGTATGGAATTGAGCCCACTGAACTGCCGGGATGCAGGAAGTGAGGGACCCCAGGAGAGACATTGCATCTCTTAAAGATATATACGGCCTATCTATTGCTAACTTGACCTTATTTTTAATTGTCTCAATTTTTACCTGTGGCAATAGGCATTTTTGTTTTATGGAGTCTAGCTGAAGACCCAGGAAGGACTGGACGGATTGTGGCTCGATTCTGGACTTCTTGAAATTTATTATCCAACCTAGAGCCTGCAGAGATAAGATTGCGTCAGCAACTCGTCCATTACATTGTTGAGTTGAGTTTCCTATTAAGAAGTCATCCAGATAGGGTATTATTAATGTGTCCTTCTGGCGTAAGAAGGCCATCACTTCCAGCATCACCTTTGTGAAAACTCGTGGTGCAATGGAAAGGCCGAATGGCATGGATGTAAACTGGAAATGCTGTATGGTGCCATCGAGGGAGACCACCACTCTGAGGTATTTTTGAAATCTGCAAAGGATTGGGAGAAGATAATAAGCATCTTTCAGATCTAAGCCTGCCATCATACAATTGGGGAAGAGGAGCTTAATCGTAGATCTGATGGACTCCATTTTAAATTTATGATTTATTATATATGAGTTTAGTTTTTTCAGGTTGATTATAGTCCTCAACGAGCCATCCGGCTTAGGTACCAAAAAGAGAGGGGAGTAAAACCCCCTCCCTTCCTGTCCCTCAGGCACATGGATCAATACTTTTTTATTCAGGAGACTCAGAATCTCAGTCTCTAGGGCCCGCTGCTGGATTGGCGAGCTGAGAGATGTTATGATCACTGAGCTATGGGGTACGTGGTGAAACTATTTTTAACCCCTCCCTAATAATGCCCAAAACCCAGGGGCTGGCTGTGCTTTTCTCCCATTCTTGCAGAAAAAAATTTTAATCTTCCCCCTACTGGAGGAATTAGTTTTTGTCTCTGCGGAAGGAGGATCCTCTAAACATGGCACCCTTGCCCTTTTCCTCCTTTGTAGCCCAGCGATTTAGATTTTCCGCTGGTCTTCCTTTGCCAAATGGTCGTCTCCTAAACGCCCTCCTATAAAACGGGAGAGAGGGGTTAGGGAATCCTTTTTTCCTTTCCTTAGCCTTGGTAAAGATTTCATCTAAAGTTTACCCAAACAAAAACTCACCCTCACAAGGTATGGCACAAAGCTTTGCCTTGGATTGGGTGTCACCTCTCCAGCTTTTAAGCCATAGGCTACGCCTGGCGTTATTAAGCAGGCCTGCTGTTCTGGCTACCATCCGTAAGGAATCCGCAGAAGCATCTGCTATGTATGCAGCCGCACCACGGATCAGTGGTATAGCAGCCCGTAGCTTGTCTCTGGAGATTTTTTGCTCTATTTGTTGGTCCAGCTGATCAATCCAGACCATCATAGAGCGAGCTGAGCAAGTACTAGCTATTGCCGGTTTGAACGTGCCCGTAGCTGCCTCCCATGCCCTTTTTAGCGAGGCATCAGCTTTTCGGTCAAGTGGATCTTTTAGAACTCCTGCGTCCTCCACTGGTAAGGCCGTTTGTTTTGAGGCGGAAGCGACCGCCGCGTCCACTTTCGGCACTTTAGACCATGCTGCTAACTCCTCGTCGCTTAAGGGGTACCTTCTTTTTGAGGCGGAGGGGAGATATCCTCTCTGGTCCTGTTTCTCCCATTCTTTCTTAACCAGAGCTTTAATAGCTGGTATAACAGGAAAAACTCTCCTTTTCCTATCTGTTAGCCCTGCAAACATAATTTCCTGTGTTGTTTGCGGCTCCTTTGTTTCTGTGCAGCCCATGGTATTCCTCACGGATTTAACCAAATTGTCCATGTTTTCTAAAGGAAAGCACGAACGCCCCTCCATATCTGAGGAAGATGATGATATAGATGCGTCAGAACTATCGGAGGCTATTGCCTTGTCCTCAGAGTCTACGCTGACCGTGGTTGGTTTGCTAATCTCCGTACTTATAGGTGTGCTACTAGCTTGGGTTAGGGCCTGTAATTCTTCCCTTATTATGGCCCTTATGTCCACGGCTGAAGCTTGTTTTGCTGTTTCATTAATACATTTTTTGCACAGCCTTTTCGTGTAACAGTCCGGCAGGGGACGTGTACAGAGGGCACATTCTTTATTCTTTCCCTTCTCTTAGCCTAAGGCAGAGATGTAGTGTGGGAGAGAGAGAGAGAGAGAGAGAGAGAGAGACATTTATCAGCTTTGTAGGCAGAGAGTCGTCCACTCACCCAGAGAAGCTGTAGGTACCGGCTCAGGAGGCTGGGAAGGAGGCTTGTTAGCGTGGCTTCTATCCGAGGAACCTCGGTGAGAGCGATCCTTGGCTGCCGCTGGATCATCTGCCTGGGGATGCGAGTCCTGTCTTGAAGACATGTTTGCACGCAGTAATCATATCCCCAACGCCTTATATGCTCCTTCAATACGCCGGTACCCTCCCCCCAGGTGCGCCTGCTTTCCGAGGCGCCGCCAATTTGTCTGCGCCCGGCCTGGATACAGCCGCCGGCCGCTCTGATAATTAAACTGTTTCCCTTTTTTTTTTTCCCCTCTCTTACAGGAGGGGGCGGGGAGCGCCTTTTCATGTCCCTGCAGCCGCGCGTGCGCTCGGCGCTGAGGAACCTCCGGTAACCCGGAAGTTCCTCCTTACCATTTCCTGCCTGCGCTGCATGTGCGTCTCTTCCTGGACGCTGAAGCTCTCCTGAACGCTGGAGGATACCACTCCCCCTCTGGTTCGCGCTCCCACACAGACCGGGATGGATCATCCCCGAATCCCGGTGTGTGTAAATCTGCAGGGGAACCCCGGTCGGCCTCACCCGGTACCAGCGTTTTCTGCCCGTGCTGCTGCAGCCCAGCCGAGGAGGGAGCCGATTCACAGCACTCCCTCGTCGCTGCATCTGGAACCCCTGCCGTTCCCACAGAGACTGCACAGGCGGTTCCCTGGCCCAGGTAAGAGTCTGTAGGAGAATCCTGCGGTTCCGATAGGAACAGGAAACCAACTGAGGAGAGGCGGACCGCCCTCTTATCTCTGTAGGTTTCCTGTTCCTATGGGCGGATCCCTCTCTCCAAGTGGTGCTGTCGTGGCGAAGGGTAAAAATTATAATTTGCTATAACTAACCACAGTTAGTTACTATGCCCGGGCAGCACCGCGCTCTTCAGCTAGTCTACTATATAAAGCTCAATGTGGGTGTGTGTGTACAACTGTACATATATGAGTGTGTGTGTGGTGTGTCCAGGATAGGCATCCGCACCGTCGCAGCTACAGCCATAAAATTTGGCAGTCACGTCTGGACCCCGAGAGCGTCATAGGCTACGTTGTGAGGCGAAATTTTAACCCCACGCGTTCCAATTCACCAAACAATTTTGCCCCTATCTACATACTGGGGAAAAAGTGTGTGCGTATCAAGCCCCGCCCATCATTATGTCGTCAATGGTTGCCATGACGACGATGATTCATAGGTTGCAAGCCCCGCCGCTTATTATAATGTCATAATGGTTGACTATGGGATGGCGAATATGTATGATGGGTATATGGGAACTGGACTATGGGATGGAAGATATGTATGATGGGTAAATGGGCATGGGACTATGGGATGAAGAATATGTATGATGGGTATATGGGCAAGGGACTATGGGATGGAGGATGTGTATGATGGGTATATGGGCACGGGAATATAGGATGGAGGATAATTATAATTTGTTATAACTAAACACAGTTCGTTACTATGCCCGGGCAGTGCAGGGCTCTTCAGCTAGTTATGTAAAAATTTTTGTAACGTTAATTACTACATACAAGTATTCAAACTAATGGTACCATAATGTATAATAGGTTAAATTCTACATTACCCATCAATGGATTAAAGACTCATAGGCGTTACCAGTTTTATCATCATGTTCAAGATGTTTTAAACAGAATTTATCATAATTGTTACAATATGTCTGCGCTGAGTATCCACACTCGCCTGAAGTCTGACTATTAGTGAGACAATGGATCAACACAGTACTAAATAAGTTGCAAGGAATTAAACAAAAAATAAACAAGTATACAGTGTACAAAGCTGTACACTGCTGTACAAAGCTGTACAATTCTACAATATGAGTAGATATCGTAGGAAAAAAACTACAAATAATCGCCCCTTTCCATTATACCTTGAATGTGTCTATCATGGAACTAAGTTCACAGAGCAAAGGAGAGGCTGCAATCACATCTTCCAGGTTCAGCAGTCGTTGTTCCATTACTTAGAAGATCAGTATAAAACGGACCTTCCCGCACGTAAAATAAAGTTGCTAATAAGTAGAACAAGGTATGTCACTTCCAGTAATTGTTAAATAGAGAACTGTCCTGGCCGGTGATAGTCTCTTGAATTGCTCACTGTTCCCACGGTGCACCAGCGTTCTTCACAGCACAGTACAGTACATAGCATTGTGCCGTCAGCTGTTAGGTAGCTGCAGGACCTTCGTGACGTGAAAAGTCACGTGGAGGGATCTAGTGAATACTACGGCCCAGTTCCTTCCTACCGGTTTCGGAAGTACACAGCTTCCTTCATCAGGGATGGTCCGTATTAGGAGTGGTCATCTATTTAAGCCTGCGGTTCAAGGCTATCTGTATTAACCTCTTAAGCACTACCTTATTTCTAATTGAAAGCAAAAAGCTCAACTACTGAATTAAGTCCCCTTGGGATTAGAGTCCAAATTAAAAATCCATTGGCTTTCAGCACAGGACATTTTCTTAATAAAATCTCCTCTCATCCAATCCTTCTTAAACCTTTGTAAATCAGTTATTGTGGTGCCAGAAACAGATCCTCCATGATACTCCAAATAATGTTTTCACAATGGATGACCAATAAACTTACGTCGTATATTTCTCAGATGTTCATTTATGCGTACATTGAGTGGGCGTTTTGTTCTCCCCACATACAGTTTTCCGCATGGACATTTAAGTGCATAGATCACACCTGCTGTATTGCATGAAATATGATCACGGCTGGTAATTTCTATATTGACATTTGACACCGTATATTGTTTTATTGTCTTTAGGGTTTTACAAGTTTTACATTTACGACATGGATAAAAACCCAGTTCATTGAGGAAGCCCACATTTGTTAATCTCGTATTGTGCTGATTAGGTATAGATGGCGCTACAAGGTACCCCAAATTTTTTTGCCTTCCTATAAATAAATTTTGGGTACATAGGTAATAACTCACTAATTACTTTATCCTCTTAATATTCCCCAATATTTCCTTACAATATTACGGAGAATATGTGTATTAGAATTATATTGGGTTATAATAGAGAGATCCCTCTGGTTATTATTCAGTAAGTCAACATTTTGATCATTTTTTTCATTTTTATCCCAAATTAGGGTCTCTTGATCTTTATAATATTTTGCTTCTTTCCTCAATCAGGAATCCTTCATCATAACCCCTATTTTTAAATTTCATAGTTAAAAGCTCTGTTTCAGTTTGGTAGTCCTGATCCCTAGAACAGTTCCTGTGGGCCCTAATAAATTGACTTTTAGGGACATTAATAAGCCAATGTGGTAAATGGCAACTGTCTAGGGAAATATAATTATTACAATCCGTAGGTTTATGGTATGTACATGTATGAATAGATCCATTGTCAATAAAAAATTTTAAATCTAGATAATTAATAGATTCTGTACTAGTGGTTCCCGTAAAATTTAAAAAAATAAATCATTTTTATTAATATACATTAAAAATTCCATAACAGATTCTGAACCAGCAGACCATATAAAAAAATACATGATCTATGAAGCGGCGCCATAGGACCAGGTTCGCACGCAGTACCCCACCAACGTAGATGGTTTGCTCTACCAACGTAGAGATTAGCATAACTGGGTGCGAACCTGGTTCCCATGGCAGTCCCCATTTCTGGGAGTAGTAGTCCGCCTCACATTGGAAGTAGTTGTGCGTTAAAAAAATCCCATTCAGATATAAACTAAATTTGATCTTGAGGTAACGTAGTGAACCTATTTAAAAAATGTGGCTGCTTCTTGACCTTTTTTATGTTGGATAACTGTATAAAGCGAAGTTATATCCAGTGTTCCCATAATAAAGAGTTCCTGCCACTGTATCTTATTTAAAACCTGTAAAATTTGCTTGACATCTTTTAAATAAGAGGGTAATAGTGTAACCACTCCTTGTAGATGACAGTCTACATATTTGCCGTCAAACATTGAATCCCAGAAATAATTGGTCTCCCCGGAGGGTTATTTGGATTCTTATGTATTTTTGGTAAATAATAAAAACATGGTGGATATGGGGTATCAATGAAATCAAATTCCTGTTTGTTTAAAATTCCCAAGTCGAACCCCTTTTTGATGAGAATCTTCATCTCCTTTCCATAATTATCGGACGGGTCGGTCTCTAATTTTTTATATGTCTGTCTATCATTCAATAGACGCAGACATTCTTTTTTGTAGTCCAAAGAATTTAAAACTAATATACGGCCCCCCCTTGTCAGCACGACGAATAACTAAATCTTTATTATCTTGTAATTCCTTCAGAGCTTTCCGTTCATTGAAACTCAAATTGTATCTAAAATTAGTACATCTTTTGTTACTAACCTTCCTAATGTCATTAATGACATTTTTCTGGAAGGCTTCAAAGGATTCTGAATATTCGTTCTGAGGGATAAAGTTAGATTTAGTACGTAAAGTTGTGTGATAATATGGACTAATCATTGAATCAGGAGATTTATGGTTCACAATAATAGGTTTCTCATTTTTAATGAAATGTTTTCTGACAGCAAGACGTCTCAAATAATTTGATGCCAATAAAAGCCTGAAATGTATCAAATTTTGCGGCAGGAGCATATTTCAATCCTTTGTTCAGTAAGCTAATTTCATTCTTATTTAATTCATATTTACTGAGATTAAAATCTTTTGTTAGTCATCAATTATTTCTTTTCTGGAAACTGTTCTTTTTTGGCGAATTGCCCCCCCCCCCCTACAGCCCCTCCTGCATGCTTTTTTTGAGCCAAGTGAAAAAAGGGAGCTCGTCTTGTTCTTTAGATTTTTGTCTCTGCTCTTTGGGGGGGGCTATCAATATTTCTTATAGGGGCATTTATTGATTGTCTCCTTGTTTGCCTAGTTTGTCTACCATAATTGTTGTTGTCATGATCTGAAGTGATCTGACAGTTTTAAAAGCACAGAGTGAACTTGTTTTCCTTTTGGCAAGTTGCCAAAGTGACTTTACTGTCCCCGGTGGTGGTTAGTGGTATCGCACCTTAGGTTTAATGCGCACAAAATTATTAATCAGGTGTGGGGCTCTATAAATGAGTCTCAGGGTGTGTAATCACTGCTGGTGATATTGATTCATTCATTGATTCTGAGTTTGTGAGAGCCTGGTGGAAGGATGGAGCTGAGGAGGAGTCCTGTGCAGCTTAGCCAGGGGGGACGTGTGTCAGCTATGGTGTCTGGACGAAGGGCTGGCATGGCGTGGTGGGGTCGCAGTGATGGTGTCAGCGGGTAGTGTCTGCATGGACTGGTGGAGTGGCTACTATGGAGAGTGGCACTCACCATGTGGGACTTGGCTGCTGAGCTGGACTCAAGCATGCTTGACTTCGTGGCAGAAGCTGAACTCATCCTTGGGACTGTTACTAAACAGCAGCAACTGGTGGTGGACTCTGCTCCAAGGCTGCACTATGGTGAAGGATCCTGTTATGGTGATGGATCCGGGTGGAGGAGAAGACGCACGCAGGTGGAGGGCTTTGTTGCAGGAGCATAAGCACAGAGCATAAAGCTAAGTGGTGTCCCCCTGTATTGTCTCTTTCCCTCATGTGTGTTATTAGTGCAGTGGTGGGATTAGTCTCCGCACCGCCCAATTCCCTAATGAGGGTTTAGGGTCAGGGCGAGCAAGGGTTTAAGGTTCACGTGCGGCGACAGGTGCGGAGCCTGTATAGGGAACGTAAGGAGTGCAGGGACACTGGCTCAGGGGAGCTCAGGAGGTCTCCACTTCCCTATTCCCCATCGCAGGGCCCACCTTTGTTAGTGTTACCCAGGTTCCCCTTTATTATTTAAATTCGCCTTACTGGAGGCGGGGTTTCCAGACTATTATATATACGTGTATTATTGAAATTCGCCAGTTGCAGGCGGTGTATCCAGCTGCACGTGTTTATTATTTAAATTCGCCCCACTGGAGGCGGTGTATCCAGGGTCACGTGTGTTATGGGTCCACCTTGCGATAACATCTGCGTCCAGACACACGTTGACCGTGACATTATCACCAGCCCTACATTTTTTTTTTCTCTGGCGAGCTTTGGCCATGTGGAGACCGCTGAGTAATTGCTGCCGGGCCTCACTGAGGTGAGTGGGGAGCGGGAAGGTGTTATAGCCGCTGCAGCAGCAGTTATCAGGGTCTGGGGCTTCTGCTCAGGTAACCAGGAAATCAAAATGGCGGCTTTGGCAAAAGCCCCTTGAGTCGCTGCTGGGGAGCGGGACTTGTTCATACAGGTGGACGTAACCAGACAGGTGGGTGGAGTTGGTGATCCCCATGGTGCTGTCTGGGGTTCCCTGAGGTGAAACGGTACGTCCCTGTAGTGAGCAGACTGGTGTGATAGTCCGCGGGGCTCAAGCCAAATCTTCAAATACCATCGAAGAAGTCGCCCCTCCTGGTCGTGTGGAGGCGACCAGCGAGTGTATATTTCCTCCATATTCCTGTCCCCTTCTCCTCCAGGTGTGTGCAGCCGTTGCGCTGCGGTGGAGTAGGGACAAATCGCAACTCTCGCCATTAACCAACCCTGGGAGGCGCACACCTCATGGTGAAAGGGTTGGAGGGTGGTGTCCCTTGGTGAATGGCGGGAGAGTGAGTGTGGTGACAGCAGGGGGACTCCTCTGTTGTCATGTCCAGAAGGAGTTTACCAAATATATGACGAACGAATGTGTGCAATAAACGTTCAGGTCCGGACCTGTGTGTGAACGAGCGTGTATGGGTGCCACCAAAAAACATCTTGTGGAAGTGTGTTGTGGAGCCTGATCAGCTCATAACAAACAAACATACACATACGTAAACTCGTTCCCCAGGTCGGTGCTGTGGAGATGAGTGGTGCCTCCAAAATGAACTTTATTGCCAATACCAGCGGTGTGTTTGTCATAAACCTGAATTCAGGTAGTGGTGGGGTGAACTCAGGATCTGGGCGTCCCCGCTGTAGGTGTTTCCCTAATGAGGAGTGGTCTTGAGGGTCCAGAGGCCCCTCATTAAGGAGGGGGTACTGTCATGATCTGAAGTGATCTGACAGTTTTAAAAGCACAGAGTGAACTTTTTTTTCCTTTTGGCAAGTTGCCAAAGTGACTTTACTGTCCCCGGTGGTGGTTAGTGGTATCGCACCTTAGGTTTAATGCGCACATAATTATTATTCAGGTGTGGGGCTCTATAAATGAGTCTCAGGGTGTGTAATCACTGCTGGTGATATTGATTCATTCATTGATTCTGAGTTTGTGAGAGCCTGGTGGAAGGACGGAGCTGAGGAGGAGTCCTGCGCAGCTTAGCCATGGGGGACGTGTGTCAGCTATGGTGTCTGGACGAAGGGCTGGCATGGCGTGGTGGGGTCGCAGTGATGGTGTCAGCGGGAAGTGTCTGCATGGACTGGTGGAGTGGCTACTATGGAGAGTGGCACTCACCATGTGGGACTTGGCTGCTGAGCTGGACTCAAGCATGCTTGACTTCGTGGCAGAAGCTGAACTCATCCTTGGGACTGTTACTAAGCAGCAGCAACTGGTGGTGGACTCTGCTCCAAGGCTGCACTATGGTGAAGGATCCTGTTATGGTGATGGATCCGGGTGGAGGAGAAGACGCACGCAGGTGGAGGGCTCTGTTGCAGGAGCATAAGCACAGAGCATAAAGCTAAGTGGTGTCCCCCTGTATTGTCTCTTTCCCTCATGTGTGTTATTAGTGCAGTGGTGGGATTAGTCTCCGCACCGCCCAATTCCCTAGTGAGGGTTTAGGGTCAGGGCGAGCAAGGGTTTAAGGTTCACGTGCGGCGACAGGTGCGGAGCCTGTATAGGGAAAGTAAGGAGTGCAGGGACACTGGCTCAGGGGAGCTCAGGAGGTCTCCACTTCCCTATTCCCTATCGCAGGGCCCACCATTGTTAATGTTTCCCAGGTCCCCCTTATTATTTAAATTCGCCGTACTGGAGGCAGAGTTTCCAGAATTTATATTAACGTGTAATACCTAAATTCGCCAGGTGGAGGCGGTGTATCCATCTGCACATATTATTTAAATTAGCCACTGGAGGCGCTGTATCCAGGGTCACGTGTGTTATGGGTCCGCCTTGCGGTATCATCTGCGTCCAGACACACGTGACCATGACAGTTGTTTTTCCTTATCCCACTGGTAGAAGGAAGATTTTCTAGATCATCCAATGGTTGAAATCTATTTTGAGTTAAAATTGGAGTAGTGGATAAAGTAGTATTACTACATTCCTATCTTATTACATTCTGGGCAATCTGTTTGATTATTATAACCCAAATCCATAGAAAGATTGTTAGTATGATTGTCAGTCAGAACCCGGATATACAGAAAATTCCAGTTCCAAAGCAACAAATGGAGTCGGACTCCCTTCTACCATATCTACTACTTTAAACTGGGAACTTCCATTCTCTAAATTTATAGAGAGTGTTCTGTTTGATTATACAGGGTGTGGACCCTCCATTCTGTGAATCGATATTGCATCTCGCCCAAATTTTTTCTTTCCTTTCCATAATTTCCTTTTCCTTTAAATTGAGCCTTTTTCGTATATTTGTGGATAATTGAATAATTTCAGGATGCATCTGATATGGTATTATTTTAGTGAATAACTCAGTTATATGACCCCTAGTTTCTATTATCTGTTTTCTTCTTTTTTCCATTATAAAGGAGACAGCCCTTTTAGAAAACTCTCTAAACATTGCATCCCATTCTATTATAGTATTTGGGTCTCCAATATCTCCAGATAATGCTTTATATACTGTGAGACCTTTTGGGATGCAATTATAGGATAGGTAGCGTTCCAGAGTTGCTACTTACCACAAATCACGCATTTCTTTCAATAAATGTTGTTCTAAACTTCTTAGTGATTCAATCACCCCACTGACATCTTCATTAGATCTAGAGTTATGTCTGGGGGCTAAATGAAAAAATTTAGTGATATTATTTAGTCTTTTTCTATCTAACCATACATCACTCATGGTTACAAAATATATGTCGCTGCACTGCTGCCACCCAAAAAGTGGTGTAAAACGAGAAAATGCAAAAAATGTGTATTTGGGGGCGCTAGTGTTCCTTTATGGATACCCGCCGCACGACAGGACAACACACCACACCGTTGTAAATAATAATAGAAATTGTTACAATATGTCTGCGCTGAGTATCCACATTCGCCTGAAGTCTGATTAGTGAGACAATGGATCAACAGCACTAAATAAGTTGCAAGGAATTAAACAAAAAAACAAACAAGTATAAAGTGTACAAAGCACACCTACAATTCTACAATATGAGTAGATATCGTAGGAAAAAACTACAAATAATCGCCCCTTTCCACTATACCTATACCTCACCTGTCTATATAGGCATGCAGTTCATAGAAAGCAGAATAAAGCAATAACTATCTGATCGGATACAGATATCTTATTCTAGACAAATCCATGTTTTTCCTAAAGTTTAATGAGCTGTTAAGATTTATGGGCAAGACACTGATCTACATGAGAAACTGCCTCCAGAGCGCAGAACTGAACTTTGTCTTACAAAAATACTCGCAGCATCTCTCAGCTCTGCTGTATTGCAGCCCTGTCTGCCAGAGATAAGATGAGAGAATCGTGCAGATGTGTCAGTTATAATCACACAGCTCTGCAGTAAGATCAGGAGGGCGGCCATTACACACCACACTAATAATGCTCCCTTTTAGTTAAAATAAAATTTGGAGGCTGATCTGAAGTGTCTAGCCCATAGTCCTGAACATCTTATTAATGCAAGAAAAACATGGATCTCTCATTTTGATACAGGAAAGATGTACCGTATATCTCTGTACAGTGTTTGCCAGTAGATATTCAGAATAGAGAGTCCTCAGTGGTTGATAACTTTTAATGGCTAACTCGAGCCTACTCAGGTCTCTTCATTAGAGAAATACAAATTCTGAAGAATCATTTATGCACGGAAATTACAACCTTTACTACAAAAAAATGCCCGATTACAATCCATTTTTCCAGACCCACTACTACTGTGTTTTAGGCAGCCCGCAAATCTAAGAAGAATCATTGTCAGAAGCTCCCTGTCCTCCCCAACAGCTGCAGGAACCTTTCCTTGCAACCAGAAAAAACAAAAACTTGTCCATTTATAATGACCACCGGACAAGATAAAGATCCCCAATTAACATCAGGGTTATCCCCTTCCCGACCCATGACTCCTACGTAGGCGTCATGAAAAGCCGTGCCTAAACGACCCATGACGCCTACGTAGGCGTCACAGTATATATCACCCTCCTGCGTGTCGGGTGACCGGGGTCACTGAAAGGTCACCCGACCCGCACACACATGAAGATGTGCTTCACCACAGGGGGCGTGGCTTAGCCCCCACGTGGCTATGTTCGTTCTGATTGGCTGTTAAATGTGAAGCAGCCAAATCAGAGCGATAGTAATATTTCATCAATTAAATTTGATGAAATATTACAATCCAACCATGACCGATGCTGCAGCAGCATCGGACATGGCTGGAGACCCTAACCTGACGCCCCCCCCCCCCACACACTGGCTGGGGCGATAGGCCCCCACCACGGACTGACGGCAGCGATCGGACGTTGGTGTCACGATCTGCCCCCTCCCCTTCGTTCCCCCCCCGCAGTCCGATCCCCCCCCCTCACCCTCCCCGGTACCTGCTATGTCACACTCTGGCTCCCAGTGTCCCGCCGTCACTCCTGCATGGGCGCCGCCATCTTAGAAAATGGCGGGCGCATGCATAGTGCTGGAATATGCCGGCCGGCAGATTCATTCATTTTGATGACTGTGATAAACTCACAGTGATCAAAATAAAAGTAAATCACCACCCCCCTTATCACCAGGCACATATAATAAAATAAAAGAAAATATTTTTATTTTTCCATTTAGGGTTAGGGCTAGGGTTAGGGCTGGAATTAGGGTTAGGGTTGGGGTTGTAACTAGGGTTAGGGTTGGAATTAGGGTGAGGTTTGTGGTTAGGGTTAGAGTTGGGATTAGGGGTGTGTTGGGGTTAAGGTTGTGGTTAGGGTTATGATTAGGGTTGTGATTAGGGTTAGGGGTGTGTTGGGGTTAGGATTGGAGCTAGAATTGAGGGGGTTCCACTGTTTGGGCAGGGGGGTCTCTAAAAGCGACATGGCGCCACCATTTATTCCAGCCAATTTTGCGTTCAAAAAGTCAAACAGTGTTCCCTCCATTCCGAGCCCCGACGTGAGCCCAAACAGTGGTTTACCCCCACATAAGGGGTATCAGCATACTCAGGAAAAATTGCAAACATTGGGGGTTTCTTCTTTTACCCTTGGGAAAATAAATTGGGGGCTAAAAAATTATTTTTTTGGGAAAAAAATGTTTTTTTATTTTCACGCCTGGGCGTTATAAAATTCTGTGAAGCACTTGGGGGTTCAAAGTGCTCACCACACATCTAGATAAGTTCCTTGAGCGGTCTAGTTTCCAAAATGAGGTCACTTGTGGGGGGCTTCTACTGTTTAGGCACATCAGAGGCTCTGCAAACACAACATGTCGCCCGCAGACCATTCCATCAAGTTGGCATTTCAAAATGTCACTACTTCCCTTCCGAGCCTCGACATGTGCCCAAACAGTGGTTCAGCCCCACATATGGGGTACCAGCGTACTCAGGACAAACTGGACAACAACTTTTGGAGTCCAATTTATCCTGTTTCCCTTGAGAAAATAAAAATTAGCTAGCTAAAAAATAATTTTTGTGGAAAAAAATAATTTTTGTGGAAAAAAATGATTTTTTTATTTTCTCTGGTCTGTGCTCTAATCTTCTGTGAAGCACTTTGGGGTTCAAAGTGCTCACCACACATCTAGATAAGATCCTTGGAGGGTCTAGTTTCCAAAATGGGGTCACTTGTGGGGGAGCTCCAATGTTTAGGCACACAGGGACTCTCCAAACGTGACATGACAACCGCTAAATATTCCAACATATTTTCCATTCAAAAAGTCAAATGGTGCTCCTTCCCTTCTGAGCCCTGCCGTGCACCCAAACAGTGGTTTATGACCACATATGAGGTATCCGTGTACTCAGGAGAAATTGCCCAACAAATTTTAGGATCCATTTTACCCTGTGGCTTATGTGAAAATGAAAACAACTGAGGCTAAAAGAAAAATTTTTGTGAAAAAAGTACTTTTTTTTACGGATCAGTTTGTGAAGCACCTGGGGGGGTTAAAGTGCTCACTATGCATCTAGATAAGTTCCTTGAAGGGTCTAGTTTCCAAAATGGGGTCACTTGTGGGGGAGCTCCAATGTTTAGGCACACAGGGACTCCTCAAACCTGACATGGCAACCACTAAATATTCCAGCATATTTTCCATTCAAAGTCAAATGGCGCTCCTTCCCTTCTGAGCCCTGTCGTAAAACAGTGGTTTATGACCACATATGAGGTATCGTTGTACTCAGGAGAAATTGGCCAGCAAATTTTAGAATCCACTTTATCCTGTTACCCATGTGAAAATAAAAAAATTGATGCGAAAAGAAAATTTTTGTTGGAAGAGTTAAAAAGTCCATTTTTTCCTTCCATGTTGCTTTAGTTTCTGTGAAGCACCTGAAGGGTTATTAATCTTCTTGAATGTTGTTTTGAGTAGCTTGTGGGGTGCAGTTTTTAGAATGGTGTCACTTTTGGGTATTTTCTGACATATAGACCACTCAGTGACTTCAAATGTGAGGTGGTCCCTAAAAAAAAAAAAAAATGGTTTTGTAAATTTCGTTGTAAAAATGAGAAGTCGCTGGTCAACTTTTAACCCCTATAACTTCCTAACAAAACAAAGTTTTGTTTCCAAAGTTGTGCTGATGTAAAGTCGACATGTGGGAAATGTTATTTATTAACTGGTTTGTGTAACATATCTCTTTGGTTTAACAGAATAAAAATTCAAAATTTGAAAATTGCGAAATATTCAAAATGTTCACCAAATTTGTGTTTATTTGTGAAAAAAAAAAATGGAAAAGTTATCAACCTAAATTTACCACTAACATGAAGCCCAATATGTCACGAAAAAACAATCTCAGAATCGCTAGATGCGTTGAAGTGTTCCTGAGTTATTACCTCATAAAGGGACACTGGTCAGAATTGCAAAAAATGGCCAGGTCATTAAGGTCAAAATAGGCTGGGTCATGAAGGGGTTAAGCTGCATCACATCTAATGTGGTGTATTTAATTATGTGTACCAAATGTCCAACTGGTGTCTGTATGTGGGGGAGACAGGGCAAAAACAGAATAAGGATAAATTCTCATCGTCCCACAATGAGAAAAAAGTATGGATCTACTTGTGGCAGAATATTTTTTAATGCCTGATCACAGCACCATGGACATGAAATTACTGGTATTGAAAGGTAACTTCTCATCTCAGAGACACAGAAAAGTCTGGGAGTACAAGCTCATGACGACCTTTGACACACTCAATGAAGGAATAAATATTTTGCGTGGATTTATGTCTTTGTACATCAATTAAGGAATTTGCTCCTAAGACCTTGTGGGGGCATCACAACACATCAGACCCCAATCAGAGGACAATAAAACGTTCACTCCTTATCTATGAACTGGCCCAATATTTATGGCCATAACTGTCGATCACTCCCCCATAATGATAGCTCTGCTTCACATCACATGTCTTATCTATTGCATTTTTTCTGTGCTGTGTTGTGCATAAATATGTGATTCTTCAGAATTTGTATTGGTCAATGCCTGATGAAGAGGGAGTGGCGGAGCAGCGGTTCATAGAGGCAGTAGCCAGCGGCTGTGGCTAAAGCCTGTGCCGCTGCTAGAGACAAAATGAATATTCATTTCTCTTATAGCGCCGCACAGCGACAGCTGCAGCCGCTGGCTTCTAGAAGACATCCTACTCACCTTCCAGCGTGCCCTTGTAACATCTCGTTAGTTCGAGCGCCAGCAGCTCTTCCAGTGTTGAGCGATCATGTGGCACCACTTATTAGGGTATGTGCACACAGATTTCCTGCGGAGTCACAGGGAATTTGCTGCTGCGGATCCGCTGCAGATTGGCTAATGATTTACAATACAAAGTTATTCAATGGAAAAAAAAAAAAAAAAAAAAACGCTGTGCACATGCTGCGGAAACAACCGCATGGAAACGCAGTGGTTAATTTTCCGCAGCATGTCAATTCTTTGTGCAGATTCCAGTGTTTTACACCCATTCCATTAAAGGAATCTGCAGGTGTAAAAACGCAGGCCAAATCCGCACGAAATCCGCATTAAAAAAAAAACGTGGATTTTGACCTGCGGATTCTGCCAAAAGTTACAGATTCTACGCAGAAAATTCCGCACAGCAATCCGCAAACATGTGCACATACTCTTAGCTCCTGACATTTCACGTACTATAACGTTCACGATACCCGGGCCCGTATGACCGGGGACGTGATAGTAAGTCATTGCGATCAGCGGCGCCCCCTGGGGGAGCGCCGCTGATCACGGCCGGGTGTCAGCTGATTATCACTGCTGACACCCGGGCACTATGTGCCAGGGGCAGTCACGGACCACCCCTGGCACATTAACCCCTGGCACACTGTGATCAAACATGATAGCAGTGTACCGGGGGCATAGGAGAGCACTCAGGGAGGGGGGGCTCCCTGCGTGCTTCCCTGAGACCCCCCGAGCAGCGCGATGTGCTGCGCTGCTCGGAGGCTCTCCTTCCCTGCATGGGAGGCGTCTTTATCAGTGCCTGCTGAGAGCTGGCTATGAGAAAGCCTGCAGCAGCGCCTGTCAGACCGCTGATCTGACAGAGTGCTGAGCACACTGTCAGATCAGCGATCTGACACTATATAGTGATGTCCCCCACTGGGACAATAAAAAAGTAAAGAAGAGAAAAAAAAAAAATACGTGTAAAAATTATTTATAAAAAAATCCCTATATAAATTTTAAAAAAAAACATTCCCTAAAATTCATCTTCTGGAAAAAAAATAAATAAATAATAAAAGTACACATTTAGTATTGCCGCGTCCATAACAACCCACCCTATATTATTGTAGCCATGTTAACTCTTAAAACGCATTAGATTTTAAACGCAGGCGTGCGCATGTCCATGCGCACACCTGCGTTCCCATAGACTGTAATGTGATTGTTTTGGCGCATTCCGTGCGCAAGCGTTTTGACAGGTTGGACGGACCAAAAATGCAACAGGTTGCATCCGGGGCGCCTAGGCGCACACTACAAAAAAACGTATACAAACACATGCAAACACTAGACCATGCGCCCCATGTTAAACATAGGGGCGCATGGACGCGCTGCGCTAAAAAACACTAATGTGAAACCAGCCTAAGAGGACTTGAACTTTAGAGCTACCTAGTGGAAGCATCAGTAATCTAATTTGCGTATTTAATTTTCCAGAGGAGCATTGCATGGCTTACAAGTTATAGCTCAGAATAAAGCGATGCAAAAACAATTCTCAATAAAATAGATTATATTTAGTTTAAGTTCCAAAACTATGTAAATCTGGTATTGCTGTAAATCGCACCAACCTGAAGAACAAAGTCTGTTGTTGGTCACTTCTACCGAATGAGAAACAGAGTGAAAAAAAATAATATAATATAATATAATATATAATATATCATATAATATAATATATAATATATCATATAATATAATATATAATATATCATATAATATAATATATAATATATCATATAATATATCATATAATATATAATATAATATAATATATATATATATATATCCTGGTATGCATGCTACCTCTCACCCCTATTAAACTGCACAGATACAAAAAAAAAAAAAAAAAAAAAAAAAAAAAAAAACAACAACATTTAGACTCACCTTTCTTCCCTGTGCTCCAGCGCTGTCACGGTCAGCCGGGGCAAGAGTGTGACGCCGAAGTACGGGCATGCCCATACCGCGCTGTCCGGCGCCTTATTGCTGAAGGCACACTGCAAATGTGTCTTCAGTAAAATGGCGCCGATAGCGCTATGCACTTGCGCGATTCCGACACCGCACTCCTGCCCCGGTCACCGGTGAGAAAAGCGCCGCGGCAACACTCCTCCCGGTCAGGTATGCAAGTATGTAATCCCCCGCCAGCTGAGCCAATGAGCGGTGCCGCGCAAGATTTGAATCCGCCAAGCCTCAGATGACGGGCAGCTACTATATAATCGTCTAATTCTGTCTCTCTGATTGGTCGCTCCCGGAAGGGCGCAACCAATCAGCGACGCAGGATTTCCGTTACAGACAGAATTAGACGATTATATAGTAGATATTAAAATTATTCAACTGCTGTTGATTTGTTCATTCTGCCTCCCAAAGGCTCGGCCTACATTTATCCTGCACTCTACGCCGAGTGCTTACTCTGGCATTTCCATGTAAATCTCCGAAAATACATGATTCAGACAGAACACCTGATGGAAGATTCCCTATAATAAGGCAGATGGATACACTGGATGCCGTCTGGCCTGTGATCCAGCAGTGTTAGTATTTTTATTAGGAGTGCACAAAAGTGCCATTGTTCAGTTTTGTGCACTTCTGAAAAGGAGACTGTTTAACAGAGGCCAGACGGAGTGCAGACCAACTTTGCTGCCTCATTGTGAATGGATCCCTGGGCTAGCTGAGGGGGCGGTTTCATCTGAAGCATGTCATATGGAGATTTATATGTAAACCCATGACGTAATTGCTTTAGCACAGAGCGCCGGATAAATGTGATCCCAAACGTTACGTTAAAGTTTTTCCAATAAAAGAATCAACTCAATCCACAAAAAAAGCAAGTCACCACTCAGGTCCATCATCTGTCATTGAAAATATAAAGGGCTTCCATGTTACTGGTAGTACAAAGGTTCTTGGAAAATTGAAAAAGATCCCCGTCCCCACAAGAAATCAGCAAGCTGTGCTCCCAAACCCAAATGGGCCCCCCCACCTTCTGAGCCCCATTGTGTCTAAACCACATTTAGCGTCCACGTTTGGCATTTCCATAGTATGTCTCCAGAAGCATGAGGTGGGCACTACGTCAGTTTGCAATTTTCACTCAGCAACATCCCCTGCTGTCTGTTTCTGGAAAATACCTATGGAGTCAAAATAGCCACTATACCTATAGCTAAAGTCCCTAAGGGGTAAAATTTCCAAAATGGAGTCACTTGGGGGATTCTGTTTTTCTAGCACTTAGGGGCTCTGTATATGGAGTCTGGGAAAATGAGGCATTTCAACATTCAGCAGAAATTATGGCACAAATTTTGGTGCCATTTTCTACCCAAACAAAAGTTTGGTGGTTAAAATGTAAATTTCTCTTCACTGCCCAATGGTATAAATTGTGACACACCCATGGTGTCAGTATGATCACCGCACCCCAAATTTAATTGAGAGGTGTAGTTTGTAAAAACGGTAATTAGACCTACCGGTAATTGTATTTCGGGGAATCCATCCTGACCGCACCATGGAGGACATCCTTATCCTCACTGGGACAGGAAGCGAGAGGTTAAAAGAACCCTCCCCTTACCACCCTTCAGTGTTTTCTCAAAGTACCATATCTGGATGGATGCAAAAGAAATTTTATTAAAACAATCTTATATAAACGTTACATCACATTATTATAAAATATTTGCAGTAGGGAGGGAACTAGTAGTGCTGTCAGGATGGATTCCTGGAAATACGATTACCGGTAGGTCTAATTACCATTTTCCAGTTCAGCACCATGGAGAAGTACCCAAGAATGACAGTCTAGGGCAGGACTACTGCGTGAGGAACCTTCCTACCGAAGGATAATTGCCCTGAGACTGTCCAATTTATAAAGCTTAGAAAAGGTGCTAAGGTTAGACCAAGTTGCGGCTCTGCAGATTTGGTCTGCTGACGCCCCCAACCCCCCTTTCTTACCATGAGGTGGCCATAGCTCATGAAGAATGGGCTTTGAGAACATCCAGAAGAGATCTCCCTTGAGCTTCATAGGCTAGACTTATCGTGGATCTAATCCACCGGGCAATTGTGGATTTTGCTGCCTTCCTGCCTGTTTGGACCCCCGTACTGTACAAACACATTTCTGTCCTGCCTCCAACCCCCTGTTGCTTTTAGGTATTTGAGAACAGTCTTAACATCTAGGTTATGATAGGATCTCTTTCGGGTTTGTAGAGTGCTGGTAGAATGAGGGAACAACAACTTCCTGATTTATATTTCAGTTTGAAACAACTTTAGGGAGGAAAGCTGGGTCGAGACTCAAAACGAAACTATCTTCAAACACTTGCAGGTACGGGTCCTGGATGGATAGGGCTTGCAGTTCCACTAGCCCCTTTGCCGATGTAATAGCCACTAAGAATGCAGTTTTCAGAGAAAGCCTTTTGATCTCCATGTCCTCTGATAGCTCATATGGGCGCTTATACAGAGTATTAAGGACCAGATTAAAGACCCATGGTGGCACCGATCTCCGTATCAAAGACTTCAGCCTCTGTACAGCTTTAGAGAACCTAGCTATCCAGGAGTGTAAGAACAAAGCCGAGTCAAAGAATACACTAAGGGCAGATCTCTGCACTCTCAGGGTACTGGGTCTAAGGCCTTTTTTAAATCCCGCCTGTAGGAAGTCAAGAATTTTAGGGATGTTTGGATGGGCCCTATCTATTGACGCTTCCCCACAATAACTGCAGAATAGTTTCCAAATCTTGATATAAATGGCGAAGGTCACTGGTTTCCTATTTGCTTGAAGCATGGAGATCACCTCATCGGATAGATCTCTGGACCTCAGGAACACCCGTTCAGGATCCAGGCTGCATGTTGGAGAGCTCGCGGTTTGGGATGGAGGACTGGGTCCTGGTGGAGCAGATCTTCCCTCACTGGCAGTAGGATGGGGTCTTCTCTCGACATCATTCTCAGCAGAGGAAACTAGGACCTCTTTGGCCAGAAGGTCACTACTAAGATAACCATTGCCCTTTCGTCATGTATCTTCCTGAGGATTCTCGGGATCAGAGGGAGAGAGGTGGGAATGCGTATGAGGCCCTCTTCCCATGACTGGGATAGAACATCGAGCCCTGCTGACTCATCCAGAGGAGCTAGGGTGAAAAATGTCCCGACTTTTGTATTGTCTCTGGTAGCGAACAGATCCAAGTATGGTTTTCCCGAGCGTTGGCACAATCTGCTGAACTCATAGTTCCATATCCATTCTGTGGCGGGAACTTCCTGCTCAAAATCTGCCACCTGGTTGTTGGCTGCCTCTAGGTGTCCTGTCGAGATGGATAGGATGGGTTTTCTGCTCATGTGAAGATCCGCTTTGCCAGCCGCTGAAGTGCAGGATGCCTTGGACCTCCCTAGGTGGCAGAAAATCTGCAACCTGGTTGTTGGCTACCTCTAGGTGTCCTGTCGAGATGGCTAGGATGGGTTTTCTGCTCATGTGAAGATCCGCTTTGCCAACCGCTGAAGCGCCGGATGTCTTGGACCTCCCTGGCGTGGCAGAAATGCTACCGCCATTCTGTTGTCCGATAAGATCTTTACGTGCTTGTCTTTGACCAGGGACCGAACTTGGAGAAGCACTTTGATACTGCATATAATTCTCTGAAGTTTGATGACGGCTCTTATCGCTGGGTTCCAATCTCCTTGGAAGTATCTCCCTTCCACGTGACCGCCCCAGCCTAGTCAACTTGCATCAGTGGCGATTATGACACACGGTGAGAGAATCCACAGAACGCCAACCTGAATGTTTCCCAGGACAGTCCAACGCAGGGAATTCACCAGCGGGGATAGGGGCATTCCTTTATCTAGTGAGAACTGGCTTCTGTCCCATGTTGAGAGGACCGCCCTCTGCAGTTCCTGAGAGTGGAACTGACTCCATCTCACACGGAGGATGAAAGATGTCACCAGATCCAGAATCTTCATTGCTTCCCTGATAGAGCAGCTTTTTTTGTGAAGTGGTGAATCCTTTCTACTATCCCCCTCTGTCTTCTGGTAAAAAGGATGTTCTTAAATGGGTGGGAGTCTAGCAAGACCTCCAAAAATCTTGTCCTCTGCTCTGGGACCAAGTTTGACTTCTCCCAGTTTATTACCCATCCTAGATTCTGCAGCGTGGAGATTGACGTCTGACAATTGGAGCTCTACTTTGGAATTGGCCTCTATTAAGCAGTCATCTAAATAAGGTATAATTGTGATGTTGTGATTTCTCAGATAGGCGACCACTTCTTCCATTAGTTTGGTAAACACCCTGGGGGCTGAGGCAAGGCCGAAGGGAAGGCACCAAAACTGGAAGTGACGGACCTTTACCGGAACTCTCAGGGCAAACCTCAGATATTTCTGGTAGGACTTGTGAATCGGGACGTGATAGTATGCACTATTCATATCCAAAGTGCACATCACCATATCCCTGTCTATTAGGGGTATCATGGACCTTATGGACTCCCATCTTGAATCTCTTGTACCGGATGTATTTGTTTAGAGGCTTGAGATTTATTATTGTCCGGGTTTCTCCTGAAGGTTTTTTTTTTTTTTTTTTAAAACACACACACACACACACACACACACACACACACACGGAAGAGGCTTGAGCAATGGCCTCTGCCCCTCTCCTGAGCAGGAACCAGGACTATAGCCCCAATTCTCAGGAGGTCCTGAATGTCCGACCACATTAAGGAGGTTAAGGGAAGGCAGTGGTTGGTTATCAAGAACCTTTCTGGAGGTAGAAGGGAGAACTCTATCTTGTAACCCTGCAATACCCATGGATTCTGAGCTACTTTTTCCTATACTCCCAGGAACCCACTTAGCCAACCCCACATTCTGATGGCGTCTGTTAGCTCATTTTCGGGTTTGCCTCTGGCTTCTGGTGAGGGTTATGGAGCTGGCTGTGCTGACAGAGTAGTGAGTTCTCTATCTGGACTCCCTCTGTTGGTGAAGGGAGGTAATAAAGCTGATCTAAATGGCAGAGACCGGCCACCTGAGGAAGAGGACTGCGATTGGACATCAGGAGTTTGATTGGATTTAAGGCAGCCGACTCCCTAGTTTCTTGCTGGTGATTTCTCCTGACTGTGGCTTCTGGTTTCCAGTTTGGTTCCTGCCTTCTTAAAGCTAAGTTTTCTCTGCTATTGTTCATATGAGTTTTTGTCTGGTTTACTTCGTTTTTGTGTTCAGCCAGCCCTGGCTGGGACTGGGCTGAATCCCCATTTTGTCTCTGATCAGCGGATCTCTTTTGCTCTGTCTTCAGAATATACCTGAGTGCGGATATAGGGAATTGAAGTCTAGGGACTTCAGGGCCTTTTTCTATCAGACGTGTTGGACATTTTTTGGCAGGGTTTTTTGCGTGATTGCAGACAGGAGCTTTTCTTTCCTGTCCTTTCTAGTTAGTGAGGGCCCCATCGTATGCTCAGCCTGTCTTTCTATCTGTTTTGTTTTCATCTTGTTTCACCGACAATACATGTTGGGGGCTGTCTATTGCTTTGGGGTCTGCTCTGGGGCAGTTTAGATTTTCTTTCTTTAGGCTTATTTAGTTCTCCGGCTGTGACGAGGCGTCTAGGACCACCGTAGGCACGCTCCATGGCTACTGCTAGTTGTGTGCATAGGATCAGGGGTCTGCAATCCGCTAGTTACCCACCTCTCCGGTTTTCTGGGCTTAGCTTGCTTTTTGTTTTTTCCTCCTCGGTGACTCATTCATAACAGGCGTCATTTTCTACGGGAGACAGCCTGAAAAGATGGAATCTCTACATCTCCCTCCTTTGGGGTAACGCCATCTGTCTTCCCCTTTCCCTTGTAGTCTGACTTCTGACTAGGCCGCAGTCCTATGAAAGGGCTGGTACTTTGGCCTTTCTTCCGGGAACCCTTTTTTATCTGAGGCTTTTTGTAGAATGTCATCTAGAATGGGCCCAAACACTTTACCCCCTGAGAAGGGGATAGCACAAAGCTTATTCTTAGATTGGGTGTCCCCAGACTAGGTCTTTAGCCAAATAGCCCTTTTAGCTGCGTTGGATAATGACCCGTTCCTGGCTGCGAATCGTACTGACTCAGCCGATGAGTCAGACATGAAACCAGTCACTAGCTTTAGGAGAAGCAGGCATTTAAGAATAGTGTCTCTGGGAATCTAGGCTCTTAAATGCTCTTCCAAGTCTTCCACCCATAGGTGCATAGAGCAGGCCACTGATGTGGCAGCCATGTGTGCCCGTAATATGGCTGCTGAAATCTCCCAGGTTCTCTTCAGAAGTTCATCAGCTTTTCGATCCATAGGCTCCTTCAGGCTGGAGGAGTCCTCAAACGAACTTAAAGTCCTTTTCGCCACCTTGGCCATGGGAACGTCTATTTTGGGAACATCCTCCCAGGTCTTGACATCTTTGGCATCAAAAGGTATATGCAGTCTGAAATCTCTCGGGATCACTAGTCTCTTTTCGGTGTCTTCCATTCCTCCAGGATCATAGAGCGGATGTGGGCATTAACCGGGAACACTCTACTCATCTGAGAACATAGACTGCCAAACATCTCTTCCTGAATAGAGCAAGTTTTCGGGGTTTCCTCCACTTGCATCGTATCACGCACTGCTCAGAGTTGTTCATCTGTGTCCTCGGATGAAAAGAGGTACCGCTTCCCCCTCTTCCTGGTCAGAACCATCTGATACATAGTCTTCTGAGGATATGTCAGATTCCCTCTGTCTCTTCCGAGAAACCTGAGGTTCCGACTGTGTGGTCTGCAGATCTCAGGCCCGAAATAGAAGCCTGGACCTCCTGCCTTATGATGGACCTTGTGATGGCCATTAACTAGGCTTGTTCCGCTCTGACAATTTTCGCCGTACAGGCCTCACAGAGGTGCTTCTGCCAGGTCTTGGGCAGCTTGGCCGTACAGATGGGGCATTGCTTATTCTTCCCCGATTTCTTGCTATCCTTTTTAGCAGCTGTCACAGTAGGTTTCACCCCCTAAAGTACACAGAGTACCGCTATGTGTTTATAAGTGTAGGGAAGGGGTTAAGTGTGGTAATGCTTTTAGAAGCTTACTCACGTGCCCCTGGCTTTGCTCTGAGCCAACCTCTGATCCAACCTCCGATCTAGTGCGATCCTCCATTCTAACTAACAGAAACAGTCCCTGTATGACAGTAGGGCAGGCTGCACAACGCAAATGACCCTATTTATACAATACCCTCCTGAAGAGCCGGCCTCCTGGAACGCTGACCCGGAAATCCTCTGGCCGGTCTGTAAAGGCAAGGCTGGTGCCGCTGTGTGCTGATGCCGGCCACGACCTGGAAGTACAGGGGGGACGCCACCGGAAGAGTGCATTAGGCCTGCTGGAACGCACGCCGCCTGCGACTGCGGGGAGGAGGCAGCTGGAAGACCGCCCTGGGGCTGCTACATGATAGAAGCGGCGTACGGATGCCGACCGTGACCCAGAAGCACCTGGAGGATGTGGCCGGGAGTGCCCCGCTGGAATGCCTGCCACCACAGGGAGGAAGCCTGGAGGCAGAGCATCCTGAGCCAAGAGCCTCCAGGCAGGGGGAAGCGGCTCAATCCTCAGGAGCAGCACTACCCTGAGGGACCCTGAGGGGGGTGTCATCCGCAGATCACTTGGCGGCAGGAAGGGAAAGGCTGGGCGCCCCAATCCTAGCCCATCTGCCTGGTATGGTCAGGGATAGGAGCTCCTCTCGTCGTTCCCATCTTCCATGGGACAGGAGAAACTTGGTGGTAAGGGGAGGGTCCATGTAACCTCTCCTTGTTTCCTGTCCCAATGTGAATAAGAAGGACGTCCTCCATGGTGCTGTCAAGTGGTGAACTGGAAATAGGGTCTCTTATAGAGGTGGGGGGGCTGATTTTTGGTACCTCAAAGGCTCTACCCATGTGAAATTTGACCCTCAAACCAGTTCAGCAAAATCTTTACTCTAATATGGCGCTTCATATCTTACGCGATTAGCATTGCGCCTCAAAATTAGTTTTCTACCACATATTGGTTATTAGCATACTCAGGAGAAATTTAACACATTTTTTGGATGTCTATTTGCTTATAATACCCTTGTGAAAATAAAATTGGGGCAGGAGGAGGGGGTTAAGATGCTCACCACACATCTAGCGATGTTTCCTAAAGAGTCCAATTACTAGAATGGGGTCACTTGTGGGGGTTTCCACTGTTTAGGCACAACAGCGTCTCTCCAAATGCGACATGGCATCCGCCAATTATTCCAGTATATCTTCCCTTCCGAGCACTGCCATGTGCCCAAACAGTGGTTTGCTCCCACATATGGGGTATCTACATGCTCAGAAGAAATTCCATTAACAAATTTTGGGGTCCCTTTATTCCTGTTGACCTTCCGAAAATAAAAAAAATTGGGTCTAAAGTAAAACTTTTGCAAAAGTTAATTAATTTTTCCTTCCACATTCCATGAAGCCCCTGAAGGGTTAAATAAACTTGAATGCAGTTTTGAGCAGTTTTGAGAATGGTGTCACTTTTGGGGGTTTTCTGTCATGTTGGCCCCTCAGTTACGTCAAATGTGATGTGGTCAGTAATAAAAAAATCGTTCTGTAAAATTTTATTGTAAATGAGAAAAATCGCTGGATAACTTGACTAACTTCATAACAGAAAAAAAAAAAAAAAAAAAATCTATAGGACACACATTTATCTAGATCTATACCTCAGGAAAGTCTCAGAAATTGGATCCGTTGAAGCATTCCATAATTACTGCCTCAAAGTGACACGTCAAAAAGGAAAAAAAAAAAAAAAATTGGTCTGGTCAGGCTTTGGGGTGAAGGTGTTAAAGCGAACCTGTCACCAGGTTTGGCCGATATGAGTTACAGCCACCGCCTTTCAGGGCTTACTTACAGCATTGTATAATGCTGTAGATACAGTAGGTAGGGAAAGTATTCAGACCCATTTAAAATTTTTCCCTTTGCTTCATTGTAGCCATTTGGTAAAATAAAAAAAGGTCATTTATTTTTCTCATTAATGCACACTCTGCAACCCATCGTGACTGAAAAAAAACAAATGTAGAAATTTTTGCAAATTTATTACAACAGAAAAACTGAAATATCACATGGTCATAAGTATTCAGACCCTTTGCTCAGTGTTGACTAGAAGCACCCTTTTGAGCTAGTACAGCCATGAGTCTTCTTGGGAATGATGCAACAAGTTTTTCATTCCTGGATTTGGGGATCCTCAGCCATTCTTCCTTGAAGATCCTCTCCAATTCCGTCAGGATGGATGGTGAACGTTTGTGGACAGCCATTTTCAGGTCTCTCCAGAGATGCTCAATTGGGTTTAGGTCAGGGCTCTGGCTGAGCCAGTCAAGAACGGTCACAATTCTGAAGCCATTCCTTTGTTATTGTAGCTGTGTGCTTAGGGTCATTGACTTGTTGGAAGGTGAACCTTCAGCCAAGTCTGAGGTAAAGAGCAGGATCTCTCGGTACTTGGCCGTATTCATGTGGTCCTTCAATTGCAACAACTCATCCTGTCCCTGCAGCTGATAAACACCCCCATAGCATGATGCTGTCTACACCATGTTTCACTGTTGGGACTGTATTGGGCAGGTGATGATCAGTGCCTTGTTTTCTCCAAACATACTGCTTAGAATCACCAAAAAATTCCATCTTCATCTCATCAGACCAGAGAATCTTATTTCTCACTGAGTAGAGGCTTCCGTCGGGCCACTCTGCCATAAAAGGCCGGACTGGTGGAAGGCTACAGTGATAGTTGACTTTGTGGAACTTTCTCCCATCTACCTTCTGCATCTGTGGAACTCAGCCAGAGTGATCTTGGGGTTCTTAACCTCGCTGACCAAGCGTCTTTTCCCACAACTGCCCAGTTTGGCTGGACGACCAAGTCTAGGAAGACTTCTGGTGGTCCCAAACGTCTTTCATTTAAGGATTATGGAGGCCACTGTGCTCTTAGGAACCTTGAGTAATGCAGATTTTTTGTAACCTTGGCCAGATCTGTGGCTTTCCACAATTCTGTCTCTCAGCTCCTTGGCCAATTCATTTGACCTCATGATTCTCTATTGGTCTGAAATCCACTGTGAGGTCTTATATAGACAGGTGTGTGCCTTTAAAAATCAAATCCTATCAGTTTATTTAAACACAACTGAACTCCAATAAAGGAGTAGAACCATCTTAAGGAGGATGAAAAGGAAATGGACAGCATACGATTTAAATATGAGTGTCTGAGCAAAGGGTCTGAATACTTATGACCATGTGATTTCAGTTTATTTTTTTTAATAAAATTTGAAAAAATTTCTACATTTGTTTTTTTTTCTGTCAAGATGGGGTGCAGAGTGTACAGTAATGAGAAAAAAAATGAACTGGTTCATTGCAGCCATTTGATAAATTCAAAAGAGTGAAAAATGTAAAAGGGGTTTGAAGACTTTCCGTACCCACTGAAAGCCCCTGATCGGACCTGAAAGAGAAGAAAAGTTTTATTATACTCACCTGCGGGGCGGTCCAGTCCAATGGGTCCAATCTTCTTGCCAATCTCCTGCTTGCTTCATGGATTCCCAGCATCGCGCTCCTTCGCAGGTGTACTTATCAGCCCTGTTGAGTGCAGAGCAAAGTACTGCAGTGCGCAGGCGCTAGGTCTCTCTGACCTTTCCCAGCGCCACCTGCCCACTGCACTACTTTGCTCTGCACTCAACAGGGCAGATAAGTACACCTGCGAAGGAGCGCGATGCTGGGGACCCATGAAGCAAGCAGGAGGGCGGCATCGAAAGAAGATAGGAGGCACTGGAATGCCCCGCAGGAGAGTATAATAAAACTTATTTTTCTTCTCTTGCAGGTCCGATAAGTTTTATTATACTCACCTGCGGGGCGTTCTAGTACCTCCTTTCTTTTGATGCCGCCCTCCTCCTTGCTTCATGGGTCCCCAGCATCGCGCTCCTTCGCAGGTGCACTTAACTGCCCTGTGGCATGCAGAGCAAAGTTCTACAGGGCAGATAAGTACGCTTGCGCAGGAGAAGTCAAAGCAAGCAGGAGGGTGGCATCGCAAGAAGATGGGACCCATCGGACTGGACCGCCCCTCAGGTGAGTATAATGGGAAAAGTTATTTTTCTTCTCTTGTATGTACGATTGGGGAATTAACTATAGCATTATACAATGCTGTAATTAAGCCCTGAAAGGTGATGGCCTTAACTCTTATCGGCCAAACCTGGTGACAGGTTCCCTTTAAAAGGATCGATATTGACTTTAAGAATTTCTACTTCCAATAGTTCAAAGAGAAGGCTGGTAGTGCAATAAGAGACTGCGCTGCTGTGGTAGAATTCAAGATATCTTTATTGCCAACGCGTTTCCTGAGCCAGTCCCAGCTCACTTCATCAGAACATGCCCTGATGAAGTGAGCTGGGACTGGCTCAGGAAACGCATTGGCAATAAAGATACCTTGAATTCTACCACAGCAGCGCAGTCTCTTATTGCACTACCAGCCTTCTCTTTGTACCAAGTCCTTGGACCTCGTGCAGACTGCTGCAGCTGTTTTATGCGATTATAGGTGTTGTGACTCTCACAACCCTATCAGGTGAGCCTAACACTTGCTGTGCACTCATCTACTTTCCATACAGACCTACGCATTGGAAGCGCCCTGTCTCCCCCTTTACTTCCAATAGTTGGCACTGGAGTTCAAGTCCTCTCTCTTAGGCTATTTGCATTTTTAACTTCATGAAAACTCGTGCCCACTTTTACTTAAGTGATTTCTAGAGACAGAAAAAAAAATGTGTTAACTGTCACATCATTTTTACATTACAAATGCATTTGAGGGGAAAAAAAAAAAAAAGAAAAAAACAAGCTGAATCTGCACCAAAAAGCAGAGATTAATATTAAATATTTTGGTGCAGACACCTACAGAAAACAAAAGTGTCTTCCCACATAAGAACAGGGCCCTAATAATGATCATTCAGTAAAAGTGGTGGTTAAATCATTGGGCCTCAAAATCACTCCCTAATGTTACCCATAACTGGATGCTTTAGTTCACAAAGCTCTCTCTTACCTGTGCAGCTCTGCTCAATATTGTAGAACATTATGTGTTAAGTGATAAGGGGAAAAATCAGACAAGGAAAACATTTCAGTGAAATAAAAAGAACTTACTCAAAAGCAAAGAAGAGCCCACTGGTGACCAGGATCAAGATCAGGGTGAGGTAGAAGACTCCAGTTTGCCTGGCCATCATAATCCTACCATTGCAGAAGAACTTGTTCCTCCCGGGAAAAACTTCCCATTTTCGCGTTACGACAGTTTTCTTCTTGCCAGGAGACTCCATGGGGGATGTTCAGTGAGTGTTATTTTCACTATAACCACACTCCTTCAAAAGGCCCACCTCCTGGAGTCATCAATTGGAGAGCTGTGTCTGCAAATATGAATGTATAAAATCCTGGCGGGCGATGAAGGCAATCCAACAAAATAACGTTATTCCAGACAAGGAACCAAACACTCAGCATAGAGTCAAACTTAGCTTATTTCCAATTTTCTGATCACCATTTTGCTGATTAGTTGCCAGGGCCTTTATGCCAGAAGGTCCCTCTAAATTCCTATCCACTATATGGGTTTTCAGATGCTTGTCAACCAGTTAGCATAGGCATATGGTTAAGGAGGAAAGCAGCCCAACTGAGACTGAGTGTAGAGAACTCCACAGGCAGTTCCTTATATTTTGCTTACAATGTCTTTTTCCATTGGCAGTCATATGAGTGGCAAAATAGACAGCTTAACTTCAAAGGGCCTAGTACATTCTCCTCTCCACACATCACATGGTTTCCAATATGCATTCACCACTACAATTTATAGCACTGGAGGCATGCATTTATGGATGAGGATATTAGAGATTACAGGGATATAGCCTTGGAAACCTTAATCACATCGAGTCTATGTAGTAATCCAGATAAGAAGCAAAAACAAAAAAGTTAACTAAGGGAGCAGAGCAACTTGAATCTATGGTAAAACCACCTTTCGCCGAGAGACTTGTGTAAAGAAAAAGCTTTTATTTAGGTTGCTTCCTGTTACACTACAATCCTCTCCCTTCTGTAACTGATTAAGAACAGTCATACTGGAGGACATAGCAAAAAGCTTTCAGACACTTCAAGGTTTCATGTCCCTTCACAAATCTTGTGTCTATAGACAAGGAAGTTACACAGCCCACAGGCAAGAGGCCCGTGTGAAGGGTATCACAATGATCCACAGGTATCTTCTGCCCTCCACCACCAGTCTACACAATCCTTCAGGCTAGCTTCTAACACCAGGCACATCCATGTCTTGAATAACTATGGGACAGAAAAAAAAATTATTTTTTTCACACAATTTCACCTATACATTTTAGGCCGATTCAACATGAGGGCTTGTTTAAAGGGAACCTGTCACCTGTTTTGGACGCCATAAGATGCGGCCACCGCATTTCAGGGCTTATCTACAGCATTCTATAAAGCTGTAGATAATCCCCTATTCGACCTACAAGAGAAGAAAAATAAGGCTACGTTCACATTTGGTTATATGTGCGCAGCGTATCTGCATGTGCAAACATGCCAAAACGCATGCTAGCGCAGCGTTATTATCCACATCAGCTTACGCATGATGCCAAAAAATGAGTTATTTATGCGCATGCGTTCGATAGGACAATGCTATTCCAGAATTTCCTTGACACAAGCCACGTCCAATGGGCGCGTCTCATGGAAATTCTGTATTTAGACCCTTGTACAGATGTACGTATTGAACGGATGCGTACGCATGTCCTTGCGTACTAATGCATTCCCATAGACAGTAATGCATTGTTTCGACACACTTCATCCGCATGCGTATGGCTGCGCATAATTGACGCCTCAAAAAATGCATGTTGCTTTCGCCGCACACTGTGAAACGACGCACGTGTACTGAACACATCCGCAAGCAAACGCATATTCCTGCACACACCACATTAAAGATATGTACGCATGCGGATCTGTGTGTATCAAACACTGCGCACAGATACGCAAATGTGAAAAAAAAATGCCTAAGTTTTTTATACTCAACTGGGGGGGGCGGTCCGCTCCGATGGGTGTCACAGGTCCGGGGACACCCATCTTCTTGCTGCGATGCCACTCCTCCTGCTTTTGCATCGCTCTCCAGCATTGCGCTCCTATGCAGGCGTACTTCTCTGCCCTGCAGTGCGCAGGCTCTGGGTCTCTGACCAGTCCAGGAGCCTGTGCCGTGCACTACTTTCCTCTGCCCTCAACTGGGCAGAGAAGTATGCCTGTGCAAGAACACAATGCTGGGGGAGGGATGAAGCAAGCAGGAGGGCGGCATCGCAAAAATATGGGAGGCGCTAGACCCAGACCTGAGACACCCATCAGACCAGACGAACCCCTTGGGTGAACATAATAAAACTTATTTTTCAGGTCGGAGCAGGGGTTTATCTACAGCATTATAGAATGCTGTACCTAATCCCTGAAAGGTGGTGGTTGTATCTTATGGCGGCCAAAACAGGGGACAGGTTTTCTTTAAAAGTCACTTGTCTTGTGGCATGCACTGACTGGCATAAAGAAAAATTCAACAAAATGATGAGCATGATTCATGAGTTTCATCCAGTCAAAGTCTTTATTTTTAACTTTGACCTGCTGTGCTACAATTACACCAAGGCTACTTTCACACCTCAGTTTTTTTTTTACGTCAGTCACAATCCGTCGGCTCGACAGGTCCGTCGCAGATTGTGAAAAATTGATGCGCTGGATCCAGTGAAAAAACAGAACTGTCGCATCAGCTTTTTCATCCGTTTCTTTGGAAACTCTAGGGGTTAAATTTAAGGCAATATTCGGGGAAAAAAAAAAAAAAAAAAAAAATTGTGTGGGCTCCCGTGCAATTTTCTCCGCCAGAGGGGGAAAGCCAGTGAGTGAGGGCAGATCTTAATAGCCTAGAAAGGGACCATTTTTTGGGTCCCCCGGCTAAGAAAAAAAAAAAAAAAGTAAATGCAACAACCAATTGAGTTTTTTCCCCACAGAGGATTAAAATAAAGCATATGGGATAACATCTTCGAAGTGATTGTCAAATATAAATTTATGTTCCTTTGCAGACTGGAAAAGAGAACCTGGATATACTATATTTTCTTGGCTCCTATAAATTACATTGTTTTGCTGAGCCCTAAATTCAACATGTAGTTCAAAATTAAGTTATCTACAATATGTATGGATACTATTACCTATTAAATCACTAGCGCTCATGATCTGATGGTCCTACACACTCCATTTAGGGTACTTTCACACTAGCGTCGGCCGACGTACGTCGCAATGCGTCGTTTTGGAGAAAAAACGCATCCTGCAAAGTTGCCCGCAGGATGCGTTTTTTCTCCATAGACTTGTGTTAGCGACGCATTGCGACGTATGAGCACACATCGCATCCGTCGTGCGAAGGATGCGTCGTGTTTTGGCCGCCGCGACGCACACAAAAACGTTACATGTAACGTTTTTTGTGCGTCGTCTCAGTCACTTTCGACCGCGCATGCGCGGCCGAAACTCCACCCCCTCCTCCCCAGACATTACAATGGGGCAGCGGATGCGTTGGAAAAACTGCATCTGCTGCCCCCGTTGTGCACAACGTGCGACAGTACGTCGCCCCGACGCAGGGTGATGGCCGTCGCACGACGCTAGTGTGAAAGTAGCCTTACCTGCAGCGATGATGTGCTGCACATAAAGATCAGGTCTGCAGCCAATCATACACCTCAGCAGCAATTCCAGTAAGGCCTCTTTCACACTTCAGTTTTTTGCATCAGTTATAATCCGCCAAAAGGACGGATGGCGGGACCGTTGTAGAACTGATGACAACGGATGCCACCCGTCCGTTTTTTTGACGGATCCGACAAATGAAGATTTTTAAAGGAATCGCAGCCGAGAAAGAGAGAAAGATTTTTTTTGTCCGGCACCCAGAAAGAATTTCGGGTTAAAACAGTGTCTGGAGGATCCGCCAGAGAAAAAAACGTTGCAAGCTCCATTTTGAAATCTTTGAGGAAGGTGACGGACAGCAACTTTTGGCGGATCCGCAAAAAAAACGGATGCAACGGACGGCAATCCGTCACAATCCGCCAATAATGCAAGTCAATGGGGAAAAAAAACGGATCCTCAAAAAAAAAATTGCAGATCCGTTTTTTTCAAATCCTGGCGGATTGTGACTGATTGTAAAAAACTGAAGTGTGAAAGAGGCCTTAGTCAGCCATTGACACGTCATCATTGTAAGAAAACGGAATAAAGACCGTCTGGAACCCAGGCAACATAGTCACTGGAATGGAACGCAGGATATACACACTACCGTTCAAAACTTTAGGGTCACCCAGACAATTGTGCTTTCCATGAAAACTCATACTTTTATTAAATGAGTTGCCAAATTAATTTAAAAATCTAGTCCAGACATTCACAAGGTTCGAAAAAAAGAATTTTATTTGAAATTTTCTCCTTCAAACTTTGCTTTGGTCCAAGAATACTCCCTTGCAGCAATTACAGCATTGCAGACCATTGGCATTCTAGCAGTTAATTTGCTGAGGTAATCTGGAGAAATTTCACCCCATGCTTCCAGAAGCCCCTCCCATAAATTTGTTTGGCTTGATGGGCACTTTTTGCGTACCATACGGTCAAGCTGCTCCCACAACAGCTCAATGGGGTTGTGATCTGGTGACTGCACTGGCCACTCCATTACAGATAGAATACCAGCTGCCTGCTTCTTCCCAAAATAGTTCTTGCATAATTTGGAGGTGTGCTTTGGATCATTATCCTGTTGTAGGATGAAACTGGCTTCAATCAAGCGCTGTCCACAGGGTATGGCATGGCTACGCCTTCCTTATTCAAAATCCCTTTTACCTTGTACAAATCTCCTACTTTACCAGCACCAAAGCAACCCTAGACCATCACATTACCTCCACCATGGTTGACAGATGGAGTCAGGCACTCTTCCACCATCTTTTCAGTTTCCCTGCGTCTCACAAACGTTCTTCTGTGTGATCCAAACACCTCAAACTTGGATTCGTCTGTCCATAAACACTTTTTTCCAGTCTTCCTCTGTCCAATGCCTGTGTTCTTTTGCCCATATTAATCTTTTCCTTTTATTACCCAGTCTCAGATATGGCTTTTTCTTTGCCACTCAGCTCTGAAGGCCAGCATCCTGGAGTTGCCTCTTCACTGTAGACGTTGACACTGGCGTTTTGCTTGTACTATTTAATGAAGCTGCCAGTTGAGGACCTGTGAGGTGTCGATTTCTCAAACTACAGACTCTAATGTACTTGTCTTGTTGCTCAGTTGTGCAGCGGGGCCTCCCACTTCTCTTTCTACTCTGGTTAGATCCTGTTTGTGCTCTCTTCTGAAGGGAGTACTACACACCATTGTAGGAAATCTTCAGTTTTTTGGCAATTTCTCGCATGGAATAGCCTTCATTTCTAAGAACAAGAATAGACTGTCGAGTTTCACATGAAAGTGCTTTTCTTCTGGCCATTTTGAGAGTTTAATCAGGGTGGGGAATCTTTTTTCTGCCAAGGGCCATTTGGATATTTATACCATCCTTCGGGGGCCGTACAAACTCTGCCCACAAAGTACATCCTGACTGACACTGGTTTCATGATTTAATCTTTCATTGCATGCCCTTCAATGTTCAGTAGTTAACACTGCGTGTGTGTGCTAACAGAGCAAGAAGAAATTAATGAGATTGTGGCAATCAAAATAGAGCTCCCTCCCTGAGAATCTGCTCGGGAGCCTGATAAAAGGTCATTGAGGGCCGTAAATGGCCCTGGGGCCTGAGGTTCCCCACCCCTGGTTTAATGGAACCAACAAACGTAATGCTTTATATTCTCAACTAGCTGAAAGTTAGGTCAGGTTTATAGCTTCTCTAATCACCCAAACTGTTTTCAGCTGTTCTAACATACTTGCATAAGGGTTTTCAAGGGTATTCTAACCATCCATTAGCCTTCTTACAAAGTTAGCAATCACTAAGTACCATAAGAACACTGGAGTGATGGTTGTTGGAAACGGGCCTCTATACACCTAAGATATTGCATTACAAACCACACATTTGCAGCTAGAATAGTCATTGACCACATTAGCAATGTATAGAGTGTATTTCTGAACCATTTAATGTTAGCTTCATTGGAAAAAAAAAAAAAATGTTTTTCTTTCAAAAATAAGGAAATTTCTAAGTGACCCTAAACTTTTGAACGGTAGTGTATACAAGAGTAAATGTTGGTTTTCATGATAGTAGGGAGCTATGTGGCTTTTCCTGCACTGCTGATGATGTCCCACAAATGGATTTGAGGGGTCAATATTGATAAAACCATTTTAGTTTGCGGTATAAAACCTACGAGTTTCGAGATCAAACCATCTTCAGGATACAAGTATACAAATAAACTCTAATTAGCACTGTTTGCTCCCCAGCTCCATTGCTTGTTTTCATGATTTAACATTTCTGCAACTTGTTTAGTTAACCCCTTAACTACCCGACAATTTGTTTTTTGCTCCCCTTCTGCCAAGAGTCATATCTTATTTTTCTGACCATATAGCTGTATGAGGTATTGTTTTCTTGAGGGAGTTGTACTTTTCAACGACACCATTCATTTTATCATATAGCGAACTGAAATTCTGCAGTGAAAAATTGCAAAAAAGATGCAATTCCACAATTTTTTTTTACTTTTCATGTTCACAATCTGGAAAAACTGAATTGTCAGTATGATTCTCCAAGTCAATACAAGTAGGCAAACAAGCAGTTAATTTATTTTAGTGTTAAAAAAATGTAAAAAAATAAAAGTTGTTTGTCAACACTTCCCAAGATCCATAGCATTTCCATTTTGGGATGTTGGTACTAATATTTTGCAGCCTGAGCTGATGCTTTTATTTATACCATTTGGGTTAGATAAGATGTTTTGATCACCTTTTATTGCAATGTTGCAGTAGCCAAAAAAAAAAAAAAAACACGCAAATCTGACATTTGTTTTTCTTCTTTATTGTTACGCTGTTTATTGATCAGATTAACTTATTTTATATTCTGATAGTTCAGAAGTGTCCGATCTTAGTGATAACAAATGTGTGTATTGGTTTATTTTTAATGGGGCAAAAGGGGATAACTTGAACTTGTTCTATAAAGAAAAAGGTTTACTGTTTACAATAGTCCCCTTAGGAGACTTGAAACTGAAATCATCTGACTGCCGTGCTGTATGACCATGTATAGTTGTGTGAAAAAGTATTTGCCCACTTCCTGATTTCCCATTATGCATATTTGTCACATTAAAATGTTTCAGACCACCAAACAATAGTTAGCCAAAGATAACAGAAGTAAACACAAAATTAAGTTTTTAAATGAAGGTCTTTATTATTAAGCCCTTATCGACCACCAATACACCTTTTAACGGCGATGGCTAAGGGTATTCAAGCCACAGCGCCGAGAATTCACGGCGCTGTGGAAAAAGTGTATAGCACCCCCCAGAGACAGAATTTCTCAGGGGTCTCAGCTGCCAGGGGTAGCTGAGACAACAGAGCGCATGACTGGGTCGGTTTTCACCGATCCCAGGGTCGAGATCGCCGTTATTAACCGTATAACTGCGACCAGTAAAAAAAAAAAAAAAAAAGTCCAAAGTTGTCATTTAATTTCATCTTCCCATAAGAAAATGGCGGATGCATGCGCAGTGCGCCCGCTGACATCTGCCGGCTGGAACCTGGCAACAATAGGAAGATTTTTACTATTTGTTCATTTTAGTCACTGTGATAGACCCTATCAGTGATTAACAAATTGGTAAATAACCTCCCCCCTTTCTAACCCCCTTAGTTAAGGAAAAATAATGGACTAAATAGATTTTCATTTTTCCATTAGGGTTAGAGTTAGGCTAAAGTGAGTTGGGCTAAAGTTAGGGCTAGGATTAGGGATAGGGGTGTGGTTAGGGTTATGGTTAGGGTTGGGATCAGGTTTGTGGCTAAGGTTATGGTTAGGGATGGAGTTAGAATTGTGGGTTTTGCACCGTTTAGGCACATCAGGGGGTACCAAACGCGACATGACAACACCATTGATTCCTGTCAATTTTGCGTTCAAAACGTCAAATGGCAGGGGGCGTGGCTATGTAGCGGCCAGTGAGGACATGTTTCTCGGGAGCTCCAGCCATCCTGTATACATCCAACCGGCAGACCCTTACCCCTGCAGCGTGTTTGCCCGTCCTCTGACCCCTCCGGACATGGGGGCACTCCTGGACCCCCACGGGAGAGCAGGGCTGGATTTTTAAGAGCCCACGGCTGCAGAGATCCGGGCGGCCGGCGGGGCCTGCACAGCGCGCTCAGCCTGTAAGAGACGCGTCACCGGGCTCCCTCGCTGCAGCGCTGGAGGAGCAGCAGGACGGTGAGAGCACATTTAGACTGATTGAGGGGAGCAGGCGATGTGTGCCCTAGAAGATTGGGCCCCGCATTCCCCTCTGTCATATTGCCTGCCCTGCCAGCACCATCAATATAGGGACCTTGATCTCTTTTCTGGCTGTTATCCCTGTGGGTCTCTCCCTGGGCTATAGTGGCCCTTGTCTGCCGCCTGGAGCTGGACACTGCCTTCCTGAGTGACGCTGCGGGTCTGCGCTGCTACTGAGATCCTGCAGCCACCATTTGATCATTATACCCATCTGTAGCCCTGACTCAGGGGGGCCTTGAGTGCACTGTTTCTAGTGCCCAGCTGTGCCCTATTGTGCTATAATGAGCCGCTCCAAGGGATCTGGAACAGCGGCCGAAAGGCTAAAGGAATATGCCAGATTAGACCATGCTGAGGGCTCAAGATCTAATAAAAATAATTCCTCACAAGCTCAGCGTAAAAGCCGCCCGTCTGAGGGTGGGGAGGAGAGTGAGCAGGAGGAATTAACCCTTAAGCAGGCGTCTGAACAACTTATGCAGGCCATCACCCTAACCAGGACATCTCTGTCTGGGAAAATAGAGGATGTATACACCGAGGTGGGACGCCTCCGACAAGCTATGCAAGCCATGAAGGGCCACATTACGGAAGTGGAGACGCGGGTATTCCAGGTAGAGGACACCATAACACCCATGGAAGCTAAACTAACAAAAGTGGCGGGCTCCATGAACACGTGGAGGCAGAAAGCAGATGACCTGGAAAATAGGATGCGTCGGAACAATATCTGAAATATCGGCCTGCCAGAGCGATCGGAGAGACAGCACCCGGAGCAGTTCCTGGAAGAATGACTTAAAACCACTTTGGGCGATGAGTTCTCCACGATCTTCGCGGTGGAAAGGGCTCACAGAGTCCCTACTAGGCCTCTTCCTCCTTGAGCCCCACCTAGACCCTTTCTGGCGTGCCTCCTCAACTGCAGGGATAGAGACGTGGCTCTACGTCTGGCGCAGCAGAGGAGTCCTATCAAGTTTGACAATGCTACGATCTCGATTTTTACAGATTTTTCAAGGGAACTCCAGAAGCAGCAGGCACAGTTCACAGAGGTCAAAAGACATCTGCAGGAGAGAAATGTGGTGTACTCGATTTACCCAGCCCGGCTCCGGGTGGTCTACGGGGGTTCTACTTTGTTTTTTATGGATCCAGCGGAGGCGGCGGAGTGGCTGCGATCCCATGGAGGGTCTGCTGAAAAAGAATCCTAACTCATCTATGCTAGTTGGTATTTTTCTATTAATCGGCGGATTGGAGCTTTCCTTGAAGACATCCAGGTTATCAACAATACCGGACACTGGGCTCAGTGATGGTATCCCCTTGTTTGTTCCGTGATGGGAGTACAGAACTCTGCTCCCACGTTGTTTGCTGTTTATTCACTTTTTCCATAGTGGTTTTTGGTATTTTTTTAGGTTATAAATCGCAGTCGACAACAATTTTAGTCTCTAGGTGATGTCCTTAGATTTTGCCTGGGAAATACTATGCACCATGTTCAGTGGAGTAAAATATGGGGTCGGAGTTAATATGTATGACATATGGAACGTGAGGGGAATAAAAACTCCTCGTAAAAAGATCAAGGTCTTCTCACAGGTCAGACAGTACCATCCTCACATTGTGGCCTTGGTGGAGACGCACCTGACTAGAGATACAGCGCGGTGCATGCAGAATCCCTGGGTACAATGGTCTGCCCATACATTCCATACCAGCTACTCGAGAGGGGTATCGCTGTAAGTACATAAAGAGGTTAGATGGGAAGCGAGGGAGACTCGGAGGGATTCTGAGGGTCGTTTTATTTTTGTCCATGCATTGATAAACACCAGGAAATGTGGTCTTATGTATTTATAATCCTCCCCCGGCTCATATATCCATTCTGCAGAAGGCAATGAGTTTTGCCCTTAACTACCCAGACGCAGATGTTATTTGTATGGGAGACTTTAATATGGTCATGAACAACCGCCTTGATAAATTGAGGTTGGATGATGAAGCGACTGGGGGGGTCCTCTCCACCGACAACTCTTATCATTTATGGGGGGTGGCGGGTGGTTGGATTTGCGGAGGGTGCGTCACCCTGAGTTAAGGGAATACACTTGCCACTCATCCACTAAACGCGCTCTATCACGCATAGACTATATATCTGGTTCTAGCGGTCTGGCAATGAGGGTGGCTGATATAGAGCATGGCAGTAGGGGGATCTCAGACCATAGTCCGGTCATTCTTAAACTCAAATATGGGCAAGTAAACAGTGGGATAGCTTGAAAGTTGAATCCTTTCTGGTTAAAATTAATAGGGTCTCCTGACAGAACGATTGATCAGTTGAATTGCTTCATCGCGTCCCACCCGGAACCTCAAGATATTAATTAATTTTCGGATGCCCTTAAGGCATACCTGAGGGGCTGTTTGTCCTCCACAATCTCTTATATTAAGTGGGTAACTGCAAGAAAGGATGACGAGGTGGAGCAACGACTGAAAGACGCAGAGGCAACATATGTATCTAACCAAACTAGCGGGAACAGGACTGAGTGGCTGGCTGCCCAAAGGCTATATACTCAACATGTGGATACTAAATCTAAGCGCAAATTCTTCACCACCCCCCCCCCCCCCCCCGACAATCCTATTTTGAATTGGGGAACCAGACGCGCAAATTCTTGGCCTATCTGGTGCGCCAACATAACACCTCTAATACAATATTACAGATTCGTAGGGTGGAAGGTACACTGGTGTCTTCGACCGAGGAGATTCTTGGTTGTTTTCAGGACTACTACAGGTCACTATATGAATCTAAAAGTGACTGACACTTTGGGATGTCTAGACTATTTGTCAGATATATCATTCCCCGCATTGGATTGAGCAACGGGCCCTTATGGACACTGTGTTCACCGCAGAGGAGATAGATAATGCTATAGAAGATATGGCCTCTGGGAAGGCCCCTGGATCCGATGGGTTCCCTATTGAACTATATAGGAAGTATCGGGATATATTGACGCCACTTTTGGTGAAGATATTTCGGGGAATATGGGAAGGGAATTCTATGCCTGAGTCCTTTTATGGGGCTAATATAGTGCTTCGGAAGGAGGGGGAAGGTCCCTTTAGAATGTGGATCCTATCGTCCCATTTCGCTAGTAAATGTGGACTATAAAATTTTCACCAAGATTCTAGCTACCGGACTGAATTCAATTATACTGAATCTCATACATCCAGATCAAACGGGTTTTATGCCTGGTAAAAGCACTTCCATTAACATCAGAAGAGTCCAGTCAATAGTCCAATATAGCTCCCGTGAGCCAGATAACAAATGGGCATTGGCATAGTTAGATGCTGCCAAGGCTTTTGACTCTCTTGAATGGCCTTTCCCCTCCGCATGTTTGCAGAGGTAAGGCTTTGGCAGTAGATTTATAACATGGATCAAAATATTATATATGAAACCTAAGGCCCGTATTATAATAAATAATTCTATATCTGAGTCTTTCACGTTGCATAGGGGAACCCATCAGGGTTGCCCTCTTTCCCCGGCCCTCCTCGCCCTTGCGCTTGAGGCATTAGCAATACGCATAAGGTCCTTCCCTAATATCCGAGGAATAGATATAGCAGGTCGGGTAGATACCATAGGCCTATATGCCGATGACATGGTGATATTCTTGAATGATGTGGAGGAAACTTTGCCACAGGTGATATCCCTTATAGATTCAGTAAATATTCAGGTTTACATATAAATTGGGAAAAATCTGTCCTGCTACCCCTTTCCCCATGACCCAGCTGGAGGCTCTCTCCTCACTGTCTATTGTATCTAGTTTTAAATATTTGGGTATCCACATCTCTAACAATAGTACAGTCATGGCCAAAAGTTTTGAGAATGACACAAATATTATATTTTCACATGATCTGCTGGCCTCTGATTTTTATGTGTGTTTGTCAGATGTTTTTATCACATACAGAAATATAATTGCAATCATATTATGAGCAGCAAAAGGTTATATTGACAGTTAGAATGAGTTAATGCAGCAAGTCAATATTTGCAGTGTTGACCCTTCTTCAGGACCTCAGCAATTCTCCCTGGCATGCTCTCAATCTTCTGGATCAAATCCTGACTGATAGCAGTCCATTCTTGCAAAATCAATGCTTTTATTTTGTCTGAATTTGAAGGTTTTTGTTTGGCCACCCGTCTCTTGATGATTGACCACAAGTTCTCAATGGGATTAAGATCTGGGGAGTTTCCAGGCCATGGTCCCAAAATCTCTATGTTTTGTTCCCTGAGCCATTTAGTTATCACCTTTGCTTTATGGCAAGGTGCTCCATCATGTTGAAAAAGGCATTGTTAATCTCCAAACTGCTCTTGGACAGTTGGGAGAAGTTGCTCTTGGAGGACATTCTGGTACCATTCTTTTTAGTCATGGCTGTGTTTTTAGGCAAGACTGAGAGAGAGCCCATTCCCTTGGCTGAGAAGCAACCCCACACATGAATGGTTTCAGGATGATTGACAGTTGGCATGAGACAAGACTGGTGGTAGCGCTCACCTGGTCTTCTCCGAATAAGCCGTTTTCCAGATGTCCCAAACAATCGAAAAGGGGATTCATCAGAGAAAATGACTTTACCCCAGTCCTCAGCAGTCCACTCCCTGTACCTCTTGCAAAATATCAGTCTGTCCATGATGTTTTTCCTGGAGAGAAGTGGCTTCTTTGCTGCCCTCCTTGAGACCAGGCCTTGCTCCAAGAGTCTCCACCTCACAGTGCGTGCAGATGCACTCACACCTGCCTGCTGCCATTCCTGAGCAAGCTCTGCACTGCTGGTAGCCCGATCCGCAGCTGAAACACTTTTAAGAGACGGTCCTGGCGCTTGCTGGTCTTTCTTGGGTGCCCTGGAGCCTTTTTGGCAACAAGGGAACCTCTCTCCTTGAAGTTCTTGATGATGCGATAGATTGTTGACTGAAGTGCAATCTTTCTAGCTGCGATACTCTTCCCTGTTAGGCCATTTTTGTGCAGTGCAATGATGACTGCATGTGTTTCTTTAGAGATAACCATGGTTAACAGAAGAGAAACAATGATGCCAAGCACCAGCCTCCTTTTAAAGTGTCCAGTGGTGTCATTCTTACTTAATCATGACAGATTGATCTCCAGCCCTGTCCTCATCAACACCCACATCTGTGTTAATGGAGCAATCACTGAAACGATGTTAGCTGGTCCTTTTAAGGCAGGGCTGCAATGATGTTGAAATGTGTTTTGCGGGATAAAGTTCATTTTCTAGGCAAATATTGACTTTGCAAGCAATTGCTGTTAAGCTGATCACTCTTGATAACATTCTGGAGTATATGCAAATTGCCATTAGAAAAAATGAAGCAGTAGACTATGTAAAAATTAATATTTGTGTCATTCTCAAAACTTTTGGCCATGATTGTACGCTTGATCTACAACTTAATGTCCACCCGTTGTTGGAACTAGTTAAAGCTAAATTTGCGTCCTGGAGTAGGCTCCCATTATCTGTGGCTGGACGTATTAATCTGATTAAAATGATATTACTCCCTAAATTTAGCTATTCGCTTCAGCACAGTGCGGTAGCGGTGTCCAAGTCCTTTTTTGTCAATCTTAATTCTTTGGTCACGTTCTTTATTTGGGGGAAAACTAGGCCCAAACTTAAATTGTCCACTTTACAAAGACCAAAGAAGGGAGGTGGGGCAGCGTTGCCAGATTTTTTTCCTATAGTACTTAGCTGAGCAGGCTAAAGCTTTAAATAATTGGATGCCGGGTAATTGCCTCCCTAATTCTGAAAGCCACCTGCTTCACACGCTGCACAAGCGGATTGCCCGTTAGGTTTCCTTGAGTTGGAAAAAACTAATGTTCCACGTCTGTTACCCCTGCTCCTGCTGGCACGATTAATATGGAGACAAATTAAGAAGGTAATAGGGTTTAAAGATGTTATAGCTGAAATGCCCCTGTGGAGTAATAACTATTTTCCGGAGCTACTGAATCACCCATCCGCCGTTTTTTGGACTCAGCGTGGCGTTTCTTCAGTGGGAGACTTGTATGACCAGGGGACCTTAAAGTTTTTTTGAACTATTACAGGTCACACAAGATATTCCAAGATCTCAATTTTATCGCTATCTGCAGCCGAGATCGGCTCTTCAATCACATATGAGGGATAGGGGTGTGGACCGTACTATTTCATCTTTACCTCTGATAGGAATCATTAATTCGCAGGGTCCCCAGGGTCTCATATCCTCTTTGTACACATACATGCTGTCAGTAGGGGCAGAATCGGCCATAAGCTCTATTAAGATGAAGTGGGAACGACTCATCCCTAATACGCAAGGAGAGAAGTGGGAGGAGATTCTGGAGTCTCCGATTGGAGTAATCGCCATCTATTAATAACAAAATGATACAATTATATATAATAAATCAATCATATTCGACTCCGGTGCGACTCTTTAGGATGGGTCTGCTTCAATCATCAGAATGTATGCGATGTCACTCGCCAGATACGGATTTTATTCATATGGTGTGGCAATGTCCAACTATCCTACACTACTGGAAAGAGGTGACTACAGTACTGACATCCCTGGTGCAGACCCCTGTCCCTCTAGAGCCATTGGTCTGCTTGTTTGGGGTGTGGGAGGAGGAGATATGGGATCGCTATGCTGGGGTCTTCTTGCGCGAGACACTGTTTATGGCACGGAAGGTGCTGGCACTGAGGTCCTTCCCTTAGATTTTGGATCAACTTGGTGAATTCAATTGTTCCATACGAGCGCACGTTATAACAAAACAGGGGATGCCCGGGTAAATTTGAAAAGATCTGGGAGAGGTGGAATTCCTCTCCCCTCAATTTGCAAGACTGAGACATCACATGCAACACAATATGATACAGGAAACTAGGCTGCGGAAATAGTGGGTATTAGTTGACGTAGTGGTAGTTGTAGTTTAGGAGTTTTAGTTAGTTCCTACTGTTGCATGATATGACAAGGTTTGTGAAATTGGATTGATATACATGTGGGGAAATACATAAACAATTATCCTTTACATATGCTTGGAAAGAAATGTACATATTACCTTGTTTACCTATAAGAGTATGCAATTTCTTTGAATTATATTTTACTATGGACGGAAACATGTGTGCTATGTATAATGGCTGTTATCATAAGCCATTGTGTATGTTGTACATTCTTTGTACTCTGATGTTTAATAAATGAATAAAAAAAAAAAAAAAAAAAAAAAAAAAAAAAAGTCAAACGGCAATCCTTCCCTTCCAAGCCCTGTCGTGCGCCCAAACAGTGGTTTACCTTCACATATGGGGTATCGGCGTATTCAGGAGAAATTGCACAAATTTTGTGGTTCATTTTCTCTTTTTACACTTGGGAAAACTAAGTGTAAATGAAGTAAAATAGTTATTTTTTTCCTTCCACATTACTTCAGTTCCTGTGAAGCACGTAAAGGGTTAATAAACTTGAATGTGGTTTTGAGCACCTTGAGGGTTGCAGTTTTTAGGCTGGATTCACATTTGCGGTTTTGTCCGCAGCGTTTCGGCCGTATACATCCGCATGCGTCGCGTTTTCCTATCTTTAACGTTTTATGCGTTCATATGCATTCGGACACGTTTGACAACGCATGCGTTCGGCTTGTGCGGCCAACGCAAGATGTTGCAATTTTGGTGGCGGCAGTTTGCCGCCTATAAACGCATACGGAGTTTATCGCATGGTTGTGTGATCATGGCCTACAGTGCATTGTTTAACCCTTTTTTATCCCTCTTCACAGTTAAGTCAGAACCCTTTGGCTTTCAATGAAGGTTCGCTTCAACAAGGACCTCAGTCAGGAGAACCAGGTTCGCAGTGGTGGTGATGCAGCAAGGATCCGTAAATATAAATACCACCAAATGCTGGCTTTCCTGAGGTCTGTCCTTGCACAAAGAACGTATTTTTTGTGTTGTATCCCATTGTGTTGTGTTCCCTAAACTGAATTTTTCTAGTTCACAGGAGTTGGCGCTTGTACAATAGTTTTTTGTGGTAGTAATGTTTTTCTTTTCTTTTCACAGAACATGGAGCAGCACCCTCAAACCTGGGTCATCCTCTGGAGCGGTCCTTCAGCGAACAGCCTCGGAGCAGTCCCAGCCATTCACCAGCGATGCGGCAAGTAGGCCAGCGTCACAGGCTGGAGTACAGGCGGCTGGTCCTGCAGGTCTTCCCTTGTCCCAGGCCTCCTCCGCCTCTTTATGTTTGGTCTTCCTAACAGCGGAAAAAGGCCTCAGATAGGAAACTCATGCCCGAGTTTATACACTTGAGCTCGGTTTTCCAGGATGGCCTAAGATAATGGTAGATAGACTGGATAGTGGTTTAAATCATATTGACCCTTTTCCAGTCTGTCCACCAGCGCCTTGACCGTCTGGAATCTGACATCTAGAGACCAGCTCATTTTTTTTACGGCCATAGAACGGGGCATGGCGGAAAACCTTACACCTGAACTTCAGCTAAATGTGATGAAGGCCTGCAATGCTGCTTACGTGCAAGCTATGCAGCAGACTGTTATACTCACAGGCACATATAACCTTTCTAACTGTGCCACCAGTTAACATCGCTACCGAGTTCTGCTGCATACCCCTCTATGGCCACCACCATGCCCAGTCCTGCCACACTCCACTACAGCACCACCACCATGCAGAGTTCTGCTCCTGCACGGATTCCCACCAGCACGCAGAGTCCTGCTCCTGCACGGATTCCCACCTCCACCATCACGCAGAGTTCTGCTCCTGCACGGATTCCCACTGCCACCATCACGCAGAGTCCTGCTCCTGCATGGATTCCCACCGCCACTATCACGCAGAGTCCTGCTCACGTGTAACGGGCGGCCGGGTGACAGCTGTAATGAGGGGCTTTAACTCTTCCACACCCTGGATGCTCCGTTACTAAAAAATCAGCATGTCCTTGTTCCCATGTGCTGTGTGTGCGCGGTGCTGCACCCACCTGCCGGTCAGGGATCTTCACACTGCAGTACCTCAGTTCTTTGGATGCGCGCACACACACACAAACAGGCTCAGAGTCCAGGTTCTTTTTCAATTAAACTTGACTAATTTCAGGCTTCTTCAGAATAGTTACAGTCTATTAGCATCTCATCTATGCTCTCCCTGTTATGTCCCTTCTGCTTCAGCATCCTGGTGTCCAAGCCCGAAGCTTCCTGAATCCTCCGGCTAGCTGCCTCCAAGTGCTCCCCGTTCATATTCCTTATCCTGAGCGAATATCCAGTTGCTGCTTGCAACTACTGTATGAACTGTAGGTCCCTGAACGTTGCAGGAGGTCACCCGATACACTATGAAAAGGTTCGTCCCAGATGCCTTTCTTCTTCAGTCCTAACCGAAACACACTTCTTCCCAAACCTCTTACACCATTCCCAACTGCACTTGTTCCCTTTCACTTCCTGAACTTCATTCCTTAACCACCCTATTGGTTCTGTACCTTGACCTATTGCCATCTCCGAATTGTATTCTAGAGTGCCCCCTAGTGTCCCGAGCACTACATACCTCCATTGTACACTACATATTAGGCCTACCTATGCTGCTAACTGTCCCTATCTAAATACAGGTAAACATTGACATAGGGTAATACGTATATACAGCGTTCACAGTGGGGAGGCACGTGACACGCCTAGTCACCCCCTTACACCTGCATGGATTCCCACTGCCACCATCACACAGAAATGCACCTGCACAGCAGTCCACTGCCACCAGCACACAGGTTCCTGCTCCTTCACGGCCATCCACCAGCACGCAGAATCAGTGGCCTGCACGTTCGTCCACCGCCACCACGCCTTCTGAACCCACCACTCCCACCCTTCCAAGGAGAAGTAGCCAGCAAACACATGGGAAGTATAAAAAAAGGAGGAAAAGGGAACAAAGGCAGGAAAGGACAGTTGTGCTCCCTCCACCACCCTCACCTCCTAATGTGTCTGTTAAATCCAATTTGTCACTCCCTTCTAATGTGTCTCTCCCGCCAATGTTTCCACTCCTAATGTGTCAACATCGGTCCTTGATCTCCAAGATCCCACACATCCCCTTCCCCTGGAACCCCTTCAGCGTCCACCCCGAGCCAATCCTCCCATCTCCACACCCCCCTGGTCTGTAAGATTTCCCCCTCTGTAAGTAAAAAATATTTTTTTTTGTAAATTGTTATCTTTGCCCCCTATCACTACTTGCTCTTTGTCTCTTTCGCCGCCGGCAACATACACCATGCGCCGTCAATACACAAGTCGCCGTACACACAAACACCTCATAGCTCCATGAAACACAATCTTCTCTTACTTTTCTTTATTGTGTCTGTCATGGATCTATGAGGTGGCAAAAGAACAAAGACGACTGAAAATCCACCCCCACCCCCCGAAAAAAATAAAAAAATAAAAAAAAAAGTAAACATTAAGGGTCAGGGGTCTGCAATACTCACCTGCCCAGGTGTCAGTACTATTGCACTGAGGATGCTCTGTTTTGTGCATCCTGAGTGCAGTAGTTCTGATACTGTACAAGGGCAGGTGAGTAAAGATGAGGTGGATTTCCTCCATCTCTTCAGTGTGCATTAATCTATTGGACTATAGATTAATGCAGACTGAAGAGACGATGGCGCTCATGAGAAGTTACCAACCATAGCACTGACAAACAGGCAAAGTGTAAAGCATGGGGACATAAAGTAAACAGGTGTTGTACTAAAATTTTATTTACATAAAACATTTAAACTACTTGTTAAAATGAAAATGCCATAACATTTCAACGTTTTTCTAAACCATTGCACCTTGCCATGCCACACGTCCAATCTGAGAAACAAAGTAGTCCGCGAATGTATCCCTCATTTGGGCAACGGGTTACGAACAGATTCTTTAAGTTCGAAGGTTGGTCACTCTTTGGTCATTATGTAGTTGTGGAGAACGCCTTGACCAACTCATCGACCGTCTCAATTTTGAGATTAATTGCTGTCCCTAAAATGCGCCATTTAGAGACAAGAATACCAAAAGGCACATGCAACAGTTGTTCGTGCCCTGGTCAGTCGGTAATTAAAAATCCTTTTTGTTTGGTTTAAGTCCCGACTGGAGTATGGCTTGAGTAGGTTTCCACACATCTGAAAGGCCTCATCAACCACAACAAATGGCATTGAAGGTCCTTGAGTGTTGGGGAAGAGGTCGTGGCAAGGGGAAACAAAAATTTATCCCATACAACCGCTGGCCCATGTCTGGGAGTCACTTCCACGGCCAAAAGAACCAATGTTCACGGCAATAAATCTACAGTCTGCAGCAGCAATGGCCATCAGCACTACAGAAAAATATTTTTTATAATTAAAGTACTCGGATCCACTTCGAGTCGGTTTAGTAATCTTAATATGTTTCCCATCCACTGCTCCCAAACAGTTGGGGAAATTACACAAATCCCAGAATTTTTCTGCATTTTCATGCCATAATTCCATGGTGGGAAAGGGGATAAATTCTTGATGAACGGCCTACAAAGACCGTTAGGTGCCTGAAACTATCCCAGAAAGGGTGGAAAAGCCATCTGGAACTGGAAATGGAGCGATGATAGGCTCTCTCCGATGGCAAGGAATCTGCCAAACAGAGAAAGAAAAAAAATATTATGGATAATATTTACAACAGGGGCTATGAAAAAAAAAAAAAAAAAAGATAAGGACATTGCAGAATAATAATTATGACAGACGTTTAGTTTTAAATATTACGCACCTTAGTGTCACCAGCAGACGTTCCTCAGCTGGAATAGCTCTACAGAGCTGGGTGTCCTGCCTGCTGTGATGGCTCCTTGTACACGACCCAGCAAATCCCAGAAGCTCTTCAGACATCCTCGTATAATCAAAATATTTATCCGGGTTTTCACGGAGCTCACTGAATAATGAGGAGTGGTAGGCTCCACAGCTCTCTTGCACTTCAAGAATGGGGTGTTGCCAAAAGCGCTGACGCCATCTTCTCAGTCTCTTTTCCTTTCTTGCTCACAAGCAAAGGCAAGAAACAATTTGATATCCAAATCCAATTTAAAATAGAAACTATCCTTGCGAATATCCATCTTGAAGCAGGATACAGGATCAAAATCCGCGATTTCAGCTCTATAAGGGTCTATATACCGAAATCCCAAGAGACACGCACATTGGGCATGGCTTGTGTTACAGAAAATCTCCTGGAAAAATTTCCATATGGGAAGCATGCACATGAACGTAAACGCATGCAAACGCGTACAAATGCAGCGTTTTTTTGCCGTCTTGAGTTAGACGATGCGGCTAAAATACGCTGTTTTTATGCGTTTACATACTGTACGATTTTGCATGAGTTTACGGACGATATGCTGCAGACTCAACCGCAAATGTGAACCTAGCATTAGAATGGTGTCTCTTGGGTATTTTGTCATATTGACCCCTCAAAGTAACTTCAAATGTGAGGTGGTCCCTAAAACAGATGGTTTTGTAAATTTTGTTGTAAAAATGAGAAATTGCTGGTCAACTTTTATCCCTTATAACTCCCTAACAAAAAAATGGTTTCCAAAATTGTACTGATGTAAAGTAGACATGTGGGAAATGTTATTTATTAAGTATTTTGTGTGACATCCTCATTTTTCTTAAATCAGAGATGATTGACCTCACGGAGATCAACATCCGACACTGCGGAGACACCATCACGTGTTTCTCAACGCAGTGATTCTAGAGCACTGCCCCCATCCCTTATGGGAAATATGTAAAACATGCAAATATATAAGCCGCGGAGACACCATCACATGTTTCTCAACGCAAGCAATGACTAGCCAGGTCTTTCACCGGGAAGGAACAACCAAGGGAAGGGCAGTCTCCAATGAAGGAAACCACCTATGCCAAAACATGGTATCCATCCACAGACAGCTGTTTCGGGGTATTGCCCCTCATCAGTGTGGAGTAGGAAACTGGCTAGTAGGAGCAATGCCTAGTGGAAGACTATGAAAAATGAGAATGATTGACCTCATGGAGAGCTGTCTGTGGATGGATACCATGTTTTGGCATAGGTGGTTTCCTTCATTGGAGACTGCCCTTCCCTTGGTTGTTCCTTCCCGGTGAAAGACCTGGCTAGTCATTGCTTGCGTTGAGAAACATGTGATGGTGTCCGCAGTGTCGGATGTTGATCTCCATGAGGTCAATCATCCTCATTTTTCATAGTCTTCCACTAGGCATTGCTCCTACTAGCCAGTTTCCTACTCCACACTGATGAGGGGCAATACCCCGAAACAGCTGTCTGTGGATGGATACCATGTTTTGGCATAGGTGGTTTCCGTCATTGGAGACTGCCCTTCCCTTGGTTGTTCCTTCCCGGTGAAAGACCTGGCTAGTCATTGCTTGCGTTGAGAAACATGTGATGGTGTCTCCGCGGCTTATAGTTTTGCATCTCTGATTTAAGGGCATAAAATTTAAAAGTTTGAAAATTGCAAAATTTTAAAAATTTGCCATATTTCTATTTTTTTCATAAATAAACTCAAGTCATATAGAAGAAAGTGGGGTGGAGTTTGTGGAGTTACACTTGTGTGGTTTATCCCTCAGATGATTTTCAGTGTGGGCGCAACCATTTTTGAGTACTGTATATTACTACCAACAGGGGTCCTTATTCGACCACCCAGTTGGACTCCGCTTTGTACAGCAACCGTAAATAAACTAGCTATGTAATTTTCACCCTATACTTTCTTTAGAATCAGGTGGTGAATCCAATTACATATTGTGATAGCCTGGGTTATTGAATGTGTCACTATTGTGCAACACCTATCTGACATGAATTTAGGGCGGGATTACCTTTTTTTATGCCTGTCTGGCAATTTACCAAGGTGTTGTTAACATCTGTTATTTTTGTGATTTGTTCACCACCATTATGCATACTACTGTTCTCGCCAGCACTATATGCCGCTTCTTTTGTCGTTGCATGGCTGTACATAAAAAAGCACTAAGAGTGACATGATGGCATATTATGTCCTAGGCTCTATTTTGAGCCTCCCTAAATGTATATGGAACATTTATTCAATATGTTCTTTCATTAAATTTGAAGCATTGAATATTTATGATCACTTCAGCATGTAAATTTCATCTAACAGTGTTATTTGTTTTGATTGCGCCATCTATATGAATGATCATGTCATGATAGCTGGGCATTAGTTGTTGCCCTTGTTATTAGAGTGATAGTTTCATCTGCGATTGCGCACTGGGTATTGGGCACTTAGTGATTTTCATAGTCTGGCTTGCGCATTTGCAATTATATACTTAACATATGATTTCTGAAAATGCTTTGTTTTAGTATTGTGGAAATCGCCGGTTCTACGCCTGCGCATTTGTGACTTGATATGCCGTGCAGTATTGCAGCGCTTCCTTATTGCTATTGGGGCAATGACTCCTTGGCGCCTGTGCAGTAGGTTTTATATGTCACACAGTGATAAACAGGAAGCGATCATGAGCTTTTGTCCACACCTCCATCTTTGGTGTGTCCGCAGCTCCCGGTCTCCCTGTCGGGACATTATTGCAAGGTTAATTTCTTTGTATTGTGGTACTACCTCTTGCGTCCGCGCAGTAGGAGTTTCGATAAGTCATACACCCTTAACCAGGTAATGACTGCGAGCTGCAGATCACACCTCTATCCTCGGCGTGACTGCACCTCCATCTTTAACGCAGCTTAAACAGGTATACTGCCGCAGCTGCAACTTATTACTCTTGATGAATGAACATATTTATATGACATGTTAGATTGACTCTCCAGCCCCTGACGAAGCCACCTTGCGGTGGCGACACGCATCGGGCACTCCACAAGCTCCCCCCATGTGAGCGCTACCATCTTGTGGTAACACTGGCAGGATACAATCTCTGTGATTTTTACCTTTTCAGCCTCATTGGCTTTATAATGGCTATTTTCCAGTTCACAGGTTGTTGTATTTTTCCTGCACTATTGGTTGCACCTTATATTTGATCATGTGTGTGGCTCTCCCGTGGCATGAGCGTTTATCATGTTAGTCATGCTGTTGTAAAACTTGTTTAATCCTTCCCAGGCTTTTCCTGTAGGCATCCAATGGTCGTTTATCTTATATGGCTCATTTGTTACTTTTGTGCCAATATTGGTCTTCATTCAGACATTTGGATTTACCATCAGGATTTGCTTGGTGACATATTTCTCTGATATTACAGGGATATGACTGCATGGTTACGGTGTAATATGTTTGAGCCCACTCATTAGCTCTCATGGTATAGGGTGGGTCTTGTTGGCTCTATTATGGGCCTAGTGTGCTTTACATGTGTCATTTTATGACTTAATTGTTTTTATATGGTGTTGTCTTTCTGCAATCAATAAAATTTGTATTTGATGTGGTGATCCCTGTCTTTGCATGATCAGTAGCATTTTCTACCAATTTTCAGTTCTTTACCGATTACAGGCGTATCCCCAATTGATATTGAGTGGTGCCCTCCTGGTTTCTATTTCTTATATAGAAGAAATTTTACCACTAACATGAAGTACAATATGTCAAAAAAAAAATCTCAAGCTCAGCGGGATCCGTTAACCCCTTCCTGACATCAGACGTACTATCCCGTCCATGGGACCCGGGCCCCTATGCCCATGGACGGGATAGTATGTCTGCAATGTGCAGCGCTGCTGCGGGGGGCTCCTTCTCTGCAGACCCCGAATCCAAGATGGCGACGGGGGCCTGCAGGGAGCCGGCTTCCTCAGTGCCTACAAAGCGCAGGCATGAGGAAGTCTGCAGCAGTGCCTGTGACAGATCGCTGATCTGTCACAGACAGTGATGTCCCACCTGGGACAATGTAATAAAGAAAAAAAAAAAAGTGTTAAAATAATTTTTTTTAAAAATCGCCAATTAGAAAAAGAAAAAAAATTCCCCCAATAAATCCATTTTTTTGGAAACAAAAAACAAACCAAAAACACAATAAAAAGTACACATTAGGTATCGCCGTGTCCATAACGACCTGCCCTATAGAACTGTCCCATTAGTTAACCCCTTTAGTGAACCCCTTAAACAAAAACAATAAAAAACGAAGCAAAAAAAATAATGATTTATTATCATACCGCCAAACAAAAAGTGCAATAACGCACGATCAAAAAGACACATAAATATCCATGGTACCCTGAAAACGTCATCTTGTCCCGCAAAAAACGAGCCGCCACACAGCATCATCAGCGAAAAAAATATAAAAGTTATAGCTCGAAGAATAAAGCGATGCAAACATATTTATATAAAATAGCTTTCATTGCATAGAACCGACAAAATATAAAAAAACGACCTAAAATGAGGTATCGCTGTAACCGTACTGACCCGAAGAATAAAACCGCTTTTTCAATTTTACCGCACGCGGAACGGTGTAAACGCACCCCCCCCCCCAAAAGAAATTCATGAAACGCTGGTTTTTGTTCATTCTGCGTCCCAAAAATCAGAATAAAAAGCGATCAAAAAATGTCACGTGCCCGAAAATGGTACCAATAAAAACGTCAAACCGTCACGCAAAAAATAAGACCTCACATGACTCGGTGGGTCAAAATACAGAATAACTATAGCTCTCAATATGTGGTGATGCAAAAACTATTTTTGCAATAAAAAGCGTCTTTTAGCGTATGACAGCTGCCAAACATAAAAACCCGCCATAAATAGTAAATCAAAACCCCCATTATCACCCCCTTAGTAAGGGAAAAAATAAAATTTATGTCCATTTTCCCATTAGGGTTAGGGCTAGGGCTAGGGGTGTGTTGGCGTTAGAATTGAGGGTTTCCACTGTTTGGGCACATCGGGTGCTCTCCAAATGCAACACGGCGTCTGAGCTCAATTCCAGCCAATTCGGAGTTGAAAAAGTCAAATGGTGCTCCTTCCCTTCCAAGCTCTGCCATGCGCCCAGTGTTTTACCCCCACATGTAGGGTATCAGCCTACTCAGGACAAATTGCAAGACAACTTTTGGGGTCCAATTTCTCCTGTTACCGTTAGGAAAATAAATTGTGGGCAGAAATATTTGTGGAAAAAAATGATTTTTTATTTTCACGCCCAGGCGTTATAAACTTCTGTGTAGCACTTGGGGGTTTAAATTGCTCACTACACATCTAGATAAGTTCCGTGGGGGGTCTAGTGTCCAAAATGGGGTCACTTGTGGGGAGTTTCAATAGTTTAGGTACATCAGGGGCTCTCCAAACGCACATGACACCCGCAGACCATTCCATCTAAGTCTGCATTCCAAAACATCACTACTTCCCTTCCGAGCCCCGACGTGTGCCCATACAATAGTTTTCTCCCACATATGGGGTATCAGTGTACTCAAGACAAATTGGACAACAACTTTTGGGGCCCAATTTCTCCTGTTACCCTTGGGAAAATAAAAAAAATTGGGGACTAATTGATCTTGTTTGTGGAAAAAATACGATTTTTTTATTTTCATGCCTGGGAATTATAAACTTCTGTGACGCACTGGAGGGGTCAAAGTACTCACCACACATCTAGATAAGTTCCTTGGGGGGGGGGGGTCTAGTTTCCAAAATGGTGTCATTTGTGGGGGGTATCGACTGTTTTGGTACATCAGGGGCTTTCCAAACGCGACATGGTGTCCGATCTCAATTCCAGCCAAAAACGTCAAATGGCGCTGCTTCCCTTCCGAGCTCTGCCATGCGCCCAAATAGTGGTATACCCCCACATGTGGGGTATCACCGTACTCAGGACAAATTGCACAACAACTTTTAGGGTCCTGTTACTCTTGGAAAAGTAAGAATTGAGGGTTAAAAGATCATTTTTGTGGAAAAAAATATGTTTTAATTGTACCGCTACACGTTATAAACTTCTGTGAAGCCCTTGTGGGTTCAAAGTTCTCACCACATATCTAGACAAGTTCCTTGGGGGGGGGGGGGTCTAGCTTCCAAAATGGGGTCACTTGTGGGGGGGTTTCCACTGTTTAGGTACATCAGGGGCTCTCCAAACGTGACATGGCATCCGATCTGAATTCCAGCCAATTTTGCATTGAGAAAGTCAAACTGCGCTCCTTCCCTTCTGAGCTCTGCCATGCGCCGAAACAGTGGTTCCCCCCCACATATCAGGTATCAGTGTACTCAGGACAAATTGCACAATAACTTTTGCAGTCCAATTTCTCATGTTACCCTTGGTAAAAAAAAAAAAATTTAACCTGAAGTTTTTTTTTTAGTGAAAAAAAGTTAAATGTTCATTTTTTAAAATATTCAAAAAAATTCCTGTGACGCACCTAAAGGGTTAATAAACTTCTTGAATGTGGTTTTGAGCACCTTAAGGGGTGCAGTTTTTAGAATGGTGTCACTTTTGGGTATTTTCTATCCTATAGACCCCTCAAAGTGGCTTCAAATGTGATGTGGTCAGAAAAAATAAAATGGTGTTGCAAAAATGAGAAATCGCTGGTCAATTTTTAACCCTTATAACTTCCTAACAAAAAAAAAAATTTTGGTTCCAAAATTGTGCTGATGTAAAGTAAACATGTGGGAAATGTTACTTATCAAGTTTTTTGTGTGCCGCATCTCTGTGATTTAAGGGCATAAAAATTCAAAGTTAGAAAAACAGAAATTTTCACCAAATTTACTTTTTTTCACAAATAAACGCAAGTTATTTGAATGGAATTTCACCACTAACATGAAGTACAATATGTCACGAGAAAACAGTGTCAGAATCACCGGGATCCATGGAAGCATTTCAGAGTTATTACCTCAAAGGGACAGTGGTCAGAATTGTAAAAATTGGTCCAGTCATGAAAGTGCAAACCACCCTTGGGGGTGAAGGGGTTAAAGTGTTCAAGAGTTATAACCTCATTAAGTGACAGTGCTCAGAATTGTAAAAGTTAGCCTGGTCATTAAGCTGAAAATTGGCTCTGTCACTAAGGGGATTTAAAGGAAAGAAATCCAAACCTACAAGTCCTTGAGTGAAAAAGGGATTGCCCCCTAAACCTAATAGCTGTTTGGGCCACCCATAGCAATAACTGAAATTGTTTGTGATAACTGAGTCTTTTGCAAAACTGGAGCAATTTTGGCCCACTTATCTTTGCAAAATTGTTGTAAATCAGCCATATTGGAGGGTTTCCGAGCATGAATCATCTTTTTTGACACATTATCTCAATCGGATTGAGGTCATCACTTTGATCAGGGCACTTCAAAGACTTAATTTTGTTTTTCTAAAGCAATTCAGAGGTGGACTTGCTGGTGTGTTTTCTGCTGCATAACCCATGTGTGCTTCAGCTTGAGGTCACAAACAGATGGCTGGACATTCTCCTTCAGGATTGTGTGGTAGACAGCAGAATTCAGGGTTCCATTTCAGACATCAAATCTTCCAATTCCTGAAGCAGGTAAACAGCCCCAGACCACCACATTTGGTGGAGTCACAAACATTGACCGCAAGGCTGTGTGTGCACATTGTGTATCTGCTTGCAGAAATTTCTGCAAGGTTTCTGCATCTCTCGGCAGCAAAAACGCTGTGGCAAAATACGCTGTGTTATGCATGCATTTTAATTCTGCGCATTCAATGCTTCAAACACAAAAGGAATTGATATGCTGCAGATAAAAAATGCATTGCAAATACGCGCAGAAATTTACTTGTGTGCAAAACACTTCAGGATTGTTATTGAATAAGCTTGCATAAGTATTTAATTGCATTCTTGGACCATTTATGCGCGGAAAAAATGCATCAAATACTTAATGCGCGCACATAGCCTGAGGCAAGTGAGGCCTGCAGTTCTTTTGATCTTGTGTTTTGTGACCCTTTGGATGAGTGGTAGCTGCACTCTTGGGGTAATTTTGGTTGGCCAGTCCTGGGAAGGCTCACCACTGTTCCATGTTTTTGACATTTGTGGATAATTAACTTCACTGTGGTTAGCTGGAGTCCCAAAGCTTTAGAAATGGCTTTATAATCTTTTCCAGACTGATAGAAGACAATTTTCCCTTAATAAAAGACCTTCATTTAAAAACTGTATTTTGTGTGTAATTATGCTTTGACTAATATTTAAATTTGTTTGGGGATCTGAAACATTTCATTGACAAACATGCAAAAGAATAGAAAATCAGAAAGGGGTAAAGACTTTCACACAACTGAATAGCATTGTTCCTATAAGTATCGCAATGACAGACAGCTGTCTTCTGCAGCCCCCTGGCTGTCATGACACCCCATCCCGAGATAGATGACGCACTTCCGGCCGGCGTAAAATCCTGCTGTTTGTGATTAACAGCGGGATTTAACCAGTTAGCAGCAGGTGGAGCATCAGCACGCCGGCGGCTGTTAGAGGCACTTGATGGCTAAGAAAATCAGCCATTAAGAACAGATAAAGAAGTGGGCTAGGTGTGCGAGGCAAGTTCACATTAAAAGCAGGGACACTACATTTGATTACATGAAAGTCAAATAATAGTGAAAGGGTTAACCCCTTTACCCCCAAGGGTGGTTTGCACATTCATGACCGGGCCAATTTTTACAATTCTGACGACTGTCCCTTTATGAGGTAATAACTCTGGAACGCTTCCCATGGATCCCGGTGATTCTGACATTGTTTTCTCGTGACATATTGTACTTCATGTTAGTGGTAAAATTTCATTCAAATAACTTGCGTTTATTTGTGAAAAAAAGTAAAATTTGGCGAAAATTTCACAGTTTTTCAACTTTGAAATTTTTATGCCCTTAAATCAGAAATATGGCACACAAAAAAAAAACTTAAGTAACATTTCCTACGTCTACTTTACATCAGCATAATTTTGGAACAAAAATTTTTTTTTGTTAGGATGTTATAAGGGTTAGGGTGTGTGCAGACGCTGCGGAATCCGCGCGGATTTTGCAAAAACCGCAGGTCAAAAGACCTGCGGATTATCTGCAGTTTTGCCTGCGGTTTGGTCCTGCGGATTCACCATCTCCACAATGGTGGAGATGAGGAACCCGCTGCGGATTCCGCAGAAAGAATTGACATGTCACTTCTTTCTGCGGTTTCAAAACCGCAGCAAATCCGCACGGATTTTTCCGCAACGTCTACACAGCGCTTTTTTTTTTACCATTCATTTGAATGGTACTGTACACCGCAGCTAAAACTGCTGCGGGTCCGCAGCGGCCAAAACCGCTGCGGAAACGCAGCGGAATCCGTAGCGTGTGCACATACCCTTAAAATTTGACCAACGATTTCTCATTTTTGCAACACCATTTTATTTTTATGGACCACATCACATTTGAAGTCATTTTGAGGGGTCTATATGATAGAAAATACTCAAAAGTGACACCATTCTAAAATCTGCAACCCTCAAGGTGCTCAAAACCACATTCAAGAAGTTTATTAACCCTTCATGTGCTTAACAGGAATTTTGTGAATGTTTAAAAAAAATAAAAAAAAATTAACATTTAACTTTTCACAAAAAAATTACTTCCGGACCAATTTTTTTCATTTTACCAAGGGTAACAGGAGAAATTGGACTGCAAAAGTTATTGTGCAATTTCTCCCGAGTAAGCGGATACCAGATATGTGGGGGGAAACACTGTTTCGGCGGATGGCAGAGCTCAGAATGGAAGGAGCGCCGTTTGACTTTTTCAATGCAAAATTGGCTGGAATTCAGATCGGACACCATGTCACGTTTGGAGAGCCCCTGATGTGCCTAAGCAGTTTAAACCCCCCACAAGTGACCCCATTTTGGAAACTAGACCTCCCCAAAGAACTTATCTAGATGTGTGGTGAGAACTTTGAACGCACAAGGGCTTCACAGAAGTTTATAACCTACAGCCGTACAATTTAATAAAAATCATTTTTTCCACAAAAATTCTTTTCACCCCCAATTTTTATTTTCCCAAGGGTATCAGGACCCTAAAAGTTATTGTGCAATTTGTCCTGAGTGGGGGTAAACTACTATTTGGGCGCATGGCAGAGCTCGAAAGGGAAGCAGCGTCATTTGACTTTTTTGGCTGGAATTCGGACTGGACGCCATGCCGCATTTGGAAAGCCCCTGATGTGCCTAAACAGTGGAAACCCCCCACAAGTGACACCATTTTGGAAACTAGACCCCCCAAGGAACTTATCTAGATGTGTGGTGAGCACTTTGAACCCCCAAGGGCTTCACAGAAGTTTGTAATGCCTGGGCGTGAAAATAAAAAATATTTTTTTTCCACAAACATGATTTTAGTCCAATTTTTTTTTTTATTTTCCCAAAGGCAACAGGAGAAATTGGGCCCCAAAAGTTGTTGACCAATTTGTCCTGAGTACGCTGATACCTCATATGTGGGAGAAAACTACTGTATGGGTACACGTCGGGGCTCGGAAGGGAAGTAGTGACGTTTTGGAATGCAGACTTTGATTGAATGGTCTGCAGGTGTCATGTTGCCTTTGGAGACCCCCTGATGTACCTAAACAGTGGAAACCCCCCACAAATGACACCATTTTGGAAACTAGACCCCCCCAAGGAACTTATCTAGATGTGTAGTGAGCACTTTGAACCCCCAAGTGCTTCACAGAAGAAGTTTATAAGGCCCAGGCGTGAAAATAAATATCTTTTTCCACAAAAATAATATTTTGCCCCCATTTTTTGGTTTTTCTAAGGGTAACAAGAGAAATTGGACCCCAAAAGTTGTTTTCCAATTTGTCCGGAGTAGGCTGATACCCCATATATGGCGGTAAAACACTGTTTGGGCAGAGCTTGGAAGGGAAGGCGCACCATTTGACTTTTTCAATGCAGAATTGGCTGGAAATGAGATCAGACGCCATGTTGCATTTGGAGAGCACCTGATGTGCCCAAACAGTGGAAACCCCCCCAATTCTAACTCCAACCCTAACCCCAACACACCTCTAACCCTAATCTCAGCCCTAACAGGAAAATGGAAATAAAAACTTTAATTTTATTATTTTTCCCCTAACTAAGGGAGTAATAAAGGGGGGGTTTGATTTACTACTTATGGTGGGTTTTTATGTTTGGCAGCTGTCATACGCTAAAAGACGCTTTTTATTGTAAAAAGTTTTTGCATCACCACAATTTGAGAGCTACAAATTTTTCCATATTTTGATCCACCGAGTCATGTGAGGGCTTATTTTTTGCGGGACGAATTGACGTTTTTATTGGTACCATTTTCGGGAACGTGACATTTTTTGATCACTTTTTATTCCGATTTTTGGGACGCAGAATTAACAAAAAAAAGCATTTCAAGAATTTCTTTTGGGGGGGGGGGTGCGTTTACACCGTTCCGCGTGTGGTAAAATTGATAAGGTGGTTTTATTCTTCGGGTCAGTACGATTAGAGCGATACCTCATTTATGTCTTTATGTTTTGGCGCTTTTATGCAATAAAAACAATTTTATGTAAAAAAAATTTTTTGAATTGCTTTATTCTGCAAGCTATAACTAATTTTTTCACTGATGACGCTGTATGGCGGCTCGTTTTTGCGGGACAAGAAGTTTTCAGCGGTACCATGGTTATTTATATCCGTCTTTTTGATCACGCGTTATTGCACTGTTTGTTCGGCGGTATGATAAGCATTTTTTGCTTTTTTTATTTTTATTTTTTAAGGGGTTCGCTAAAGGGGTTAACTAATGGGACAGTTTTATAGGGCGGGGGTTGTTACGGACGCCGCGATACTAAATGTTTACTTTTATTGTTTTGTTGCTTTTTTTTTTTTTTTTTTAAATTTTCAAAAAAAAATTAGGGAATTTTTTTTTTTTTTAATTTAGCAATTTTTTTTTATAAATTTTTACACTTTTTTTTTTTAAACTTTATTATACTGTCCCAGGGGGGACATAACTGTCATGTGACAGAACGCTGCTCTGTCACATCACAGATCGCTGGGAAGCACAGAGGGAGCCCCCTCCCGTCCGATGCTTCCCTAAACCCCCGATACACTGCGAACGTGTTTGATCGCAGTGTGCCAGGGGTTAACGTGTCGGGGGCGGTCCATGACCTCCCCTGACACACAGTGCCGCGTGTCAGCTGCGATAATCAGCTGACACCCGGCCGCGATCAGCGATGCTCACCCTGTGAGCGCCACTGATCGCTATGACGTACTATCCCGTCCATGGGCATAGGGGCCTGGGTCCCATGGACGGGATAGTATGTCAGATGTCAGAAAGGGGTTAAAGAAAACTTGTCAATGGTACATGCTGCCAAATCTGTGGGAAGCATGTATCTAGGGGCGAACATAAACGCATGTTCAGCCGATGCGGCTTCACCAGGTTCTGGAGGTGGGTGGGCCCCTGCAGGACAGATAATGAGGGCAATCTGGCCTTTTTATCCAGACCTGAGGCTCCGGGGGGCCCCTGGCCAGATTGCCCTCATGTGTGGCAGGAAAGGAGCGAACCCTGCAGCTCTGCTGCCTACATGAGAAAGTGGCAGCGGAGAGGAGCTGCAGCGATACGTCCTGCCTGCGCTTCCTGTCTCACAGCAGCGCAGCTGGATGACGTCATCATTCAGAGAGGACGCTGCTGGCAACAGTGATGCTGCAGCTGCGAGAGAGCATGCAGAGGTGAGAGGTGTGGTGTGCGTAGCGCTGCAGAGCAACATGCAGGGTGGTAAAGAGGGCAATGACGGGGGTGGTGAAGAGGGCAATAAGGGGAGTGCGGGATTTATAATGGACTTCGTAACAGGGGGGGTGGAGGAAGACGGTATCGCTTATGTACAGCACAGTCCCTTAGTACATAGTGTACTCACTTATGTATAACACCATCCTTAGTGTGTGTGTGTATATATATATATATATATATATATATATATATATACACATACACACACACACACATTCAGCTTTCATTTAAGGGTATCCACATTAAAATTGGATGAAGGGTTTAGGAGTTTCAGCTCCTTAACATACGCCACCCTGTTTTTAAAGCGACCAAAAAAGTAATTGGACAATTGACTCCAGGGATATTTCATGGACAGGTGGGGGCAATCCCTTCGTTATGTCATTCTCAATTAAGCAGATAAAAGGCCTGGAGTTGATTTGAGGTTTGGTGCTTGCATTTGGAAGGTTTTGCTGTGAAGGAAACATGCGGTCAAAGGAGCTCTCCATGCAGGTGAAACAAGCCAACCTTAAGTTGCGAAAACAGAAAAAAAAACATCCGACAGATTGCTACAACATTAGGAGTGGCAAAATCTACAGTTTGGTACATCCTGAGAAAGAAAGCACTGGTGAAGTCATCAATGCAAAAAGACCTGGGATCCCACGGAAGACAACAGTGGTGGATGATCGCAGAATAATCTCCATGGTGAAGAGAAACCCCTTCACAACAGCCAATCAAGTGAACAGTCTCCAGGAGGTAGGCGTATCAATATCCAAATCTACCATAAAGAGAAGACTGCAAGAAAGTAAATACAGAGGGTTCACTGCACGGTGCAAGCCACTCATAAGCATCAAGAATCAAAAGGCTAGACTGGACTTTGCTAAAAAAAACATGTAAAAAATCCAGCACAGTTCTGGAAGAACATTCTTTGGACAGATGAAACCAAGATCAACCTCTACCAGAATGATGGAAAGAGAAAAGTATGGCGAAGGCGTGGTACAGCTCATGATCCAAAGCATACCACATCATCTGCAAAACACGGAGGAGGCAGTGTGATGGCTTGGGCATGCATGGCTACCAGTGGCACTGGGTCACTAGTGTTTATTGACAATGTGACACAGGACGAAGCAGCCGAATGAATTCTGAGGTATTCAGAGTCATACTGTGTGCTCAGATCCAGCCAAACTGATTGGTCGTCGTTTCATACTACAGATGGACAATGACCCAAAACATAAAGCCAAAGCAACCAAGGAGCTTATTAAAGCAAAGAAGTGGAATATTCTTGAATGGCCAAGTCAGTCACCTGATCTCAACCCAATTGAGCATGAATTTCACTTGTTAAAGGCTAAACTTCAGACAGAAAGGCCCACAAACAAAAAGCAACTGAAAACCACCGCAGTGAAGGCCTGGCAGAGCAACAAAAAGGAGGAAACAGCGTCTGGTGATGTCCATGAGTTCAAGACTTCAGGCAGTCATTGCCAACTAAGGGTTGTCAACCAAGTACTAGAAATGAACATATTTACAATTACTTAATCTGTCCAATTACTTTTGGTCCCTTTAAAAACAGGGTGGCACATGTTAAGGAGCTGAAACTCCTAAACCCTCTGTCCAATTTTAATGTGGATACCCTCAAATGAAAGCTGAAAGTATGAACTTCAACTGCATCTGAATTGTTTTGTTTAAAATTGTGGTAATGTCTAGAAACAAAATTAGAAAAATGTTGTCTGTCCAAATATATATGGACCCAACTGTATATAATATATATATATATATACACATACACACATATACACACACAGTATATAAAGCTCAATGTGTGTATGTCCGGGATTGGCATCTGCACTGTCGCAGCTACAGCCACAAAATTTTGCACAGTCACACGTCTGGACCCCGAGAGCATCATAGGCTATGTTGTGAGGTGAAATTTTAACCCTGCACGTTCCAATTCACCAAACAATTTTGCCCCTATCTACTTAATGGGGAAAAAGTGAAAGGAAAAGTGTTCGAGGCAAATTGACAGCTGCCAGATGTGAACAAGGGGGACTTAAAGAATGAGAGCGATGGCACCAAAGAGTATATACCGTACAGTTGCTAAGGTGGGGCCCTGACATGGGATACTCACCACACACGGGGATATTAACTCACAAAATGCGCCACACTACCACGTGCTTCAACACACACCACCCTCAGCACATACACCAACCTTGCCACATAAAAGTCAAAACACAAAAGTCACCACGCCTCCAGTTTCCAGTTCAACTGCTATTTGCAATGTCTATTAACAATGCTCAGGGACAGTCCTTGAAAGTAGTAGGGATCGATTTGCGGTCTCCATGCTTTTCTCATGGTCAACTTTACGTGGTCTGTTCAAGAGTTGGAACTGCCAAAAATCTGTTCATCTTTGCACCGAAAGGAAAAACCAAAAATGTTGTTTATCAAAAGGCTCTTGAATGAGTTGAAAATAAAATACTATCAATACTTGGGTAATCGTTTAATTTGTGTTGCAAATCTGTAGTGTTGAATATATGATGTGAAATGTTTTTATGTGCAATATAATCATTATAATTTGTTATAACTAACCACAGTTGGTTACTATGCCAAGGCAACACTGGGCTCTTCAGCTAATATATATACATATACACAGTTATTACATACCATTTTCTAGTTATATATTGTGCCGTCCCTTATTATATAGCTTCCTCTTCTGTTATGTACAGTGCTGTCTCTTACATAGTGTATTCTTGTAATTTGTTTCTTTTATTACATAGTCCTTTCTCTTGTTAGATATAAAATGACTGCTGATAGATCAGCGGATGACCAGACGACCAGTCTATCAGCATCTCCATTAGAAAAGCAACTTTCCCATGCTCCATCAGCCATCACTGCATTATATGTCTAACAAGACAGGACAGCATGTAATACAGACAGGGCTCTTTATAATCCGATATGTAAGGGATGGTGCTGTACATAAGAGGGCACTATATAATAAGGGACAGCAATATACATAAAGGAGATCCAGATAGCTTTGTCACCATAAAAGTAGGGGGGCCCAAGTTAACAGTGACCGCCTTTGCATGTATCAGATAACGACTGCAAGATCTCAGCCATGCGTGTTTGACTATGAAATTCTGTAGTATTTCTGAGAAAATAGGTATTCGACCTACCGTTAATTAGGTTTCCAGGAGTCCATCCTGACAGCACCCTGGACGTCCTCCTCCTCCTTACAGGGACAGGAAAGCACATGAGATGAGAGGTTAAAAGATCCCACTTCCCACAGTGTTTTAACAAGTACCACATCATGGATAATGCAAACAACATTTTTATTGACGATATCATATTACAGCAAATGACATCATGACTAGGGGGGAGGGGGAACTAACCATGCTGTCAGGATGGACTCCTGGAAACAATTATTGGTAGATCCAATACCTATTTTCCAGAACGTCCCTCCTGACAGCACCATGGAGAATCCTCAGGGTGGGATTACTGCTTGGAGAACCTTTCTACCGAAAGCGGTCTGCTGGCCAAATAGTACGTCTAGTTTGTAGCATCTACAAAACGTGTCTACCCTGGCCCAGGTTGCGACCCTGCAGATCTGCTCTACCGAGGCGCCTGCTCTCTCAGCCCAAGAAGCTGATACAGCCCTGGTAGAGTGGGCCTTTAGACCTTCTGGAGGGCAAACGCCTTGAGCTTGGTAGGTGTTGGAAATTACCGTGGTAATCCATCTTGTGATGGATGCTTTAGAGGCTCCTTTCCCTTTGTTTCCCCCCCCCCAAAAGGATCAACAAGTTAGGGTCTATATGCCAGCTACGAGTGGCCTCTAAGTAGTCTATAACTGCACGTCTAACATCCAGAGAGTGGAGGGCCCGCTCATTCATTTGAAGGGTTCTCACAAAAGGAAGGTAACATGATCCCTTGATTTTGGTCCTGGCCGAAGGCTACCTTGGGTATGAATGCCGTTATTGAACCCTGCTTGAAGGAAGTCTAGGATCCTGGGATGTCAGCGACACCTGCTACGAAGTCAGACCTGCCACCTTCCAGGCAGAACCTCTTCCAGATTTTGAGAAAAACTGCTGATGTAACCAGCTTCCTGCTGGCCTGGATAGTAGCTAAGACCTGATCCGACAAGCCCTTAGACTTCAAGATGTCCCTTTCAGGATCCAGGCTGAAAGGTAGACTGGACCCTGGTGGATAATCTCAGGGGAAGCTTGACTGGATTTTTTACCGCCATGGTCCCTAGCAGAGGGAACCAGCTTCTCTTCGGCCAGTATGTGACGATCACGATCACCTTTGCCCAATCTTCCTAGATCTTCCAGAGAACGGCTGGGATGAGTGCCAACAGTGGAAAGGCGCATGAGGGGTTCATGCCATCTCTGACTCAGAGCATCGACCCCTTCTGGTACGTCCAAAGGATTCTCAGAGTAGAACCTGGGTACCTTTGAGTTCTTTCTGGTTGCGAAGACAGGTACTGGAATATCTCCTGGTTCAGCTTCCACTTGGTTGGGCAGATCCTCTGTCTGCTCAGGTAGTCACCTACACAGTTCTGGGAACCTTTGAGGTGTACTACAGTTATGGAGGCAACCGTGTTCTCTGCCAAGAAGAATATTCTTCCTGCCAGGTCTTGTAGTGCCCGATGTCTGGGACCTCCCTGATGCCTCAGGAACGAGACCGTTGTTACATTTTCTGACTATTGACGTGTTGGTTCTTCAGCCTTGTCCGGTTTCGTCTTAGGGCCTCCCATACTGCGTACAGCTCTGTAATTGGAGGATCTGCCGCTGATGTCCTCCAGCCATCTGCCTTGAAGAATTATCCCTTTAGGTGGGCTCCCCATCCCCAAGTACTGGCGTACATGGTGACTACCACGTGAGAAGTGATCCATAGTACACCCACCTGCAGGTTCTTGAGCTGAGTCCACCAGAGAAGCGACCTTCTTACAACCGGAGATAGACGCATCGTTCTGTCTAGTGAGGCCTGACGAGGGTCCCATATTGACAGGATTTCTCTCTGTAAGGGTCCTGCGTGGAACTGTGCCCACCTGATGCAGGGGATGCAAGCCATCATCAGGCCCAGTACCTTCAAAGCTGACCTTATGGTGGAGAGATGCTTCAGTAGTTCTCCGACTCTGCCCGGTACGTCTCCTGCTTCTCTTTTGGCAAGAAGGATATTCTGCGACTGGAGTCTAGAAGTACCCCTAGGAAGACCTTCCTGGATTCTGGTATTAGGTCTGACTTCTGCTGGTTTATGGCCCAGCCAAGAAATTCCATCACTCAGATTTCCGGTCTCTGTGCTGGGCCAGCACTTCTGCCGATCTTACTACCATGAGAAAGTAGTCCAGGTATGGTATGATCATGATTCCTTGGCCCCTTTGGTAGGCCTTTACCTCTGATACCAGCTTTGTGAAAATTCGAGGAGCCAAGGCCAGACCGAAGGGGGAGGCACTGGAACTGGAAATGGCAGGTTCGGTTTGGCAACTCTACTGCGAGTCTCAACAGCTCCTGGGATGCTGGATGGACCTGGTAATAGGCACTCTTCTGGTCGAAAGTGCACATCACTGAATCATTGTCTATAAGATGGACTGCTGACCGCATCGACTCCATCCTGAACCTCTTGTACCTCACCCAGGAGTTTATGGGTTTTAGATTATTGTGTGGGCCTCTGACGGTTTTATAATGGAGAACAGGGAGTAGTGACCCCTGCCCACTTCTGCTGGGGGAACCGGGACTATGACCGCCGAGCTGACCACATCCTCCAGATCTGTCAACATGGCGGCGTCTGCTGTCACTATGGTATGAGAGATGTATCTTTGGTGACGGGGAGAGGTGAGCTCTATGTTAAATCTTTATGCTATGGTTCTGAGGACCCACTGGTTTTGGGTAATCTGGCACAAGTCTCTCGCAAAGTGTCGGAGCCTCCCACCGATACAAATGGTGTCATTGTCTCTTGGACTTAGAGCCCGATCCAAATAGGGAGCCCCTGCTATTTCCACTCTGGCTATAGTATCTCCTGTAAGCTCCTCTACTAGACCTTCCCTGACCTCTGTAGTCAGATGGTCTCTGGGTGGAAAACCCTCTCCGAAAGGACTGGGTCCTGCTAGGCCTATCCTCCGGGAACTCTTGTCAGACGCCAGCTCAAGGATGTTATCCAACGCTGGCCCAAACACTAAGCCCTGAAAGGGGGATGGAGCACAGCTTGGTCTTAAAGGCATTATCCCCTGACCAAGATTTCAGCCAGACAGCTCTACGGGTTGCATTAGACAGAGTGCTGTTTCTGGCGGCAAACCTTACAGATTCGCCTAATGTGACGGCCATAAAAGCTGTGGCAGATTTCATAAGGGGAAGGGAGGAAAGGATATCTGCCCTAGGAGTCTTATTGGACAGGTGTACTTCCAATTGACCCATCCATAGGAATATAGTCCTGTCCACCGAGGTAGCCGCTATGTTTGTCCTGATTAGGGCCGCGGATGATTCCCAAGCCTGTTTCAGGAGAATGTCCGCCTCTGTCCATCGGATCTTGCAGGCTTAATGAGTCCTCGAATGGGATGGAAGTCTTTTTGGCAACCTTGACCACTGGGACGTCAATCTTGGGTATCTCCTCCCACACCCTGACATCCTCTGGATCATAGGGTAGGCGACTTTTAAAGTCCCGGGACAGTACTAGCCGATGCTCCGCATCCTTCCATTCTTCTAGTACCATGGCACTAATATGTTCACTTATAGGAAATACCATCTGCCTTTGTGATGAAAGGCCAAAGATTAGATCCTGTCTGGACTGCGGCTTGGGGACCTCCTCCATCTGCATCTTATTTCTTACGGCCTGTACTAGCTCATCAGTGTCCTTGCCTGGAATATACTTCCTGCCTCTTTCCTGGCTTTCTAATGAAAGTTTGCCCTCTTTCTCCAAGTCTGAGCCCAGCGAATCGGACTCCTCGTATGAGCTCTGTTCCATCTCCCTTTGCTCAATCTCCCACCTAGGCCTCTTCTGGCACGGACCTGGACTGAGGGGGTTGCCAACGTGAGAGATTGGATATAGAGGCTTGAACTTCCTCCCATATCAGAGATATCAGTTCAGAGAGGAGAGATGGCCGTTCTTCCCTTATGACCCTGTGCAGGGCTGGCAGAGTGTTCTGCCGTAGGTGTCAGCAAGCTTCACGTGACATACAGGGCATCTGTTGGACTTTGCGGAAGCTTTGCTGGACTTTTTGGCCATGGAGAGTGGTGCAGCTGGGTTCCCTTATCCTGACTGGTACAAGATGGGGATTAGTCAGGCTAAGTACTCTGGCACGGGATGGGTAAAGAGGACTAAATGAGCACTGCAGGGCTGGCAGTGGTGAGGGTGCTCTGCGCATAGAGCACTAACCCCTCCATCCTCCGTGATGTCTGCCTCCATAGCGCTGACCCTTCTGTCTGCTGCAGGATCTAGGAATCCATCTGCGGCCTGTCACGCACTTTTCCCCGCGTTCCACTCCTGGAACGCACACCACTGACTTAGTCCGGCGCCCGTGATATCGCCAGAAGTGTGACGTCCTTTCCCCGCGAGACCAAGGAAGCCGGTCTGCTGCCTGTCTCCGCGTTCCATGGCTTGTAACGCACGTCAATATCCGGCGCCTCTAACATCACCGGAAGAGCGACGTCATCTCCCCGCCACCGCTTCCGGAAGCAAGGCCCGCCATCTGGCATCCAAATCGAAAGTCTCCCTCTGGGAGGAGCGGCTCAACCCAGGAGCCCATCCACTCACTGATCTTTGGGGCAGAGGACTCCACACCGGAGAGTTTCAGCTCTGGGCCACTTGACAGGGGGAAGAATATTGGCCCAGTCCCCCTGATCCCTCCAGTAAGCTGCTCTGCCTCTCATGCGTCCCTCCATGCAGGGACAGGAATAACACTGAGTGAAGTGGAGCAGGGTGGGACCTTTTAACCTCTCATGTGCTTTCCTGTCCCTGTAAGGAGGAGAAGGACGTCCAGGGTGCGGTCAGGAGGGACGTCCTGGTAAAACACTTTAAAAGCCACCACGTCCATGGTGGCTTCCCCCACCAACTGCTCTAGAGTGACAGGTCTGCCTACATGAGCATAGTCACTGTCATCAGGCAAGGAGAATTCACTTGGGACCCACCTGACAACTTTTAAAGTATTTTTTTCTCTGAAATACAGCAGCATTTCAGAGTCAAACTTAACAGGACGAGATCATACAGCCAGCACCAGATACACACTGGAAGTATGAGCTGTGAAATTTACTTTAAAGGCTAAGTGTCACCAGGTTTAATACCTTAATGACAGCCAATACGTCTTTTTACTGACCTGAGATAAAATAGCATCTCCAAACAGGAGAAAAATCGATCAGCAGTCGACTGAACACTATAGCTGGTAACTTGAAGTATCAGCCATGATCAGTGCTGGCACCATCCATATCTAGTTTATCCCCTTAAGTACTGCTGTCAATAGAGACTACATCCTATAAATAATTAACAGACTGTGGAAGCTCCCACCCCAAGATCATGCTAGTATGTTCCTCATGCTTGCTACGGCAATTCATGGCCAAATAGCAGCCTTAAGGGCCCTTTACACAGAGATATCGCTAGCGATATCGCTAAAGCGTCACCGATTTTGTGATGCAGCAGCGATATCGCTACATGTGATACTCACCTCCGACCGACTCCCCCGCAGGTTATCGCTGATTGCGCGAGATCGGCCTGGTCCATTTCTCGTCGTCGGCTTCTGCTGGCGCCGACGAGCGAGCCATGGACGCAGGCGGAAGACGGACACTCTCGCCGCGTCTGAAAGGTAAGAGCGACCGCTGCTATGTCGCTGGTGAGATCTGCCTGTTTGGCAGCTCACTAGCGACCATTTAGCAATGCACTAGCGATCCTGACCAGGTCGTATCGTGGTCGGGATCGCTGGTGCATCGCTAAATGTAAAGGGGCCTTTAGAGTCTGCCAGCTATAGCAGCCTGTTCAGAAGTTACTGGCATTTAGGTGGTAAAAATATACTTTCATTCCTGTCATGTCACTTTGCATTCAATCCTGAAAATTACCTGAAGGTTTAATAAGTTATCTGACAGCAGTTTTCAATATGTCGAGAGGTGCCGTTTTTAAAATGGTATCACTTTTGGGGTTTTCCAATATACAGGGCCCTTAAAATCACTTAAAGACTGGATCGGTTCCCCCCCCCCCCCCCCCAAAAAAAAGAAAGCGTTAAAGGGTAAGGACGGGAAAGATGGTTTTAGCTGCTGACTCACAGCAGAAAATTAGTCTTATAACCTTAAGTACAGATAATGGAAAACTTTCCAAAAGCTTACAGAACCCTCCAAAAAAAAGGGAAAGAGCTCATTAGCCAATTGGGAAAGGAGTGGCATAATTATAATGGGTCCACAAACTCCATGATTTATTGATTATGGATCTGGAGAAGCTGTCGGAGGCAAGATAGTATTCATGGTGGAAATGGATATTTGTTTTGTCACACAAAAGACTAAGGATGGAGAAGAGGGCGACTTCCACCCAGCTGCAATACGCTGCTTCGCCGCAGCGAGAATATGAGCCACTACTCTTTCAATCCAAGGGGATTATCTCAATGCCACTATTATGAACTGCTAAAGCAGGGGTAGGCAGAATTTTAACCTTGGTCACTTCAGATACTAGCTCGAAAACGCGATCCCAAAAGCTCCGGACTAAAGAACAGAACCACCAATTATGTGCCATTGAGCCTGCAGAACCACACTTTTTCTAGCATAAGGGAGATATATTTTGAGCCCCATGTGCCAATCAGGAGTCAAGTACCATCTCATATGAATCTTTCAATTGCTCTAAGTGATTTATGCAGCACATCAATTTAAGCAACCAGTTATTAGCCTCTTGCCACTGCAAAGCCAAAAAAAAGAGGCCAAAAACCCTGTTCCTATCTCCCATATACGGCTACTGCTCTGCATGATTGCAATTAAAAATTTTATAAATAACGGAGAGGCCTTTAGAGAACTTGTCGGATCTGTCAAGTCATCTCCCAAAGAGGGACCAGCCCGGCCTCCCAGCAAACATATGAAGAGGACCAAGGAAATTACTGATCTGGAGGTATTGATAGTTAATTTACATAATTTTAAGTTACATTTTTTTTTTTTTTTTTTTTTAGAGGACTCTAAAGACGTAAGGCTTTTGTTTTAGAAAATATCTGCTAGTTAGGAGAGACCCAGGTCCACCCATCTGCAAAGATTGAGAAATGGAACATGAGCCTCCAAACTCTAATGGAGATAGCCGTAAAGGGAGGAATATCGTAGAATCGTAGAGTTGGAAGGGACCTCCTGGGCCATCTGGTCCAACCCCCTGCTCAAAGAAGGATTGGCTAAATCATCCCAGTCAGATGTCTGTCCAGCCTCTGTTTGAAGACTTCCATTGAAGGAGAACTCACCACCTCTCGTTGCAGCCTGTTCCACTCATTGATCACTCTGTCAAAAAGTTTTTTCTAATATCTAATCTGAGTCTCCTCCCATTCAGTTTCATCCCATTGCTTCTAGTCTTTCCTTGAACAAATGAGAATAAAGTTGATCCTTCTACAATGTGACAGCCCTTTAGATATTTGTAGACAGCTATTAAGTCTCCTCTCAGTCTTCTCTTTTGCAAACTAAACATTCCCAAATCCTGCAACCTTTCCTCATAAGACAGGGTTTGCAGACCGGTCACCATTCTGGTCGCTCTTTTCTGAACTTGCTCTAGTTTGTTGACGTCTTTTTTAAAATATGGTGCCCAAAACTGCACACAATATTCCAGATGAGGTCTGACCAAAGAGGAGTAGAAATAATAAATATTATAATGACTTCACGTGATCTAGACTGTATGCTTCTGTTAATACATCCTAGAATTGCCTTTTTTGCTGCTGCATCACACTGTTGACTCATTTTCAGTCTGTGATTTATTAGTATACCCAAGTCTTTCACATGTGCTGTTGCTTAGCCCTATTCCTCCCATTCTGTATATGCCTTTTCATTTTTATTGCCCAGATGTAGTACTTTGCATTTTTCCCTGTTAAAAACCATTCTCTTAGTTGCTTGCCCACTGCTCCAGTATATTTATATCTTTTTGAATCCGCTCTCTCTTCTATAGTATTAGCTATCCCTCCTAGCTTTGTGTCATCAGCAAACTTAATCAGTTTACCCTGAATTCCTTCATCTAAATCATTGATAAAGATGTTGAACAATACAGGGCCCAGGACAGAGCCCTGTGGTACCCCACTTGAGACATTCTTCCAACTGGATGTGCAGCCATTTACGACCTCTCTTTGGGTTTTGCGTCGGATCACTAAGCCAGTTATGAATCCACCTAACAGTTGCCTTGTCCATTCCATACCTAGTCATTTTTTCAATAAGGATTGTATGAGATACTTTGTCAAATGCTTTGCTGAAGTCAAGATATACTATATCTACAGCATTTCCTTGATCCACCCAATCAGTGATACCATCATAGAAGGAAATTAAGTTAGTCTGACATGACTTATTAGTTACAAACCCATGCTGACTCTGTTTAATCACTTCATTCTTATCCAGGTACTGACATACATGTTGTTTAATAATTTGTTGAAAGATCTTTCCTGGTATAGAAGTCAGACTCACCGGCCTATAGTTGCCTGGGTCCACCACTTTCCCCTTTTTGAAGATAGGAACAACATTTGCTCTTCTCCAGTCTTCTGGGACTTCTCCTGTTCTCCAAGAATTTTCAAAGATTATGGAGAGGGGTTCAAAAATTTCTTCTGCCATCTCCTTCAGTACTCTGGGGTGTAATTCATCTGGACCTGGAGACTTGAATTCATTTAGGTTAGGCTAAATGTTTCCTCACTATCTTTCTGTTTATAGATATCATGGATTCTTCTATTCCCTTAATAGGACAGTGAAGAACAGTTGATGTTACATTTCCTTTCTGAGAGAAAACAGATGCAAAATAGGAATTTAAAAGTTCGGCCTTCTCAACATCCTGTCTTACCATTTCATCATTTTCATCCTGTAAAAATCCTATAGCATCTTTTACTTTTCTTTTACTTTTGACATATCCCCAAAATCCTTTATTATTGCTTTTGACATCTCTTGCAAGCCTCAATTCATTTTCAGCTTTAGCTAATCTGATTTGTGCCCTGCAGGTTCTGCAGACAGCATTATATTCTTCTTTAGATATGCCTCCCTCTTTCCATTTTATAAACATTTTTTTCTTCCTTTTTAGCATGTGCTTAAGTTCTGTGTTCATCCATCCTGGTTTCCTTAAATGCTTCCTATTCTTCCCTCTTTTCGGAATTGTTAACAACTGTGCTTTGAGAATTTCATTTTTCAAGATTTCCCATCCTTGGATCCCTCCAATTCGCTTTCTGAATCCCTTAAAATCTGCCTTTCTGAAATCAAACCTTGACGTCTGAGTCTTCACAGGTCTTCCTCCTCTAGTTATCCAAAATTCTAAAATAGCATGGTCGCTACCTCCTAGGGTCCCAGCCACTTTTACCTCCTCAACCATTTCCTCCCTGTTTATAAGGATTAGAACCAAGGTAGCAGTTCCCCTTGTTTTCTCCCCTACCTTTTGGAAGATAAAGTTGTCAGCAAGAGAGGATAAGAATTTCCTTGACCTGTTAGTTTTGCCTGAGAGAGATTCCCAACAAATGTCAGGATAGTTGAAATCTCCCATGACAACTGTGTCATATTTTTTGGAGAACTTGGCCATTTGATGCATAAAGAGTTCATCCATATCTTCAGCTTGCACAGGCGGCCTGTAGTAAATGCCTACAATGGTGTCCTTTCCATTGTTCTGTCCTTGTGTTCTTACCCAGTTTCCACAGAACTCCCAGTCTCTGAAGCTTCAGTCTCTGTGCAGATATACGCGTTTCTAACATACAATGCGACACCCCCTCCTTGTTTATCAAGTCTGTTTCTAGCAAATAAGTTGTATCCTTCTAGTCTTGTCCCACCAAGTTTCAGTGATTCCAATGACATCATATATGTTTTCCTGTGTTAGTAGTACCAATTCTCCTTGTTTGTTGCCCATGCTTTGTGCATTAGTATAGAAACATTTTAGTTTGTGATTGGTTTCTCTTTCTCCAATATTTTTATTATTTAGATTCTTTTCTCTTTGTTCTTCCTTTCCACTTCTAATAGCAGAGTTCTCAATAGCATTTGTCAGGTGTATGGCTTTTTCTGGTCTTTTGCTTCCCTCCCCATGTTCTAGTTTAAAGCTCTCCTTACAAGCGTAGCAAGGCGGCTTCCAAATATATGTTTTCCAGTCTTCGTAAGGTGCACCCCACCTCTAGCAAGTAGTCCATCGTTTAGGTAATACACTCCATGATCCAGAAATCCAAATCCTTGCTGACGGCACCATCGACGTAGCCAGTTGTTCACCTGCAGAATCTTATTCCACCTCCTTGTTCCATGGCCATCCACTGGGAGGATGGAAGAGAAGACCACCTGTGCTCCCAGTTCTTTCACTTTCTTGCTTAAGTCTTCAAAGTCTCTGCAGATGGTTTCCAGGTCATTTCTTGCGGTGTCATTTGTCCCCACATGTAGTAGCAGGAATGGGTAGTCATCTGTAGGTCTGAAGAGTCCTGATATCCTGTCAGACATGTTTAATTTTTGCACCTGGAAGACAGCACATTTCTATTAAAGTTATAACCGGTCTACAGATAGCGGCCTCTGTTCCTCTCAACAGGGAATCCCCCATGACCATCACTCTCCGTTTCTTCTTCACAACATTTTTCTCTCTCCATCCAGGAGGACTCTGAAGGTGTACAAGGTTGCTGTTTGTGGGCAAAGTCTTATCCTGATGTATTTCTTAGTTTTCCTGCATGAGAGCCTGGTACTGGTTCCTGAGAAGTATGGGTGCTGACTGCCTCCTGATCCTCCTGCTTCTCTGGGTCACATGTCTCCATTCCTCTGTTTCTTCAGGTGCACTTCGAATTTCTTCTTTCTGTAACATGAAAAGATAATTCTGCTCTGTCTAAGAACTCTTCACCTTCCTTAATGATCTTCAACGTAGCTAACCTCTCTTCGAGATTTTGCAACTTTTCCTCCAACAGGGACACAAGCTTGCATTTGTGGCATGTGAAGTTTGGCTTTTACACTGGTAAGTCTGAACATGTAGCAAGAAATGCAGCTCACCAAATGGCTCCTGGCCTCTTCCATATTGAGGATTTCTTAAAAACGATGAAAGATGAGCCAAAACTCTTCACTTATCCCAGAAGGCACTGGAAATATGCAAATGATCTCCTCAAGACTCTTCCCCTGGTCTTCTATCTATGGTCTTCACGCAATTCCTCCAGAGAGAAAATAATGACATACTTGGGAGAACCGGAGCAAATTGAGTGAGTAGGGGATAGTAACTCCAAGGACCTCTTAGTAGATCCCTGCCATGCAAAGCAGTTTTCAATTTGAAGCAATCTGTGGGTAGATTTGAGACCACCAATTCCTTATTACCCTCCAAAATGGCAACCTAATAAATAACAAGAACAAGGCATTTAAGAAGCTAAAACAAGAAGGTAATGAAGCATTAAAGAGTTAGAGAAAAAAATAAAATGTGTAAAAAACAAGTACATTTAGCAAAAGTGGAAACTGAGACACTCATTGCTAAGGAAAGTAAAACAAACCCCAAACTATTCTTTAATTATATAAACAGTAAAAAGATTAAAGGGCTGACACCATCAATTTTAAAGAACAATGAGGGTGAAATCAGAGAGATGTGGGAAAAGCATGTTTTAAATACTTTTTTCTCAACAGTGTTCACACAGGAAAAGGATTTGCCAGGGAAAATGCAGAGTGATAATGTAAACTCCCCATTAAGTATCACCTGCCTAACCCAGGAAGAAGTGCAGAACCGCCTTAGTAAGATTAAAATTGACAAATCACCGGGGGCGTGGTCTGGATCGCTTGTGGGGAGGACGTGTTGTGCTGTTGCTCCCGCCGCCAGCCGCGAAGTGAGCCCTAGTCTGACCCCAACCGGGGTGTCTGTGTGCCCCCCGGAGAGAGCTGGACCAGGAGAGAGTGGTGGAGGACTGCGTGGAGGGAACCGCGGCTCTCTGAGAGGAGCGCGGTGGCGGGGAACGGGCCTTGGCGCCGGAGGTGGACAGGAGCCATCTTGGTTGCGTCTTCCTGCTTCTTCCCGAGCTGCGTGGGTCAGAAGACTGCGGAGAGCCGTTGGAGGGGGTGGAGGGCCGCGACCTAGGCTGGAGAAGAGACCGCTGACCGTTACAGAAAGGAAGGAGAAGGTCTGCTTACCGGAGGAGAGGGAGGTGAGCTGGTCGCAGGAGCCTGGCTGGTGATCAGAGGGTGGCCGCAGTGCTGGGTGCTCCTGGTGACTGGGACTGGCGCTCCTGCTGTATATAGTGACTGGGGGTTTGGGGGGTACTGCTCCCCCTTTCCAGAGACGCTAAGACAGGCCTGATCCCATACCACAGCAGTGAAAATCTCTATATATAGGGCACCATATCAGGGCCTTATTTACTAATGCCAGCGCTCCACCTCTTAAGACGCAGGAGGGTATCTTCACCTATGAACATGCATTAATAGACTTTCCCTGAATGCACGAGGAGTGATTTAAATGCACGTTTTAATTCAACATTATGGTCAAATCTAATAAAGAGCGTGCAAGACTGCTGGATACTAGTGTACATCAAGGCAGGCAAAGCGAAATGGAGAAATTTTTGAAAAATAAACCTGGGTCGACTAGGCCCACACCAAAAAAGCTACATACAAATGCTGAGGTAGAGGAACGGGTCGAGGACTCGGACTCAAGTGAAGATGTCTCAGGCAGCGACATTACCCACTCAGACTCTGGGAAGTTCTCTAGATCAGTATTTAAAAAACTTCTGACCCAAGCATTAAAACCTTGGGTTACAGAGATATCTGGTATGAGAGCAGATCTGTCACATATTGGTAACAGAGTGGAGTCCCTTGAATCATCTCAGTCCTCTCTCATTAGCCACTCTAATGCCATGAGGGACCATTTGGACTACCACAGAGCACAGCTTAATAACTCTCTTCTGGCCTTGGAAGATCAAGAGAATAGAAGTCGCAGAAAAAAATATAAGGATTAAAGGATTGCCTGAAAGTGTCTCTGCAGAAATACTGGAAAAATCCACAAAAGAAATCTTTGCTCTCCTAATCCCGCAAGAAAAATGCGACCAAATTGTAATTGAGAGGGTCCATAGATCGCTCAGACACAAGCCTAAGCCCTCTGAACCCCCGAGGGATGTGATCTGTGGCTTGTTGAGTTATGTGGATACCAATGTTATTTTGTCTGCTTCAAGGGATGTTAACCCCTTCATGACCCAGCCTATTTTGACCTTAATGACCTGGCCATTTTTGGCAATATTGACCAGTGTCCCTTTATGAGGTAATAACTCAGGAACGCTTCAACGGATCCTAGCGATTCTGAAATTGTTTTTTCGTGACATATTTGTCTTCATGTTAGTGGTAAACATAGGTCAATAATGTTTTCATTTATTTGTGAAAAAAACGGAAATTTGGCGCAAATTTTGAAAATTTCGCAATTTTCACATTTTTAATTTTTATTCCGTTAAACCAGAGAGTTATGTGACACAAAATAGTTAATAAATAACATTTCCCACATGTCTACTTTACATCAGCACAATTTTGGAAACAAAATTTTTTTTTGTTGGGAAGTTATAAGGGTTAAAAGTTGACCAGCGATTTCTCATTTTTACAACAAAATTTACAAAACCATTTTTTTAGGGACCACCTCACATTTGAAGTCACTTTGAGGGGTCTATATGGCAGAAAACACCCCAAAGTGACACCATTCTAAAAACTGCACCCCTCAAGCTACTCAAAACTATATTCAAGAAGATTATTAACCCTTCAGGTGCTTCACAGCTACTAAAGCAATGTGGAAGGAAAAAATGAACATTTTAATTTTTCCAATAAAAAATTTCTTTTAGCATCAATTTTTTCATTTTCACATGGGCAACAGGATAAAATGGATCCTAAAATTTGTTGGGCAATTTCTCCTGAGTACACCGATACCTCATATGTGGTCATAAACCACTGTTTGGGCGCACGGCAGGGCTCAGAAGGGAAGGAGCGTCATTTGACTTTTTGAATGTAAAATATGCTGGAATATTTAGCGGTTGCCATGTCGCGTTTGGAGAGTCCCTGTGCGCCTAAACATTGGAGCTCTCCCACAAGTGACCCCATTTTGGAAACTAGACTCTCCAAGGAACTTATTTAGATGCATAGTGAGCACTTTGAACCGCCAGGTGCTTCACAAATTGATCCATAAAAAAAAAAAAAAAGACTTTTCACAAAAATTTTCTTTTAGCCTCAGTTTTTTCATTTTCACATGGGCAGTGGGATAAAATGGATCCTAAAATTTGTTGGGCAATTTCTCCTGAGTGCACAGATACCTCATATGTGGTCATAAACCACTGTTTGGGCACACGGCAGGGTCCCGAAGGGAAGGAGCACCATTTGACTTTTTGAATGGAAAATTAGCTCCAATCGTTAGTGGACACCATGTCGTGTTTGGAGAGCCCCTGTGTGCCTAAACATTAGAGCTCCCCCACAAGTGACCCCATTTTGGAAACTAGACCACCCAAGGAACTTTTCTAGATGTGTGGTGAGGACTTTGAACCCACAAGTGCTTCACAGAAGTTTATGACGCAGAAAAGTGAAAATAAAAAAATAATTTTTTTTCCTCAAAAATGATTTTTTAGCCCGCTATTTTTTATTTTCACAAGGCTAACAGGAGAAATTGGACCACAAAAGTTGTTGTGTAATTTGTCCTGAGTACACCGATACCACATATGTCAGGGGAAACCACTGTTTGGGCGCATGGGAGAGCTCAGAAGGGAAGGAGCGCAATTTTGGAATGCAGACTGATGGGATGTTCTGCGGGCATCATGTTGCGTTTGCAGAGCCCCTGATGTGCCTAAACAGTAGAAACCCCCCACAAGTGACCCCATTTTGGAAACTAGACCCTCCAAGGAGCTTATCTAGATGTGTAGTGAGCACTTTGAACCCCCAAGTGCTTCACAGAAGTTTATAAACGCAGAGCCATGAAAATAAAAAATCATTTTTTTTCCTCAAAAATGATTTTTTAGCCCGCTATTTTTTATTTTCATAAGGGTAACAGGATAAATTGGTCCCCTAAAGTTGCTGTTCAGTTTGTCCTGAGTACGGTGGCACCCCATATGTGGGAGGGAACCACTGTTTGGGCGCACGGCAGGGCTCAGAAGGGAAGGAGCGCCATTTGACTTTCTGAATGGAAAATTAGCTCCAATCGTTAGCGGACACCATGTCGTGTTTGGAGAGGCCCTGTCTGCCTACACTTTGGAGCTCCCCCACATATCACCCCATTTTGGAAACTAGACCCCCTAAGGAAGTTATCTAGATGCATAGTGAGCACTTTAAACCCCCAGGTGCTTTACAGAAGTGTATAACGCAGAGCTGTGAAAATAAAAATATTTTTTTTCCTCAAAAAATGATTTTTTTAGCCCGCTATTTTTTATTTTCACAATAGTAACAGGAGAAATTGGACCCCCAAAAGTTGTTGTCCAGTTTGTCCTGAGTACGCTGGTACCCAATATGTGGGGAGGGACCACTGTTTGGGCACACGTCGGGGCTCAGAAGGGAAGTAGTGATGTTTTGAAATACCGACTTGATGGAATCGTCTGCGGGCGTCATGTTACGTTTGCAGAGCCCCTGATGTGCCTAAACAGTGGAAACCCCCCCACAAGTGATCCCATTTTGGAAACTAGACCCCCAAGGAACTTATCTAGATGTGTGGTGAGAACTTTGAACCCCCAAGTGCTTCACAGAAGTTTATAACGCAGAACCGTGAAAATAAAAAAATCTTTTTCCTCAAAAAATGATTTTTTAGCCCGCAATTTTTTATTTTCACAAGGTTAACAGGATAAATTCGACCCCAAAAGTTGTTGTACAGTTTGTCCTGAGTACGCTGGTACCCCATATGTGGGGGGACCACTGTTTGGGCACACATCGGGGCTCGGAAGGGAAGTAGTGACGTTTTGAAATACCGACTTGATGGAATGATCTGCGGGCGTCATGTTACGTTTGCAGAGCCCCTGATGTGCCTAAACAGTGGAAACCCCCCACAAGTGACCCCATTTTGGAAACTAGACCCCCCAAGGAACTTATCTAGATGTTTGATGAGCACTTTGAACCCCCAAGTGCTTCCCCGAAGTTTATAACTCAGAGCCGTGAAAAAAAAAAAACATTTTTTTTTCACAAAAATCATTTTTTTAGCCCCCAATTTTTTATTTTCCCAAGGGTAACAGGAGAAATTAGACTCCCAAAGTTGTTGTGCAATTTTTCCTGAGTACGCTGATACCCCATATGTGTGGGTAAACCACTGTTTGGGCACACGTCGGGGCTCGGAATAGAGAGAGTGCTGTTTGACATTTTGAACGCAAAATTGGCTGGAATAAATCGTGGCGCCATGTCGCGCTCGGAGACCCCGTGATGTGCCTAAACAGTGGAAACCCCTCAATTCTAACTCCAACCCTAACTCCAACACACCCCTAACCAAAATCCCACCCTAATAATAACCCTAACCACAGCCCTAACGCCAACACACCCCTAACCCTAATCCCAACTCTAACCCTAACTACAAGCCTAACCCTAATCCCAACCCACCCAACCCTAATCCCAACCCACCCAACCCTAATCCCAACCCACCCAACCCTAATCCCAACCCACCCAACCCTAATTCCAGCCCTAACCCTAATTCCAGCCCTAACCCTAATTCCAGCCCTAACCCTAATTCCAGCCCTAACCCTAATTCCAGCCCTAACCCTAATTCCAGCCCTAACCCTAATTCCAGCCCTAACCCTAATTCCAGCCCTAACCCTAATTCCAGCCCTAACCCTAATTCCAGCCCTAACCCTAATTCCAGCCCTAACCCTAATTCCAGCCCTAACCCTAATTCCAGCCCTAACCCTAATTCCAGCCCTAACCCTAATTCCAGCCCTAACCCTAATTCCAGCCCTAACCCTAATTCCAGCCCTAACCCTAATTTTAACCCTAATTTTAACCCTAATTTTAACCCTAACCCTAATTTTAACCCTAATTCCAACCCTAACCCTAATTCTAGCCCTAACCCTATTTCTAACCCTAACCCTATCTGTAACCCTTATTCCAACCCTAACCCTAATTCCAACCCTAACCCTAATTCGAACCCTAAATGGAAAAAAAAATATTTTTTTTATTTTATTATTTGCACCTGGCTATGGGGGTGATAAGAGGGGGGTGTATTTACATTTTTTTCATTTTGATCACTGTGAGAGTGTATCACAGTGATCAAAATGAAAAATGAACGGGCAACCGGCAAATGCATGGGCGCCGCCATCTTGGACAATGGCAGGCGCACTGCGCCCGCCATTTTGCAAGATGGCGGCGCCCATGATCCGGACGCCGGGAGCCACGGCGGGACACCGGGAGCACGATCGGAGGTCCTGGGGGCATCGGAAGGTGGGAGGGAGCGATAGACAGGGGAGGGGGAGCAGATGATGACGGCGGCGAACGATCGCCGCCGTCCATCGGTGGCGGGGGCCGATCGGCCCCGCCAGTCGGTGTGTGGGGGGGTCGGGGGTCAGTGTCCAGCCATGTCCGATGCTATTGCAGCATCGGCCATGGCTGGATTGTAATATTTCACCAAATTTCATTGGTGAAATATTACAAATCGCTCCGATTGGCTGTTTCACTTTTAACAGCCAATCAGAGCGATCGTAGGCACGTGGGGGCTAAGCCACACCCCCAGGGATTAACTGTAGAGTGTCCTTTGTGTGCGGGTTGGGTGACCTTTCAGTGACCCCGGTCACCCGACCCGCAGGGGGGCTATTTATAGCATGACGCCTACGTAGGCGTCATAGGTCGTTTGGGCACGACTTTTCATGACGCCTACGTAGGCGTCATGGGTCGTGAAGGGGTTAAAAATCTCGCCTACGAAGGATCTGCTATCCAACTCTACCAGGACATTGTGCCGTCGACCCTTGCAAAGAGAAGAATCCTGAGACCCTTATTGGAAATACTACGCTTGCGTAAAATTCTCTATAAATGGCTGTTTCCGTTTGGAATATCGGTAAATGGGGATGGCAAACAAGTAACACAGTGAGAAGTCCCGAAGATTTAAGCAAAATATGGGACACTTGACATTGCTTCTATTGATATTCCCTCATGGTTACCTTTGGATATGGATCTTCGCACACCTCCTCCTATCAACGCTTATACAGGAGGTCAGGGGGATTGGGCCTCAGTGAAGAGACGCATGCCCCCTAAGCGAGGGAAATCTGGGGCAAGAAAAGAGATGCCCCCCTGATTTTTGTTTCATTCGGTCTAGTCGTATTTTCTTGCATTTGGACCCAGTAGTTTTGGTTTAACTTTGCAATGTTTTGGATCGCATTAGTTTGCCTTGATCGGCACCTGCCTGGGTGTTGATGCTTTCATTTAACTGCCGTATAAGCTAACATGTGCTACTCGTGTGTTGGGGATGTGATTCCCTGCTCTGTCATGGGGGGCATGTTGGACCCCCTGCTCCTGCCGCTGGCAGGTAGCTGGTTATTGTTATCTATTGGTTACTGTTATTTTACCTTGCATTTTGTATTTTTTGTGGTCTGTCGGCATGGGACACTATCATTTATTTTTTCTTTTGCTATATCTAATTTACTATGGGTGACAAGGAAAATTTTGCCACTATAGTAGTGGCTTCGTATAATGTAAAGGGGCTTCGCTCCCCGTGCAAGAGAAATCAGGTATTGAACCTTCTGCATGCAAAAAAGGCTAGTGTGATCTTCCTACAGGAGACACATTTTAAAGCGGGGAGAGTACCAGACATGTCCAGATCTCGTTACCCGACCTGGTATCATAGTACAGGTGGGTCGGCATCTAGAGGAGTGAGTATTGCTATTAAAAAAATGTTCCTTTTGTCTTACACGATTGCCTTTCAGATTCCGAAGGAAGGTATATTATATTGAAGGGCCTTATTGCCAATACCAAAGTTACCCTATGTAACTTATATGCCCCAAACAAGAATCAGATTGGATGGCTGTGCAGGACAATGAATACCTTAAAACTATTTACTGAGGGTTTATTGCTGATGGGGGGAGATTTTAATGTACCACTTAATCCATCTTTGGATACTTCCACGGGCAAGTCGACCCTTCCTCAAAAGGCACTGAGAAAACTACACCTTTCTTTCCAAGAATTACACTTGATAGACCCCTGGAGGACATTCTCTCCTTCGGGTAGAGACTACACCTTTTATTCCCATCCGTGTGGTAGCTATCATAGAATTGACTATATATTGATACAACCAACCTCTCATTAGTCAAAAATGCGACCATAGACGCTATCTCACTATCGGACCATGCTCCTATTTTTCTCGACATAGGCATAGAAACCCTTCCGCGACCAGCCAGGTCATGGTCGCTTAATGAGACATTATTAGATTCAGATTCCCACATTACGAAGTTGACCGACACTCTTGAATTCTTTTTTCAGACAAATTTGCACTCTGCCCACCCATACCTGTGGTGTGGGAATCACATAAAGCGGTAATGAGGGGAGAATTTATAGCTTTGAGTTCCCATCTCAAAAAAGAAAGGACAAAACAGGTTGTGTCTATTTTACACCAAATTAATTCCTTGGAAAGATTGCATAAGAGATTTCAAGTAATTAAGATACTAACTGAACTGACAGACCTAAGAAATTCGCTAAAAAATCTTTTAAATATCCAATCGGCCAAAACCTATATGAGATGTAAACAGAGGTTCTATCTCCATGGCAATAAAAGCAGTAAACTTATGTCTTCATTGCTTAAAAAACAGCAGGAAAGGACGTTTATTAGGCAACTCAAAACTGTGGATGGCTCCTCAATTTTCAAGACCGCTGACATTGCTGAGGAGTTTAGATCCTTTTATGACAGCTTATATAATCTAAGTATACCAGATAGTATGCAAGATCCAATAAAAGCTATAGAAAAAAAAATGAGAGTTCCTGACTCCACTAGTTTTACCTAAAATAACCCCGGAAGGCCAAACTTTGCTAACTGCCCCGGTTACCCCTAAAGAAATTTTTGATACTCTTTCCACCATTCCAAATGGAAAGGCCCCAGGCCCGGATGGTCTCCCCATTATATATTATAAAAAGTTTCTAAAATCTTTCTTACCTCAATTGGTGACCTTGTTTAATTCCTATTTGAAAGGCCAGCTTCCCCCTAAGCAATCACTGGAGGCATATACTACGGTTCTTCCGAAGGAAGGTAAGGACCCCAACTTGTGCGCCAGCTATAGACCAATCTCATTACTTAATGCGGACATAAAACTGTGGGCTAAAATACTAGCGGGTAGAATAAGCAACTTTTTACCCGAATTGATTCATGCGGATCAGGCGGGCTTTGTGAGGGGTAGGGAAGGGAAAGATAACTCCACTAGGGTCATACAGTCTATAATGTTTGCCAAAACCCGGCAGGTCCCCTTGGTACTCTTGTCAACGGATGCCGAGAAGGCTTTTGACAGAGTGTGCTGGAGATTCATGGAGCAGGTGTTTATTAAATTCGGCTTCCCTCCTCAATATATATCAGCAGTCCTCTCTCTCTACTCCCAACCGACGGCCAGGGTTAGGATAAATGGCACCCTATCAAAAAGTTTGGAGATTCACAATGGGACTAGGCATGGATGCCCTCTGTCCCCATCTCTGTTCATTTTAGTTATAGAAACTTTGATACAAAGCATTAGACAAGAACAACGCATAGAGGGGTTGTCGGTGGGCCCGGTGACATTTAAAATGCTAGCTTTCGCAGATGATTTGCTTTTCCTCATATCCAACCCATCTCAGGCATTCCCGATCATCCTCCGAATTTTTCAACAGTTTGGCTTCCTTTCCAATTTTAAAATTAACCTAGCCAAATCGGAAGCGTTAAATATCACTCTCCCTCATTCCCATCTTTCCATTCTACGTACGCAGACTCCCTTCTCTTGGGCAAATGGCTCTATTAAATATTTAGGAATATTCATAACTAGGGACCCAACTAACTTATTTCAAAGTAATTTCATGCCCTTATTGAAGAAAGTTACCAATCTGATGCATAAATATAACCTACCCACTTTATCTTGGTTGGGTCGCATCAATGTGTTTAAGGCATATATCATGCCTATCATTTTGTATGCCATGAACATGGTACTGATTCAGATACCCCTGACCTTTTTCGGGTCATTAAAGTCACTAATAGGAAAATTTATCTGGAAATCTAAACCGGCTAGGTTGCCTTATAGGCTTCTTACTTACCCAGTCGCCTCTGGTGGATTGGGAGTTCCAGACCCTCTATTATATTATAAAGCTATCCACCTTGGCAGATGGTTAAAGGTGGTGTCTTGCACTGAGGGTGGGGAGGGAGCTTGTGTCGACCTGGCTTTACTGGGCCCGAGGGGTTTGCCTCATCTCTGGACTAGGGCTAAACCACCGGCTACTCTTAGACTGGACGAGATAACTTCCACTACATAACGTATCAAAAGATCGATGTTGGGGGATTTACAGGAAGACACTTTTCCTTCGACATTAACGCCGATTAGCTCAATACCGTTTTTATTGGATTTTGATTTTCAGGATCCTTATAATCTATGGTCTACCCTCCCTAGAGATACATTGAATAGCTTTTACGGTAATAAAATATTACAGGGAGGAGTTTGGCCATTAAATGCAATGAGTCAACCAACTAATTTTCTTCAGTGCCAGCACATTCGACGTACGCTACTGCAATTTAGGAAGAAATTCCTGACCAAATCGAACTGGTCCTGGTTAGATATCATGATCAAACTCTCGCTTCCACGGCTAAAAATCTTGTCTCGTATTTACTCACATCTGATCTCTCCGGGAATACATTTTAAGCCCTCATTTATTTACTCCTGGGAAATGGAACTTAATACTACGTTCACAGAGAAACAAGTATCTAGAATGCTATCTAGTGCACGGGGATTCTCCATGTGTGTTCTATTGCAAGAAAATTCTTATAAAATATTGACCAGGTGGCATTGGACTCCCGCGAAGCTCTTTCAGAGGGGTCTTGCTGATATGATGCTTGTTGGAGATGCCTCAACTCTGGAGGACATCATACACACATATTCTGGGATTGTCCCAAATTGAGTCAGTGTCGAGCTAGTTCTCAAGAAATTGCACTTAATAAAGACCAATCTCAGGGCTACGGAGGTTCTTCTTTCGTGCCCATCAAAGAATTTCTTACCAAAAAAACATGGCCTACTCCCATTGATGCCAAGTGCTGCAAAACAACTGATAGCTGTACATTGGAAAGATGTCGCCCCCCCCACATTGGAGGAGTGGCATGGTAAGATAAATCAGATTTCTCGTCTGGAGGAGCTGTCTAGCTGGGAGATCTTCAATCACAAATCTTATATGTTGACCTGGGCCCCGTGGACTAGATATCTGGGGGATAATTCTCGAAGTGAGAGATCGGATAATACATGAGTCTTATTTAGACCTGATGGCCTTTATTTTGGGGTAGCTGGTTCCAAGGTTACTTATAGAACTGTTCACCTACTCTATTTTCATAACACACTCATTTATTGCTAGTGTCGATGCCGACGACTGCTTTGGGTTGATGTTATTGTTAGATATTATGTATCCCTCTTTTCCCTTCCCTTCTTCCTTTTTTCCCCACCCACTTTTCCCTTCCCCCCCCCTTCATTTCACCCCCCTTTTTTTTTTATTTTTTCAACACCTTGGACCGACGTCTAAGCAATAATTAACCATCTGTATTTGTAAAACGGTGTTCTGTCTTACGGTGTGGTTTAAACTTGAAAATAAAGAATTTAAAAAAAAAAAAAAATTAAACAAAATAAAATTGACAAATCACCAGGCCCTCATGGCATTCACCCTCGGGTATTAAGGGAGTTATCTAATGTGATAGACAGGCCTCTATTCCTTATATATAAAGACTCTATAGAAACAGGGTCTGTTCCTTTTGATTGGTGGCAAGCAAATGTGGTACCAATATTCAAAAAGGGGTGTAAAAGGGAACCTGAAAACTATAGGCCGGTAAGCTTAACATCTGTTGTGGGTTAAATTTTTGAAGGGTTTCTAAGGGATACCATTATGGAATATCTCAATGTTAATAAATGTTTAACTCCATATCAACATGGAATTATGAAGGATCGCTCCTGTCAAACTAATCTGATCAGCTTCTATGAGGATGTAAGCTCTCAAAATGGACCAAGGAGAATCATTAGATGTCATTTATCTCGACTTCTCTAAAGCATTTGACACTGTCCCACATAAAAGATTGGCAAGTAAGATGAGAAAGCTTGGGCAAGGGGAAAATGTGTGTAGATGGGTAGGTAGCTGGCTTAGGCCTCTTTCACACTTCAGTTTTTTACAATCAGTCACAATCCGCCAGGTTTTGAAAAAAACGGAGCTGCAATTTTTTTTTGAGGATCCGTTTTTTTTTCCCCATTGACTTCCATTATTGGCGGATTGTGACGGATTGCCGTCCGTTGCATCCGGTTTTTTTGCGGATCCGCCAAAAGTTGCTGTCCGTCACCATCCTCAAAGATTTCAAAACGGAGCTTGCAACGTTTTTTTCTCTGGCGGATCCTCCAGACACTGTTTTAACCCGAAATTCTTTCTGGGTGCCGGACAAAAGAAAAAATATTCTCTCTCTCTCTCTCTCTCTCCCCTCCCCCTTTTTGGAGAATTATGACTGATGCAAAAAACTGAAGTGTGAAAGAGGCCTTAGTGATAGAAAACAAAGAGTGGTTATTAATGGTGCATACTCAGATTGGGCCAGGGTTACTAGAGGGGTACCACAAGGTTCTGTATTGGGCCCCCCTACTATTTAATATATTTAATGATCTAGTGGATGGCTTACACAGTAAAATATCAGTATTTGCAGATGATACAAAACTATGTAAGGTAGTTAACACAAAGGAGGACAGTTTGCAACTACAGACAAATTTGAGTAAATTGGAGAATTGGGCTGAAAAATGGCAAATGAGGTGTAACACAGATAAGTGTAAGGTTATGCACATGGGAAGGAGAAACAGATGCTACAATTACTTACTAAATGGGAAACTGCTGGGGAAATCAGACATGGAAAAAGACTTGGGCATCTTAGTCAATAAGAAGCTAAATTGGAGCGCCCAGTGTAAGGCAGCTGCCACCAAAGCAAATAGGGTCATGGGATGCATTAGAAGAGGTCTGGGGACACGAGATGAAAACATAACTCTCCCTCTGTACAAGTCACTCGTCAGACCACACTTGGAGTATTGTGTGCAATTTTGGACGCCGGTTATCAAGAATGATATTACTGAACTTGAAAGGGTTCAAAGGCGGGCTACTAAAATGATAAATGGAGTTGGTTCACTACAATACCCAGAAAGGTTATCAAAATGAGGTCTATTTACTCTAGAAAAGAGAAGACTTATGGGAGACTTAATATATATGTACAAGTATATCAGAGGGCAATACAGAGATCTCTCCAATGAACTGTTTGTACCAAGGACTGTGACAAGAACAAAGGGGCATTCTCTTCGTTTGGAGGAAAGACAATTTCTGCACCAGCATATAAGAGGCTTCTTCACGGTAAGAGCAGTGAGGCTCTGGAATTCTCTTCCTGAGGAAGTGGTGATGGCCAACTCACTGAATGAATTTAAGAAAGGAATGGATGCTTATCTTGTGAGTAACAGTATAGAAGGTTACGAATAACATATTATAGGTAGATGGTTGATCCAGCTTAGGTTAAGGAATTTTTTTCCCTATGGAGAAAATTAGCTTCTACTCTGGGTTTTTTGCCTTACCCAGGCTCAACAATGTAGAACAGCTGCACTAAAAATAGGCTGAACTAGATGGATATAAGGTCTTCCTTCAGCCTTCAAAACTATGTTACTAATGTATGTCACTTATGGTATGCTAGAACAATAGAAGTTTGCAGCCCCTCCTGCTTATAACTGTGAAACAGTTTTAAGCAACTCTGGCCTTCCTTTTTGCCCAAATGAATTTCCCTGTGAGACTGGAGTTTTTGAATTGAGGATCTACATATTCTCAAGGGGAAAAAAGTAAAATCTTTGGCAGAAAGATCATTTTAAATAAGATTGTACTCTGGCCATGCAAGACAAATGGAGCACCGCAAACCTGACCAGTTTGGCGCATAACCCCTTCCCGACATTTGAAGTACTATACCGTCCATGTGCCCTGGGCCTTAACGCCCATGGACGGGATATTATGTCATCAGTAGAGTTGAGCGATACCGTCCGATACTTCAAAGTATCGTATCGGATGGTATCGGCCGATCTTTAAAAAAAGTATCGGTATCGCCGATTCCGATACCGGAAGTCCCATTCAAGTCTATGGGACTTCCGGTATCGGAATAAGAAAAACAGCCTCTCTGGGGTCTGTACGGGCCTTTCGGGGGGCTGTGCCGGCCTGCCAGGGGGGCTGTGCAGGCTCCGGTGGTCTGTGCCGGCCTGCCGGGGGGCTGTGCCGGCCTGCCGGGGGGCTGTGCCGGCCTGCCGGGGGGCTGTGCCGGCCTGCCGGGGGGCTGTGCAGGCATCGTCCGATGGGACTACAAGTCCCATCGGGCGATGCCTGCTACCATGACAGTGATTGACACATTAGCCAATGATGGGACAGTAGTAGTCCCATCATCCGGCTAATGTGTTAAATGTAAAAAAAAAAAAAAAAAAATTACATGCTACATACATACAACATGCATACTACATACATGCTACATTCATACTACATACTACATACATGCTACATGCATGCTACATATATACTACATACATACTACATGCATGCTACATGCTACATACTACATATATACTACATGCATGCTACATACTACATATATACTACATGCATGCTACATACATACTACATGCTACATGCATGCTACATACATACTACATGCTACATACATACCATATACATACTACATACATACTACATGCATGCTACATGCATGCTGCATGCTACATGCATGCTACATGCTACATGCATGCTACATGCTACATGCATGCTACATGCATGCTACATGCTACATGCATACTACATGCTACATGCATACTACATGCTACATGCATACTACATGCTACATGCATACTACATGCATACTACATGCTACATGCATACTACATGCTACATACATACTACATGCTACATACATACTACATGCTACATACATACTACATGCTACATACATACTACATGCTACATACATACTACATGCTACATACATACTACATGCTACATACATACTACATGCTACATACATACTACATGCTACATACATACTACATGCTACATACATACTACATGCTACATACATACTACATACATACTACATGCTACATACATACTACATACATACTACATACATACTACATACATACTACATGCTACATACATACTACATGCTACATGCATGCTACATACATGCTACATACATGCTACATACATACTACATGCTACATACATACTACATATATACTACATGCATGCTACATATATACTACATGCATGCTACATACATACTACATACATACCACATACATACTACATATATACTACATGCATGCTACATACATACTGCATGCTACATGCATGCTACATACATACTACATACATACTACATACATACCACATATATACAATACATTCATACAATACATACATAGACATACAGTACATATAACATAGAGTAACATACTTACCAATACTTGTCACATTGTTCCCCGAAGCCATTGTCTTTTCCGGAATAAATATTAACATAACAAACCACAAAAATACTCACCCACGATCCGAAGCAGTCCACGAGTGTGTCCCACGACGATCTTGGGTAGAGAACTGCAGCATCAGCTGTTGCTGCCGTTCTCTACGGGCTGCAGGAATCCAATGACGGAAGGTAGGTATCCTTCCGCACTGTATTCCTCCGCCACTTAAAAAAAAAAAAAGTCCCTAGTCTCACTTTATGCCATTGCTGTGTGGGAATTTCCCACGCAGCAATGGCATAAAGTGAGACTAGGGACTTTTTTTTTTTTTAAGTGGCGGAGGAATACAGTGCGGAAGGATACCTACCTTCCGTCATTGGATTCCTGCAGCCAGTAGAGAACGGCAGCATCATCTGATGCTGCAGTTCTCTACCCAAGATCGTCGTGGGACACACTCGTGGACTGCTTCGGATCGTGGGTGAGTATTTTTGTGGTTTGTTATGTTAATATTTATTCCGTAGACGACAATGGCTTCGGGGAACAATGTGACAAGTATTGGTAAGTATGTTACTCTATGTTATATGTACTGTATGTCTATGTATGTATTGTATGAATGTATTGTATGAATGTATTGTATGTAGTATATATGTGGTATGTATGTAGCATGTAGTATGTATGTAGTATGTATGTAGCATGTAGTATGTATGTAGCATGCATGTAGTATATATGTAGCATGTATGTAGTATGTATGTGGTATGTATGTAGCATGTAGTATGTATGTAGCATGCATGTAGTATATATGTAGTATGTATGTAGCATGTAGTATGTATGTATGTAGTATGTATGTAGTATGTATGTGGCATGCATGTAGCATGCATGTAGCATGCATGTAGCATGCATGTAGCATGCATGTAGCATGCATGTAGCATGCATGTAGCATGCATGTAGCATGTAGTATGTATGTGGCATGCATGTAGCATGCATGTATGTAGTATGTATGTAGTATATATGTAGTATATATGTATGTAGCATATATGTAGCATGCATGTAGCATGCATGTAGCATGTATGTAGCATGTATGTAGCATGCATGTAGCATGCATGTAGCATGCATGTAGCATGCATGTAGCATGCATGTAGCATGCATGTATGTAGTATATATGTAGCATGTATGTAGCATGTATGTAGCATGTATGTAGCATGTATGTAGCATGCATGTAGCATGCATGTAGCATGCATGTAGCATGCATGTAGCATGCATGTAGCATGCATGTAGCATGCATGTAGCATGCATGTAGCATGCATGTAGCATGCATGTAGCATGCATGTAGCATGCATGTAGCATGCATGTATGTAGTATATATGTAGTATATATGTATGTATGTAGCATATATGTAGCATATATGTAGCATGTATGTAGCATGTATGTAGCATGTATGTAGCATGTATGTAGCATGTATGTAGCATGTATGTAGCATGTATGTAGCATATATGTAGCATATATGTATGTATGTAGCATGCATGTAGCATGCATGTAGCATGCATGTGGCATGCATGTGGCATGCATGTAGCATGCATGTAGCATGCATGTAGCATGCATGTAGCATGCATGTAGCATGCATGTATGTAGTATATATGTAGTATATATGTATGTATGTAGCATATATGTAGCATGTATGTAGCATGTATGTAGCATGTATGTAGCATGTATGTAGCATGTATGTAGCATGTATGTAGCATGTATGTAGCATGTATGTAGCATGTATGTAGTATATATGTATGTATGTAGCATGCATGTAGCATGCATGTGGCATGCATGTGGCATGCATGTGGCATGCATGTGGCATGCATGTGGCATGCATGTGGCATGCATGTGGCATGCATGTGGCATGCATGTAGCATGCATGTAGCATGCATGTAGCATGTATGTAGCATGTATGTAGCATGTAGTATTTTTTTTTTTTTTTTTTTTTTAACATTTAACACATTAGCCGGATGATGGGACTACTACTGTCCCATCATTGGCTAATGTGTCAATCACTGTCATGGTAGCAGGCATCGCCCGATGGGACTTGTAGTCCCATCGGACGATGCTTGCACAGACCCCCGGACATCAGCACAGCCCCCCGGCAGGCCGGCACAGACCCCCACAGGGTGCACAGACCACCGGCAGGCCGGCACAGCCCCCCGGCAGGCCGGTACAGACCCCCACAGGGTGCACAGACCACCGGCAGGCCGGCACAGCCCCCCGGCAGGCCGGTACAGACCCCGGGCAGTCCACACAGCCCCCCGGCAGGCCGGCAGAGACCCCCGGCAGGCCGGCAGAGACCCCCGGCAGGCCCGAAATGACGGCGCATCATGATGCGCACACAGCGCGCATCATGATGACGTCAGTCTGTCAATCAACTTTGAATTCCGATTCCGATGCCGAATTCCGATATTGAAAAAATATCGGAAGTCGGTATCGGAATTCCGATACAGCAAGTATCGGCCGATACCCGATACTTGCGGTATCGGAATGCTCAACACTAGTCATCAGCGATCAGCCGCGCTCACGAGGGGAGCGCAGGTAATCGCGGCTGGGTGTCAGCTGATTATCACAGCTGACACCCCGCACTATGTGCCAGGAGCAGTCACAGACCACTCCCGCCACATTAACCAGGGCTGTGGAGTCGGCCAGTCAAACCTGCGACTCAGACTCATCAAGTTCCCTTACACCGACTCCCACATATATTGCTTAAGTGAAAAATGTATAGTAGTACAATGTGAACGTCATTTAATCAATTTTATGATACAATAATCAAGATATTTAGATAGAACATATATATTTATTGGAATACAACTTTCGAACACAAAAAAAACACTAGTAAATTTTAAGTGTAATATCGATTACACACCACTATGTAATGAACTATTTAAGCAGTAAAACAGTTCTCAAAAAAAAAAAAAAAAAACATACTAAATAACATTTGTGCAGTCTATGAATTTGTTCTAAGAAATAGAATTGCCTCCAGCAGATGATCCTTCATAGATGACCTCACATCTGAACTAATAATTTTAAGGCTAGAGAACAACCTCTCTACACTAACTTGGGTTGGAGGCAAAGCCGTAACCACATGGCAACATCTCTAACAATTTCCGGGTATAAAGGAATTGCCTCGTGCACAGTCAGTTTTGATGAACGGTTGAATTTTTCTATTTCTTTGAGAGCAAGTGAAACATTTTGGTGAAATATGGTCAACTTGCTTGCTATAGGAGACGGAGTGAAATCTTTCTCCTTGCGGCAAAGCTTTGCCTGCTCAAAGTCATCCAAATACTTGTCAAAGTCAAACTGATCTGATGAGGATGAAGATATGGCAGCAGTAGCACTGTCAGGACCCAAGTCTTCTTGCACCTGGCAGTTCTCCTGCAGTCAGAGGTTCTTGTTCTTTTCCTTTAGTAAGCTGTTGATCATCAAGCAGTATACAATGACTTGGGTCCACATAAACAGCTGCCAGAAAAATTTTATTTTCCAATAACTGACTCTCTCCATTTCATTGAAGCAGAAATGCCATCTGCGATAAAACTTCCTCTTTGGGACAGGCAAAATAGCAAGTTCTTCCACTCCCTTATGAAAATGCCAGGAGTTAAATCCTCAGCTTGTAATTTTTTAGTCACGGTAAATGGGTGATTAAGCAATTCCTTCAATTCAGCCACGTGTGTCCATTGACCTTCATTTAGGGTTACCTGAGGGTTCGCCATATCTATAAGAAACGGTCTTAGTTCAAGCAATTGCTCAATCATTAAAGGGGTTGTCCGGGTTTTTCACATAATCTCAGTGCATATCTGGGCTGCAGAATGTTGACAATAAGTAATTTACCTTCTGTGGCCAGTTTGCAGGGTTTTCTCTCTTGCTTCTAAGAAAAACGTCCGGGGGGGGGGGGGGGGGGGGGGGGTGTTCTGGCATTGAAATGAGAACTGGTTGTTTCCTCCTCAATAGTTTCACTTTCCATAGATCACTGTTCAGCATGTGTCTGGGGGAGGAGCAGCTGGGTGGTTCTGCTCTCTGCACTGAGGCTGCTAGAGGGGGAGGATTTGTTACTGTGAGGAGGGATAGTCTTGTTCATGTGGTCGGGGAGGTCCAGTTGCTATGGATGGTGGGTTTGTTGCTATAGAGGGCATGTATTTAGTAGAGTAGGAGGAAACGACCAGTTCTCATTTCAATGCCAGAACACCCCCCCCCCCGGACGTTTTTCTTAGAAGCAAGAGAGTGATATCTTGGAAACCCTGCAAACTGGCCACAGAAGGTAAATTACTTATTGTCAGCATTCTGCAGCCCAGATATGCACTGAAATTATGAGAAAAGCCTGGACAACCCCTTTAAAATAAGTGCTGCCCCACCGAGTGGCTTTATCAACAATTGCCCCTTTCCCAGCACGTCTCTTCAAGATGGAATCAATTTTAGGGGTTCTGGCGGCAATAACCAATATCTTCACTTTCCAATCAGATTTCCAGCATGTCCCTCTTGCAGACTCTCTTATTGCCAGCTGCAGCGTGGGGACAACTTTATCCAGCTCGAGGCCCAGGAATCGGATCCTGTGCAGGGCAGGCACCCCCTCCTCTCGCTGGTGAAGATGGCAGAAGACAGAACAGAGAAGGGGAGATTGCCCCCTGCAGTCTGGAGCTGGTGCAGGATGGGAGCACTATAGCATACAAGCGAGCTTTGATAGGTGCGTGCCCCTGCTTCTAGGGGGGGGGGGGGCGGGCAGCTGCCCCCCCTGCCCCTCGCTGGCTACGGCCATGATTCACACAGCACGTTTTTGCGGATCCGTTTTTTGCAGTAAATTGCAGCGACTCTGGGCATCCCAGCAAAGTCAATGTGTTTCAAGATTTGACATTCAGACATCGTTTTGTGGGGATCCGTTTTTGGGCTGAATGAGCATGTCAGTTTGTGTAGCGTTTTTCTAATCTGCTTTTGCTATTGAAAACATTATGAGCTCAAAAACATTTCAGGTGATGCGGTTTTTCAAAAAGCTGATCTGCTTTTGCACCTGAAAAACGTATCCTCAAAAAACAGAGCAAAAACGCTGTGTGTGAATGTAGCCTTAGATCAGGAATAGAACAGCCATTTATAGGACATTTCATAACTTTCCGGAAAATTCCTAAGAAAAAATATTCAGCACATACCGCATTGAACTACTGTACCCAATTTATTATATAATTTAGGAGTCGGACCCAGTCCATTTTATACCGACTCAACAGCCCTGACATTAACCCCTGGCACACTGCGATCAAACATGATCGCAGTGATATGGGGCATAGGGAAGCATTGCGCAGGGATCTGACTTTACAGTAATGTAAAAAAAAAAAAAAAAAAAAAAAGTAAAAAAAATGTAAAAAAAGAAAAAATATTCCCCAATAAATTCATTTTATGTAAAGAAAATTGAGAGTACACATTCAGTATCGCCACGTCGAACAACCCGCCCTATAAAAAAACTATCCCACTAGTTAACCTTTTTAGTTAACCCCTTAAAAACAAAAAAAAATTAAAAAATGTGTTTACTTCCATTTTCCCATTAGGGCTAGGGGTGTGTTAGGGCTAGGGGTGTGTTGGGGTTAGGGTTGGAGTTAGAATCGGGGGGTTTCCACTGTTTAGGCACATCAGGGGCGCTCCAAATGCGTCAAGGCGTCTGATCTCGATTCCAGCCAATTCTGAGTTGAAGAAGTCAAATGGTGCTCCTTCCCTTCCAAGCTCTGCCATGCACCCAAACCGTGGTTTACCCCCACATATGGGGTATCAGAAGACTCAGGACAAATTGCACAACTTTTGGGGTTTAATTTCTCCTGTTACCCTTGGGAAAAGAAATTGGGGGCAAAAATATTATTTTTGTGAAAAAAATATATGATTTTTATAGCTCTAAGTAATAAACTTCTGTGAAGCACTTAGGGGTTCAGAGCTCTAACCACACATCTAGATAAGTTCATTGGGGGGGTTCCACTGTTTAGGCATATCAGGGACACTCCAAACGCGACATGACACCCGCAGACCATTCCATCAATGTCTACATTCCAAAACGTCACTACTTCGTTTCAGAGCCCCGATATGAGCACCCACGTGTGCCCATATGGTAGTTTTCTCCCACAAATGGGGTATCAGCCTACTTAGGACAAATTGCACAACAACTTTTGGTGTCCAATTTCTCCTGTTACCCTTGGTATATTAAAAAAAAAATTTGGACCTGAAGTAATTTTTTTGTGCAAAGAGTTAGGAATGTTTTTTATTTTTTTTAAACATTCCAAAAATTCCTGTGAAGCACCTGAAGGGTTAATTAACTTCTTGAATGTGGTTTTGAACATCTTGAGGGGTGCAGTTCTTAGAATGGTCTAACTTTTGGGTATTTTCTATCATATAGACTCAAAGTGACTTCAAATGTGATGACGAAAAAAAAAAAAAAAAGTAGTAAAAATAATTAATCGCTGGTTATTTTAACCCTTATAACTTCCTAAAAAAAAAAAAAAAAAAAAAAAAAAAAAAATAATAATAATAATTCCAAAACTGTGCTCATTTAAAGTAGACATGTGGTAAATGTTACTTAAGTTTTTTGTGTGCCATATCTGATTTAAGGGCATGAAAATTCATTGCAAAAATGCGAATTTCAACATTTTTGCCAAATTTCCATTGTTTTCTAATAAACGCAAGTAATATCAAAGAAATTTTACCACTATCAAGAAGTGCAATATGACACGAGAAAAAAAAAAAAAAAAATATATAATGTCAGAATCACCGGGATCTATGGAAGCGTTCCAGAGTTATTACCTCACAAAGGGACAGTGGTTAGAATTATAAAAACTGGCCTGGTCATTAATATGCAAACCACCCTTGGGGGGGGGGGGGGTAAAGGGGTTAAAAGATCATTTTAACACTTTTCTAAGTCTACATCTTTTATTGACTCAGGACTGCCCCTCAATCTCACATTATTGCACCTGGACCTGTCTTCCAGGTCATATACTTTAGCTTTCAGAAGGGAAACTTCATCTTCCAGAGCAGAGTTGACGTATTAGGAGAGCTGGCATATTCTGCCATTTTAGATTCAATGGGCGCTGTGCTTTCACACAGTGCTTTTATATCTTTTTTAGTACAGCCAGTATGCTTTTTACCCCTTCACCCCCAAGGGTGGTTTGCACGTTAATGACCAGGCCAATCACTACAATTCTGACCACTGTCCATTTATGAGGTCATAACTCTGGAACGTTTCCATGGATCCTGGTGATTCTTAGGTTGTGTGCAAAAGTTGCGGATTCTGCCGTGGATGTTGTCACGCACAATATCTGCTGCTTTTGGCAGAAAACGCATGTGCGCTTTTTATTCGGTTTTGTAAGCAAAAGATGTGTTATCTATCTATAGATTTAGCCATAGGTATCTATATAGCTATATAAATTAAGGAAAAAAAAATGGCGTGGGCTCCCGCGCAATTTTCTGCGCTAGAGGGGGAAAGCAGACAGCCGGGGGCCAATATTTGTAGCCTGGGAAGGCGGTAATACCCATGGATCTTCCCAGGCTATTAATATCAGCCTGCAGCTGTCTGCATAGCTTTTACTGGCTATTAAAATACGAGGACCCAAAAAAATAAATAAACATAGTAACATAGCAACATGGCTAGTAAGGCCGAAAAAAAAGACATTAGTCCATCCAGTTCAGCCTATAAATTTCTGTCAGAATAAATCCCCAGATCTACATCCTTCTAAAGGACCTAACAATAACTGTAAGATACAATATTGTTATGCTCCAGGAAGACATCCAGGCCTCTCTTGAACCCTTCGACTGAGTTCGCCATCACCACCTCCTCAGGCAGGGAATTCCAGATTCTCTCTGCCCTAACTGTAAGGCTGTGTGCACACGCTGCGGATTAGGTGCGGATTCATCCGCGCGGATTTTGTAAAATCCGCAGGTGAAACCGCAGGTCAAAATACCTGCGGTTTTACCTGCGGATTGCCCTGCGGTTTTTCATCTCCTCAATGGAGGAGATGGCAAACCGCAGGGGAATCCGCAGAAAGAATTGACATGTCATTTCTTTCTGCGGATTGAAAACCGCAGATAATCCGCGTGGAAAATTCCGCACCATCTGCATTGCGGTTTTTGATTCCCATAGGGAATCATGGTACTGTACACCGCAGCAAAAACTGCTGCGGGTCGGAAGCGGCCAGAACCGCAGCAAAATCCGCAGCGTGTGCACACAGCCTAAGGCTGTGTGCACACGCTGCGGAATTCGATGCAGATTCATCCGTGCGGATTTTGCAAAATACGCAGATAAATCCGCAGGTCAAAAGACCTGCGGATTAGCCCTGCGGTTTCACCATCTCCACATTGGTGGAGATGGGAAACCGCCACGGATTCCGCAGAAAGAATTGACATATCAATTCTTTCAGCGGTTTCAAAACCGCAAGAAAACCACGTGGAAAAACCTGCACCGTCTACACAGCGGGTTTTTTTTCCATTCATTTGAATGGTACTGTACACCGCAGCTAAATCCGCTGCGGAACCACAGCAGAATCCACAGCATGTGCTCACAGCCTAAAGAATCCTCTTCTATGTTGGTGGAAAAACCTTTTCTCCTCCAGACGCAGAGAACGCCCCCTTGTGACTGTCACCTTCCTTGGTATCAACAGATCCTTGGAGAGATATTTGTATTGTCCCCTTATATACTTATACATGGTTATTAGATCGCCCCTCAGTCTTTTTTCTAGACTAAATCTTAATTTTGCTAATCTCTGGGTATTGTAGTTCCCCCATCCCCTTTATTAATTTTGTTGCCCTCCTTTGTACCCGCTCTAGTTCCATTATATCCTTCCCAAGCACCGGTGCCCAAAACTGTACACAGTACTCCATGTGCGGTCTAACCAGAGATTTGTACAATAGGCAATATAATGCTCTCATCATGTGTATCCAGACCTTAATGCACCCCATGATCCTGTTTGCCTTGGCAGCCACGGCTTGGCACTGGCTGCTCCAGGTAAGTTTATCATTAACTAGGATCCCCAAGTCCTTCTCCATGTCAGATTTACCCAGTGATTTACCGTTCAGTGTGTAATGGTGATATTGATTCCGTCTTCCCATGTGTATAACCTTACATTTATCATTGTTAAACTGCATCTGCCACCTTTCGGCCCACGTTCCCAACTTATCCAGATCCATCTGTAGCAGAAAACTATCTTCTCTTGTATTGACTGCTTTACATCTGCAAATATCGATATTTTACTGTGCAAACCTTCTACCAGATCGATAATAAATATGTTGAATAGGTCCCAAAACTGACCCCTGCGGTACCCCACTGGTCACAGCGACCCAGTTAGAGAATATACCATTTATAACCACCCTCTGCTTTCTATCACTAAGCCAGTTACTTACCCATTTACACACATTTTCCCCTAGACCCAGCATTCTCATTTTGTGTACCAACCTCTTGTGTGGCACGGTATCAAACGCTTTGGAAAAATCAAGATATACCACATCCAATGACTCACCTTGGTCCAGTCTATAGCTTACCTCTTCATAAAAAGAGATTAGATTGGTTTGACAGGAGCGATTCCTCATAAACCTATGCTGATATGGCGTTAAGCAGTTATTCTCATTAAGATAATCCAGAACATCCCTCAGAAACCCTTCACATATTTTACCAACAATAGAGGTTAGACTTACTGACCTATAATTTCCAGGTTCACTTTTAGAGCCCTTTTTGAATATTGGTAGCACATTTGATAAGCGCCAGTCCTGTGGAACAGACCCCGTCGCTATAGAGTCTCTAAACATAAGAAACAATGGTGGACGGCATGTTTGGCGGCCATTCCCCTAGAAGAATTCTGCCTTCTTAGGCTGTGCGCCCACGATGCGATTTTTAAGCGTTTTTGATGCGATTTTTGGCGCGAAAACGTTTAAAAATCTTGTACAGAACGCACCCCATGCATTCCGCACATGCTGTGCTAATGCTGCGCTGTTTTCCGTGGCGGAATCACATCGCGGGGGGAAAAAAAAAAAAACGCAGTATGCTCATTCTTTTGTGCAGAATCGCAAAGAATTGCCGCGATTCCGCACCCATAGGAATGCATGAGAATCGCTTATTTCCCGCATGTGGCTATGCCCAACATGCGCGAAGTTAAGCGTCTCATGTGCGGTTGGTACCAACTGTGTGGAGGAGAGGAGACTGTCCTCCAGGCCCTGGGTACCATACCCCTGAAGAAAAAAAAAAAAAAAAAGAGGTATATTTACTTTCCGACGTCCCGCGCTGCCTTCCCGGGCCACAGCGTTCCCAATAATGCCTTGCGGCAAGGTCCTGTGATGACGTAGTCTTGCTTGACTCTAGCGGTCTCGTGAGATCGCTATAGCAACGCGAGACCAACGTCATCACAGGTCTCGCAAGGCATTACTGGGAACGCTGAGACCCGGGATGGCAGCGCAGGACGTCGGAAGGTAAATATACCTCGATTTCTTTTTTTTTTACATTCTCTCTTTTACTATTGATGCCGCATAGGCGGCCTCAATAGTAAAAACCTGGTCACACTTGTCAAACACTATGTTTGACGAGTGTGAATAATCTGTCACTTTCCAAGCGATGCTTCAAATCGCTTGGAAAGTGCTTGAATATCACACGCGAAAAATCGCAGCAAAATCGCGAACATAATCGCGGTAAAATTGCGCAGGAAAAAAACGCGCAATTTCTGGGAAGGAGTCCGGTTTTCAGTGTTTGGCTTTAAACGCTACGTGGGCACAGCCTAAATGTGCCCCCCAGCCCCATTTGCTGGCATCTGTAGTAATTACGACGCATGGGGAGGTGATCCAGGGGACACCTTTCCTTAGGGTTTCTTGCTGCATCCACCACACAAAGGATCTTCTTACTGCTGGAGACAAGGATATCTTCCTGTCTAGGGAGGCCTGGTGACGATCCCAGGCGGCAAGTACTTCTTTTTGAGGGGTTCTTGAATGGAAATGTGCCCATCGGACACAAGGGATGCAGGATGTCATGAGGCCCAGAGCACGCATTGCTACTCTGATGGAAACGCAGCCTTTTTGAAGCTCCTTCATGCTGTCTCGTATCTTCGTCTGTTTTTCTGGCGGTAAGAAGGAAGTTCTGCTTCTGGAGTCCAGTAGTACTCAAAAAAAATTTTCCTTTTTTTCCCTGGGACCAGGTCCGATTTTTCTTTATGATCAAGCCCAGGAACTCGAGAACCTCTATTGTCTTCTCCTTGTGCCGCCGCAGTTCCTCTGTTGATTTCACCACCAGGAGGAAGTCATCCAGATATGGAATGATGATTATTACCGGATTTCTTAGGAACGCTACCACCTCCGCGATTAGCTTCGTAAAGACTCGAAGCCAGACCAAACAGAAGACACTGGAATTGAAAGTGGCAGGTCCGATTCTGAAGTCTTACTGCAAACCTCAGGAATCTGTGACATTGGGTGAATTGGTACCTGATAGTAGGCACTTCTCAGATCCAGGGTACACATCAGGGAATTCTTGTCTATCAGATGGACTGTGGATCTGATTGACTCCATTCGAAATCTTCTGTAAGTGACCCAGGAATTTAAGGGTTTCAGGTTTATAATGGTACGGGATTCCCCGGATGGTTTCGCATTGGCAAATAGGGAAGAATAGTGGCTCGCCCCAATTTCTGCCCAAAGAACCGGAATTATCACGCCGGAGTTTGCCAGGTCTGTCACGTCGACCCACATCTGGGAGTCGTCTTATTCTGCAGGGAGAAATGGACCTTTCGGGGGGAGGGGATGAAAATTCTATTTGGTAACCCTCTGATATTGTTCTCAGTACCCACTGAGACCACTGGGAACTGAATTCTCTGAGTCGACCCCCTATGTGGGTATAGTCGTCATGTTCTTCTGGATCTAGTAAGAGATCGAGAAGGGGGGGGCTCTAGATCTTCCAACTCTAGAGTGGGTGCTACCATAGGAACCCCTCTGAGAGCTCCCCTGGTATCTATAGTACTGCTGTCTTCTATATCCCCCGGGCGTCTACAAAAGGGCTGGTCCCTAGGTTTCTTTTCCTCTGGGAACCCCTTCTTTATAATCGGATGCTTTTTCTAATATATCGTCTAATGCTGGGCCAAAGACTTTTAACCCGGAGAAGGGAAGGGCAAAGAGCTTGTTTTTAGAGGCTCCGTCACCTGTCCAGGTCTTTAACCAAATGGCTCTGTGAGCCGAATTTGACAAAGAGTCATTCTGGGCAGAAAATCTAATACATTCTGCCGATGCATCGGCTAGGAAAGCTGTGGCTGACTTCATGATCGGGAGTGAATCTATAGTTTCCTCCCTTGGGGTTTTATTAGTCAAGTGTTCCTCTAACTGCCCCAACCATAAAAACATAGATCTTGCTACCAAAGTAGCTGCTACGTTTGTTTTAATTAAGGCTGCTGACGTTTCCCAGGCCCGCCTTAGTAGGTTATCCACCTTCCTATCCATGGGATCCTTCAGGCTAGAAGCGTCCTCGAAAAGGATCACCGTTTTCTTGGCCACTTCTGCTACAGGGACATCAATTTTGGGAACTTCCTCCCACTCTTTAATGTCCTTGGCGTCGAAGGGGAGAAGTCTTTTAAAGTCCCAGTACATCACGAGACGCTTTTCCGCTTCCTCCCATTCCTCCAGGACCATAGCTCGCACATGGAATACTAATTTCCTCTGCACCCTAAGGCCCCCGAACATCATGTCCTGTCTGCTGGACTGAGGTTTCTTGACCTCCTTAATCTGTATTGTGTCTCTGACCGCCTGTATCAGGTTGTCCGTATCGTCCGAGGAAAAGAGGTATCTTTTCCCATACTCCAATTCATTAGCGCACACCTCACCTTCTTCCTGATCCGACTCCGAGGAGTAGGAACCTTCCGCTGAGCTAGGCTCCGTCTCCTGTCTGGTTCGCTTGGCACTGGGGCCTGGACTGGCTGGTTGTGGCTGGGAAAGGGTGGCCATGGAAGCCTGGACCTCCTTTCGAATCAGCGATCTCATCTCCGATAGGAGAGACGGCTGTTCGCCCTTCATTACTTTGGCTGTACAGGTGTCGCACAACAACTTCTTGTGCTTGCTGGGGAGCTTAACCCTGCATATGGGACACTTATTGGGCTTCCCTGGGCCTTTCTCCATCTGCTTGGTCGTGGGAGTGGGCGCTGTCGGTTGTGCCTTTTCCTGCATAGTGCAAGAGAGGGACAGTCAGGCTCTGATCTGGCACTCAGGGTCTCGGTCGGTCGGTTAGCACTGAGCGCACTTAACCCATCCGGGTCGACTCTGCCCTGGTTCTCCATTCTGTGCTGTGAGCCTCTGCCTGTCTCGCTGTTGCCGCGCTCTGCTCCTTCAGAGTGCCCGCCGGCGGTCTGTATTTCCGGCGCTCTGACATCACCGGAAGTGCGCCGCAGTCTCCCTCCACGCGACTTCCGGTCCCCGCGCTGCTGCCGGCGTCAGACCCGAGAGCCTCTGCTGCGGGAGGAGGCAGCTCTACCCAGGGGGCTCGTCCCTCTCCTGGTCTCTGCAGCTGAGGGACCCCCACCCAGGAGGGTTTCAGTGCCGAGGTCGCTTCAAAGGAGGAAGGTTTGGCTGGGCCGCCCGTTCCCCTACACCCCTCCAGTAAGATGAATCATGTTGTGCGTCCCTCCGTGCAGGGACAGGAAGAAACACTGAGGGAATGTAGGTGGAGACTGTTTTTAACCTCTTGTGTGCTCTTCCTGTCCCTGCAAGGAGGCGAGGGACATCCTCCCTGGTGCTGTCAGGAAGGACGTCCTGGAAAAAACAGTACAGGAGCTGTCCGTGTGGATACGTAGTACCACCGTGTGGCAACCGTGTGCCACATCAGGACCAAACAGACGGCCGTGGGAGAAGACGCGCTACAGTAAGCGCTGTTCACCGGCAGCTGGTGTTGAACGCGGCTGTCATTCATCTCTCCTGCTCTGTCGGCAACAGCAAGCAGGAGAGAATAATGAATGAAAACCCGACGTGGGGTCCCCCTCAGTTTGTAACATACATAGTAACATAGTTATTAAGGTTGAAGGGAGACTTTAAGTCCATCTAGTTCAACCCATATCCTATCCCAACCTGCCCTAACATGTTGATCCAGAGGAAGGCAAAAAACCCCATGTGAACCAACCCAGCAAAACAAACAGCTGGGGGCTGCTATTTTCAGGCTGGCAGGGAGCCACTGATCTTGCCCCCCCAGCCTAAAAAAAGAGCAGCCCTCAGCTGCCCAGAAAAGAGACATCTATTAGATGCGCCTATTCTGGAGCTTTGTCAGGTTCTTCCCCCTGCCCTGTAGCTGTGGCAAGTGGGATCACTATTGTAAGATGACATTAAGCCCAGATTAGTAATGGAGAGGTGTCAATAAGACACTTCTCCCTTACTAATCCTTTAGTAAGGGTTAAATAAACACACCCACAATAACAAAGACTTTTAATGAAAGAATACACTACACACATTGTTTAACCCCTTTCTGCCATTAGACATACTATCCTGTCCATGTGCCCTGGGACTTAATTCCCAAGGACGGGATAGTACGTCTAATGCGATCAGCGGCGCCCACGTGGTGAGCGCCGCTGATCGCAGCCGGGTGTCAGCCGATTATCACAGCTGACACCCGCCACAATGTGTCAGGGGCGGTCACGGACCGCCGCCTACACGTTAACCCCTTGTACACCGCGATCAAACACGATCGCGGTGTACCAGGGGTTAAAGGGAAGCATCGGCAGGGAGGGGGCTCCCTAAGTGCTTCCCTGAGCCCCCCACGGCAGCGCAATATGCAGCGCTGCTGCGTGGGACTCCTTCCCTACAGGCCCCCGGATCCAAGATGGCGACGGGGGCCTGTAGGGAGCTGACTTCCTTATTGCCTGCAAAGCGCAGGCATGAGGAAGTCTGCAGAACTGACTGTGACAGATTGCTGATCTGTCACAGTGATCTATGATGTGAAAGATCAGCGATCTGTCACAGGACCTGGGACTATGTAATAAAGAAAAAAAAAAATAAAGTGTAAAAATAATTAAAAAAAAAAAAAAAATTTGCTAAATAAATTAGTAAAGAAAAAAAAAAATATTCCCCAATAAATTCATTTGAAAAAAAAAAAAAAAAAAAGTACACATGTTTGGTATCGCCGCGTCCGTAGCGACCCGCCCTATAAAACTGTCCCATTAGTTAACCCCTTTAGCAAACCCCTTAAAAAATAAAAATATAAAACGAAGCAAAAAATAATGATTTATTATCATACCACCGAACAAAAAGTGCAATAACGCGCAATCAAAAAGACGCATATAAATATCCATGGTACCGCTGAAAACGTCATCTTGTCCCGCAAAAAACGAGCCGCCATACAGCATCATCCGCAAAAAAATAAAAAAATGTTATAGCTCGCAGAATAAAGCGATGCAAAAGTAATTATTTTTTATATAAAATTGTTTTCATTGCAAAAAACCGACAAAACATAAAAAAACTACCTAGATGAGGTATCGCTGTAACCGTACCGACCCGAAGAATAAAACCGCTTTATCAATTTTACCACACGCGGAACGGTGTAAACGCACCCCCCCAAAAGAAATTCATGAAACGCTGGTTTTTGTTCATTCTGCGTCCCAAAAATCGGAGTAAAAACCGATCAAAAAAATGTCACGTGCCCGAAAATGGTATCAATAAAAACGTCAACTCATCCCGCAAAAGAATAAGACCTCACATGACTCGGTGGGTCAAAATACAGACAAATTATAGCTCTCAATATGTGGTGATGCAAAAACTATTTTTACAATAAAAAGCGTCTTTTAGCGTGCGACAGCCGCCAAACATAAAAACCGCCATAAACAGTAAATCAAACCCCCCGTTATCACCCCCTTAGTTAGGGAAAAATAATAAAACTAAAAGAAAATGTATTTATTTCCATTTTCCCATTAGGGTTAGGGCTAGGGGTGTGTTGGGGTTAGGGTTGGCGTTATAATTGGGGGGTATCCACTGTTTGGGCACATCAGGGGCTCTCCAAATGCAACACGGCGTCTGATCTCAATTCCAGCCAATTCTGCGTTGAAAAAGTCAAATGGTGCTCCTTCCCTTCCAAGCTCTGCCATGCGCCCAAACAGTGTTTTACCCCCACATATAGGGTATCAGCATACTCAGGACAAATTGCAAAACAACTTTTGGGGTCCAATTTCTCCTGTTACCCTTAGGAAAATAAAAAATTGGGGGCAAAAATATCATTTTTGTGGAAAAAAAATGATTTTTTTATTTTCACGCCCGGGCGTTATAAACTTCTGTGAAGCACTGGGGGGGTTCATAGTGCTCACCACACATCTAGATAAGTTCCTTGGGGGGGTCTAGTTTCCAAAATGGTGTCATTTGTTGGGGGTTTCCACTGTTTTGTACATCAGGGGTTTTCCCATCGCAACATGGTGTCCGATCTCAATTCCAGCCAAAAACATCAAATGGCGCTGCTTCCCTTCCGAGCTCTGCCATGCGCCCAAATAGTGGTTTATCCCCACATGTGGGGTATCAGCGCACTCAGGACAAATTGCACAATATCTTTTAGGGTCCTGTTACCCATGGAAAAATAAGAATTGAGGGTGAAAAGATCATTTTTGTGGAAAAAATATGATTTTTTAATTGTACCGCTGTACGTTATAAACTTCTGTGAAGCCCTTGTGGGTTCAAAGTTCTCACCACATATCTAGATAAGTTCCTTGGGGGGGTCTAGTTTCCAAAATGGGGTCACTTGGGGGTTTCCACTGTTTAGGTACATCAGGGGCTCTCCAAACGCGACATGGCGTCCGATCTGAATTCCAGCCAATTTTGCATTGAAAAAGTCAAACGGCGCTCCTTCCCTGCTGAGGTCTGCCATGCGCCGAAACAGTGGTTCCCCCCCACATATCAGGTATCAGTGTACTCAGGACAAATTGCACAATAATCTTTGCAGTCCAATTTCTCCTGTTACCCTTGGTAAAATAAAAAAAATTGAACCTGAAGTATTTTTTTAGTGAAAAAAAGTTAAATGTTCATTTTTTTTTAAATATTCAAAAAATTCCTGTGATGCACCTAAAGGGTTAATAAACTTCTTGAATGTGGTTTTGAGCACCTTAAGGGGTGCAGTTTTTAGAATGGTGTCACTTTTGGGTATTTTCTATCACTATAGACCCCTCAAAGTGGCTTCAAATGTGATGTGGTCCGTAAAAATAAAATGGTGTTGCAAAAATGAGAAATCGCTGGTCAATTTTTAACCTTTATAACTTCCTAACAAAAAAAAATTTTGGTTTCAAAATTGTGGTGATGTAAAGTAAACATGTGGGAAATGTTACTTATCAAGTTTTTTGTGTGCCGTATCTGTGATTTAAGGGCATAAAAATTCAAAGTAGGAAAATTGCGAAATTTTCGCCAAATTTCCGTTTTTTTTTCACAAATAAACGCAAGTTATTTGAATGAAATTTTACCACTAACATGGAGTACAATATGTCACGAGAAAAGAATGTCAGAATCACCGGGATCCATGGAAGCGTTTCAGAGTTATTACCTCATAAAGGGACAGTGGTCAGAATTGTAAAAATTAGCCTGGTCATTAACGTGCAAACCACCCTTGGGGCTTAAGGGGTTAAAGCTTTATTATACTCCTAAATCCAAAACGACGCCATCGTCCTCCTTTTTAAAAAAAAAAGTGTAAGACAAAACAAGAGTATTTATCGCTTTATAAGACGCTCTGGATTATAAGACGCACCCCAAATTTTGAGGACAAAAATAGGAAAAAACGTTTAATAAAATGGTGGTGCTTCTTATAATCCAGGCGTCTTATTGCTTACCGGTCTGTCCCCGGGTGTCACGGCACCGCCAGACTCAGGGCCTGCTGTCCCGGCCTCGGCTAGTAGGAGGCGCCGGACTATCACATCACCGCCAGACTCAGGGCCTGCTGTCCCGGCCTCGGCCAGTAGGAGGCGCCGGACTATCACATCACCGCCAGACTCAGGGCCTGCTGTCCCGGCCTCGGCCAGTAGGAGGCGCCGGACTATCACATCACCGTCAGACTCAGGGCCTGCTGTTCCGGCCTCGACCACTAGGAGGCGCCGGACTGTCCTATCACCGTCTGACCCGTGGCCTGCAGTCTCGGCCTTGGTCTCTGGGAGGCGTTGTGCTTCAACCCCGAGTGGTGGCGGCGATAGTCATGAGGCTCCTGCGCAGGCGTCCGCTGGACGCAGGCTTCGCTCCTCGGTCAGTCATGAAGGGGCTGGTGCATTACCATCCAGCCTGGTCCTGGGGGCGGTCCGGATGACATCATCAGGCCACGGGCCTGTAAGGGATGACCTGATCCCTCAAATACCTTGGAACTGCTCTTGCAGGCCGCCGGATATATTCTTGGTTCCCCTGCGTGTTACTGTGTGAATTGCTGTTTTACTGACTCTGACTTTTGCCTGGACTTCTGACTTTGCTTCTGCCTAACGATTCTGTACCTCTGCGACTCTCCTGGTTTATGACACTGACTTCGGCCTGGATTCTGACTCTGCTTCTGCCTAACGACTTTGTACCTCTGCTGCCCTCCTGGTTTATGACTCTTACTTTGGCCTGGATTCTGACTCTGCTTTTGCCTAACGATTCTGTACCTCTGCTGCCCTCCCGGTTTATGACTCTGGCTTCGACCTGGAATCTGACTCTGCTACTGTCTACTGTTTTTATACCATTTCTGCCTGACTGGTTTAGTCTCGGATATCATTGCCTCTGTGTCCTGTATTGGAACACCTTTCTGGCGACCGTCCTGCTCTGGTCATTGCTCCTATTCAGACAGCGCCTCCTGGGCTCTGCTATAAATCCAGATCCCTGTATAGGGGTAAAGGGTCTCAGTGTTTCTCGGGGTGCTGTCTGGCTGCAGTCCAGACCGCAGGCAGACGTCACACCGGGTTGCTGTCGCCCACTGTGTCCCCGGGGTGCTGTCGCCACCGCGCTGGGTCCCTCGGGTGCTGCTGCTGCCGCCGCGCTGTGTCCCCCGGTGTCCGCCGCCGCCACCGGGCTCTGTCCCGTGCTGCGTGGGGGGGGCTCTGCCGTTCCATCCATGCCTGCGCGGTGGCTTGGTTCCTGGAAAATGGCCGCCGCGCAAGCGCAGATGGAGATCTCGGCGCCGAAATCTCGGGAGATGAGATCTCGGCGCCGAAATCTCGGGAGATGAGATCTCGGCGCCGAAATCTCGGGAGATGAGATCTCGGCGCCGAAATCTCGGGAGATGAGATCTCGGCGCCGAAATCTCGGGAGATGAGATCTCGGCGCCGAAATCTCGGGAGATGAGATCTCGGCGCCGAAATCTCGGGAGATGAGATCTCGGCGCCGAAATCTCGGGAGATGAGATCTCGGCGCCGAAATCTCATCTCCCGAGATTTCAGTGCCGAGATCTCCATCTGCGCGGCGGCCATTTTCCAGGAAGCAAGCCACCGCGCAGGCATGGATGGAACGGCAGAGCCCCCCACGCAGCACGGGACAGAGCCCGGTGGCGGCGGCAGGCACCGGGGGACACAGCGCGGCGGCGGCAGCAGCAGCACCCGGAGGACCTAGTGCGGTGACGGCAAGTAACGGACACCCGCAGCGGCAGCCCAAAAAACGTATGTTTGCATTGTAAGATGCACCCCTATTTTCCCCCCCAAATTTGGGGGGAAAAAAGTGCATCTTACAAAGCGAAAAATACGGTCCGGCGCTCAGTCACGTCCCACGGCGTTATCCACCTCGGGGGGCTAATCAGTGTAAAGGCCGAGCGCTGCTAATACAGCCGCTTCGACTTTAAACTACTGGGGAATGTATGGAAGCAGCACGCACAGGCTCTGTGACGTCACCGCCGGCTGCTTCCATTAGTGCTGTATTAGCAGCACTCTGGCTGTAAACTGATTAACCCCAGCCCCCCAGATGGATTATGCCATGGGACGTAACTGATCGCCTGACAGGTAATGTATATTGATGGTTTATTATATACTTTTACAGAAGTACAATGATTTTTTGGAATTAGGAGTATAATAAAGATTTAAACAATGTATGTTATATTTTTTCTTTAAAATACTTTATTCTTATTGTGTTTATTTAACCCTTGAATAACTCTAGGATTAGTAAAAGATAGGTGTCTCATTGACATCTCTCCATTACTAAGCCAGGCTTAATGTCACCTTACAATAGAAAGGTGGAATTAACCCCTTATTACCCCACTTGCCACCACTACAGGGCAGTGGGAAGAAACAGGCAAAGCTCCAGAGTAGGTGCATCTAATAGATGCTCCTTTTCTGGGCAGCTGGGGCTCCTGTTTTTATGCTGGGGAGGGGGGGGGGGGCAAAGATCAATGGCCCCTTATCAACCTGAGAATATCAGCCCTCAGCTGTGAGCTTTAATCAGGTTGGTTGTCAAAAATAGGGGAAATACCATTCTTTAATTTACTTAAATAAGAATGGGGGGGGGGGGGGGCGGCACTCTATTCTTGACCAACCTTGATGAAGCTGACAGATGAGGGCTGCAGCCCCCAGCAGTAAGTTTTGTCTGGTTGGTTCATAAACAGAGAGGGTCCCCACGTCGGGTTTTGATTCATTCTTCTCTCCTGCTCGCTGTTGCCGTCAGAGCAGGAGAAAAGAATCACAGCCGCGGTCAGCACCAGCCGCCGGGGAACAGCGCTTACAGTAGCGCTTCCTCCCCGGCGGCCGTCCGTGGACACAGAGGACAGTGTGAATGTTCTCCATGTGCACGTGTTCAGCACTTTGGCGGACCATGTGCTCCCACAAACACTCATGTCTCCGTGGTTTTCACAAGTACCGTGTCCTTGAAAACACTCTGACATGTGCAGAGGCACATTCATTTTAATGTGTCTACGTGTGTCAGTGTCTCCTGTACTTGAGGAAACTTACTACACGTACCGGAGCCATTGACGTGTGAAACCGGCCTAAGCTTTATTTATCCACTGCTGATCCTAGTCTGTCTCATGCATCTGCAGGGAGCGAATGCTGTAGCAGAAACTTCCTGTTTATAGCATGTGACCGCTGCAGCTAATTTATTAGTATTCATGGACTATAAAGAAGGCCTTCACCAATATAGCACTATCCAGCCACCAATGTATCTACCCACAAGATACTCATTAGCAGTCAATAGGATAAGACATCAATATTAGATGGGTCAGGCACCAAGACCCAGGAACCGCACTGATCAGCATTTAGCTCCATAAGCAGCCAGACGTAAACAATGGCCTCTGCTGGGTACTGCAGATCGTCTCCTAGTCTAAGGCTGAGTTCACACGTCGGTTTTTTCGCGTTTCCGCGGCGGTTTTAACCACGAAAAATAAGCATCCCATGCATCCCTATGGGATTCCGCAATGCTGTGCTAATGCTGCGGTTTTTACCGCGGCGGAATCGCCGCTTTGCGGTAAAAAAAACACAGCATGCTCATTAATTTAGCGGAATCGAGGCGATCCCGCACCCATAGGAATGCATTGTCCTGCTTACTTTCCGCATGTGGCTGTGCACACCATGCGAAAAGTAAGCAGAACATTTGTGGATGGTACCCACGGTCCGGAGAAGAAACTGTCCTCCAGGCTTTGGGTACCATATCCCTGTAAAAAATAGAATTTAAAATTAAAAAAATATTGTTATTCTCACCTTCCGACGTCCCGCACAGCCTTCCCGCCTCTCTCCACGCTCCCGGTCCCAGTAATCCTTTGCGAGCGATGACGTCCGTTCTCGCGGTCATTGCGAATGACTACGAGACGTCACGATCCCGCGAGAACTGACGTCATCGCGGTAATTGTCGCAAAGGATTACTGGGACCGGGAGCGTGGAGAGAGGCGGGAAGGCTGTGCAGGACATCGGAAGGCGAGAATAATATTTTTTAATTTATTTTTTTTAAATTATTTTTTACATCCTATCTTTACTATTGATGCCGCATAGGCAGCCTCAATAGTAAAAAGTTGGTCACACTATGTTTGACGAGTGTGACCAACCTGTCAATCAGTTCTCCAAGCGATGCTACAGATCGCTTGGAAAAAGCTAGCAATTCTGCAAGCTAATAACGCTTGTAAAAAGTTAATTTTTCCGCGGGAAAATCTCGGGAATTTAAAATGCGATTTTCCCGCGGAATGGAATTTGGAATTCTCGCAGTAATTTCTGCGATAGTTCCGCTACGTGTGAACCCAGCCTAAATGAGAGACCTACAGTATCTGTCAGCAGCAGCTATACTGCTCAATGTTTACACCTGGCGTACAGCAGAGGTATATTAAAAAAAAAAGTTTGCAATTTTATTCATACAGAATGACTACAGACCTTTATGCTCAAAAGCAGGGCTGTGGAACCAGTAAGCCAAACCTTCAACTCATCAATCTCCAACCACACAGCACAGGAGAAGCATTACTACCAAGCACGCACAGAAAGTGCAGCACAGATTCATCTCAACTAAAAACAGAGATTCTTAGATCAGGAATAGAACAGACATTTATAGGACATTTCATAACTTTCACAAATTCTTATGAAAAACTTTACAGCACATTCTGCATTGAGCTACGGAGCCAATTTATTATATACTAGCTGAAGAGCCCAGCGTTGCCTGGGCATAGTAACCAACTGTGGTTAGTTATAACAAATTATAATGATTATATTGCACATAAATGAAAAATGACAAAAATCTTGGCACTCAATATGTGAAATATTCAGACACTCCCCCTGGCCCTATTGTTCAGCCCACAACATAAGGTGTTTTTTTTTTTTTTTTCTCCCATCCTGTGCAGCTTACTCAACAGCACAGCTGGTGTTAATTTTTCTCCCCTGCCCTACTGTGTAAGATCATTTCTCTCCGGTCATGTGACCGCAGTGATGCAGTCCAGGTCTGCACTTAAACCCGGAAGTGCTCACTCCTCACAGCGTCTTCCACACAGGGCAGCCAGACCACAGACCAGGGCTTCACCAGAGCGCAATTCAATTCTAGAGGTTGTATACCCACTGCTATCAGCGCTGTCTTCACTCCTTATTTTAGTGACCCTAGAGGTCCCTTTTCTGAAGCCCTACGCTGTACAGGTATATTTATCTTCCTTCAACCTATTCCTTGTCTACCTCTTATATTTCACTGGTTGATAGGCCATTTATTTTGCAGCTGCCTGTTCTAATTTTGGACGGCTCAGTCCACATACACTTTCCAGACGCCAGCCATTTAACATTTCCACTGGCCATCCAGGTATTCCATCTTAGACCTTTTTTTCAGTCTATATGACCACACATGGTTCTGTGCTGCTATATGACTGCCATATACATTGTGTCACATCTATTGCATTTAATTAGAACCTCCATTTTGCTTTTAGACTCTCTACTTTGTCCTTCTTTTGGCTACTATTGCAAGGATTTATTTATTTCAGGTATTGGTGTGACTTCTATTCCTAGCCATCTTGGAAGCACTAGATAGCACATGTATGAGATATCGCTATACCTGTATCCTTCAAAGCACAAGGGCGCAGCATACTATTACAAGTTATTATCTGTTGTAATTCCTTCTATGCTCAACAATACTCACTTACAGGATCCCTCTTCCTTAACGACCAGCACAGCACTTTTGGAGTTACCATCGCCTGACTCAGCAAAGCACCCTTGGATAGTACCTCTACTAGCCATCTCTCTCTCCTTTGAATTTTTGATGAAGTTGGAACATATATTTTTGTCATGTCTTTTGTTAGTATGTATTTCTGTGATGATGCGGACAGCAATTAACGCCTTGTTTCTGGTTTTTTTTGTATGTATATTTCAGTCAACGAGATTTTTCTGATGAAGGTCCTATGCTGGACCGAAAACGTTTAAACCTTTCTGTCTGGATGCACAAAATAAAAGTGTCTGAATATTTCACATATTGAGCGCCAAGATATGTCATTTTTGATTGATGGGTTGGATACCCGACTTGAGCACCAACAACCAAACTATTCCTGAGTGCCGTGCTCTCTTTATAGGATTATATTGCACATAAAAACATTTCACATCATATATTCAACAATACAGATTTGCAACACAAATTAACTAAACGATTACCCAAGTATTGATAGTATTTTATTTTCAACTCATTCAAGAGCCTTTTGATAAACATTTTAGTTTTTTCCATTCGGTGCAAAGAACAGATTTTGGCAGTTCCAACTCTTGAACAGACCACGTAAAGTTGACCATGAGAAAAAGCATGGAGACTGCAAATCGATCCCTACTACTTTCAAGGACTGTCCCTGAGCATTGTTAATAGACATTGCAAATAGCAATTGAACTGAAAACTGGAGGCGTTTAAAATCAAAAAAACAAATCTGCTCAGCAGTGTAACTAATCCTCTCCTGTGTGATACTGTCTACTGAGCCATGTGTCTAATCCTCTCCTGTGTGACTGTCTGCTGAGCTGTGTATCTAATCCTATCCTGTGTGATACTGGGCATTCTGTGTCAGAGGGTGGTCTGTGTTGGCACGGTAATAAATTGAGTTATTTCCAGCTTTACAGAAGGATGATACCAATGATAAAATTGTTTGGTGAATTGGAACGCGCGGGGTTAAAATTTCACCTCACAACATAGCCTATGACGCTCTTGGGGTCCAGACGTGTGACTGTGCAAAATTTTGTGGCTGTAGCTACAATGGTGCAGAGGCCAATCCCAAACATACACACACACACCTTATATATTAAAGGATTTGGTGCATTTTATACCAACTCCACAGCCCTGCTGAAAACCCATTGAAGGCTCAGTTCACAGTTCCATCACGATTGTAATTTCTCAAGTAAAGCATCAGGAACAGGCAGATCGGTCGTACTACTGATACCACAGACACTATACCCCAGACCTGGGCAAGGGGCGGCCCCGGGGCCGCATCCGACCCGCCCACTGCCTGTTACCAGCCCGCGGAGGGGTCAGGGACTTCTCCGGTTCCTGCTTTCCTCAAGAATCATTCATGAGGAAAGCAGGAAGCAGAGGAGTCCCAGCAGACGCGGCGGTGAGCGGAGCGGACCCCGACCTCCTGTGAGCGGCGCAGAAACATTGCCTCCAGCGCACCGACCACACACCAGACCTGCGGCACTGACTGGTCAAGGCTGGAGGGGGGCGTGGTCTGACAAAGGACTGCGTAGATGCAGTTGGTGGCGTCTGCTTGCAGCAGTATACATCACACCACGCCTCCAACTCTGTGCTAAAACGTGCGGGCATGGAGGCGTGGTGTGATCCATACTGCTGCAAGCAGACGAGTGACACTGTGGTGCAACGTAAGACTAGCATCAATTACTTTAGACTGGGTATGGACTGGGTGTTCACGTTAGGCCAGGGTCTGGGACTCTGGGTAGAGTGGTAAGCGACTAATAAAGCCCCTGTGAGCAGTACAGGAGGGGTACACAGATACCACTTGCTTTCTCCCCTGTCTCCTGCAGCAGCCACGTTCTTCTGAAACTTGGGCAGGGACTCCCATTGGAAGAATTAGGCAAGGTTAGCTGTTATAGCCCTTAACTATGTCGGCTAATAGAAAAAAACTCTGCATTCTGCAGCAATCTAACAAAGAATGAACTTCTAATTATTTATTTGCTGAATCCAAAAGGTAAAGCTGTGTGCTTAGTTTGTGGAGAGCACATAGCTGTGTTTAAAGATTACAATTTGAGTCGCCATTACGAGACTAAACATGCGGAGACATACAAGAACTTGACAGAGGCAGAGCGGGCACGGGCATCTGAAGACTTGCTATCAAAACTGCAAAGGCAGCAAGGATTTTTTACAAAGCTCCACACAGGCAGGGATGCAGCCGTCAGGACAAGCTTTGTAATATCCCACAAATTTACTGTAAATCTTTGCATTGTTTAACATACTGTTTAAGAAAAGATAGCATATGTATACTATATATTAAATCTTGCCAAACACGGGTCACCGTTGAAACGTTGCCATCTGAGGATCAGTAAAGTATCCACTTTTTTCACATTTAATTTGAGTGCTGCCTATTTTTTTCCTCTTATACTATATACATATATAGTATTGGATACAACTGAGTTAATTATATTAGTCTGGCCCTCTGACACCATCCCAATTATTAATGCGGCCCAATGGCAAAATTAATTGCCCACCCCCGCTATACCCCATCTGCTGCTGTCATGGTATGTTTCCACAGTCAGGATTTGCTGCGGATTGAACGCTGTGTACAGCCACAGCGTCCAGATGTTACAGCATAGAGGAGGGGATTTTATGAAATCCCATCTCCACTATGTGTGCAGGGCCACATCCGGCGGCCCCGCATATCCGGACATGCGGCGTGTCTTTCTAGCCACAGCAGCATGTCTGTTTATCTTGTGGACACGCTGAGTCTCTGCAAGATAAATAACACAGTCTATGGATACGATGCGGTGTTTCACTTAACACATGCAGAATCACCGTGTGTACATAAGCCGGAGCTGGGTCCAAAGCACGGCATGTATGGAACCTGGAGACATACCCTTAGGGTATATGCACACGCTGCGGATTCCGGTGTAGAATTTTCTGGGCAGAATCTGCAGGTGAAAATGACTGCATTTTACCGGCGGATTTTGTGCAGATTTTGCCTGCGTTTCGACACCTGCAGATTCCTGCAATGGAATGGGTGTAAAAACGCTGCGAAATCCGCACAAAAAGATGACATGCTCTGGGGGGGGGGGGGGGAGAAGCAGTGTTTCCACATGGAATTTTCCACAGCATGGGCACAGCGGTTTTTCCCATTGAATAACATTGTACTGTAAATCATTAGCCAATCTGCAGCGGATCCGCAGCGTATGCACGGACCCTAATAATGGCTTTGAGGAAGGATTCCTCCATTCAGAGAGCAGGTGTAACACTGCTTCTGCTGCCAGGGAAGGGGGGGGGGGGTCCTCTGGACTGGCCTGACATATAAAGCAGAAATGGCACTAGATACACATTGACACAAGTCTGTGCTGCATGGAGGCAGACACATGTGCAACTGCAGAAAACAGAGGTCTTAAGAAAACAAAAAGTGTTCTTGTGGCCCAGCTCCGGGGTCTCCGTGTGCCCGCTTCAGGTAGCAGCACGTTGGTAACATGCTGCATCTGCCACGGGCAGGGGAACAAGTTGTTGCCGGATGTGTGTCTGGGCGAAGAGCCAAGAACAAGCGCAGTCACGGCTCCGAACGGTGGAACACCAAGAGACGGGACGCCGAAGCCTGCAAAGCACAAGCCCGAGCAACCAACATAGCTTGATCATGTGTCTCCCACCACATTCCTACACATCAGCCGCCCACCAGAAACCAAGCTGGAGTAGGCCGCGTCCGCCGCGGTGCTTTCCTCCCGCACTAGTGACAACAACGCACCTTCCGTCCTGGCGCCGAGCTCGCCTCCCAGAGCTAGCTAATCTCTCTCTCACTCCGCCTCCTGCAAGGCGACTGAGAATTACAGCACACCTACGCTCACAGAAAACGGCTGTGAATGCGAACGCAGCCACGCCCAAATAGGACAAGAGGACAAGAGCAGCACGGGAGATGTAGTTTTCGGAAGTGCGAAGAACGTTCTTCTTTTGCGCTAATAAACTACAGTTCCCGTAAGGACATAGCGCCACACGTAACAGATGCCCGGTTTCCAGGATTGGGTGTCCCGGATGACGGATACGTTCATCTCTCCATACGGTCGCGCAGCGCTTCGCTCGCGAACTATTGTCCCAGAATGCTGTGCGCCCAGGGTCACCTGTCATTGTGACAGTAGAATAGTGAGGCCACGTTCACACAATCAGGATGTGGAACACACTGAGCATTGAGGCCACACAATCAGGATGTGGAATACTGAGCATTGAGGCCACGTTAACACAATCGGGATGTGGAATACTGTGAGCATGAGGCCATGTTCACACAATCAGGATGTGCAATACTGTGGGCATGAGGCCACGTTCACACAAACAGGATGTGAAACACTGAGCATGAGGCCACGTTCACACAATCAGGATGTGGAACACACTGAGCATTGAGGCCACACAATCAGGATGTGGAATACTGAGCATTGAGGCCACGTTAACACAATCGGGATGTGGAATACTGTGAGCATGAGGCCATGTTCACACAATCAGGATGTGCAATACTGTGGGCATGAGGCCACGTTCACACAAACAGGATGTGAAACACTGTGCATGAGGCCACGTTCACACAATCAGGATGTGGAACACACTGAGCATTGAGGCCACACAATTAGGATGTGGAATACTGAGCATTGAGGCCACGTTAACACAATCGGGATGTGGAATACTGTGAGCATGAGGCCATGTTCACACAATCAGGATGTGCAATACTGTGGGCATGAGGCCACGTTCTCACAATCAGGATGTGAAACACTAAGCATAAGGCCACATTCACACAATCGGGATGTGGAATACTGTGAGCATGAGGCCACGCTCACACAATCGAGATGTGGAATACTGAGCATGAGGCCACGTTCACACAATCAGGATGTGAAACACTGAGCCTGAGGCCACGTTCACACAATCAAGATGTGGAATACTGTGAGCATGAGGCCACGCTCACACAATCGAGATGTGGAATACTGAGCATGAGGCCACGTTCACACAATCAGGATGTGAAACACTGAGCCTGAGGCCACGTTCACACAATCAAGATGTGGAATACTGTGAGCATGAGGCCACGCTCACACAATCGAGATGTGGAATACTGAGCATGAGGCCACGTTCACACAATCAGGATGTGAAACACTGAGCCTGAGGCCACGTTCACACAATCAAGATGTGGAATACTGTGAGCATGAGGCCACGCTCACACAATCGAGATGTGGAATACTGAGCATTGAGGCCACGTTAACACAATCGGGATGTGGAATACTGTGAGCATGAGGCCATGTTCACACAATCAGGATGTGCAATACTGTGGGCATGAGGCCACGTTCTCACAATCAGGATGTGAAACACTAAGCATGAGGCCACATTCACACAATCGGGATGTGGAATACTGTGAGCATGAGGCCACGCTCACACAATCGAGATGTGGAATACTGAGCATGAGGCCACGTTCACACAATCAGGATGTGAAACACTGAGCCTGAGGCCACGTTCACACAATCAAGATGTGGAATACTGTGAGCATGAGGCCACGCTCACACAATCGAGATGTGGAATACTGAGCATGAGGCCACGTTCACACAATCAGGATGTGAAACACTGAGCCTGAGGCCATGTTCACACAATCAAGATGTTGAATACTGTGAGCATGAGGCCATGCTCACACAATCGAGATGTGGAATACTGAGCATGAGGCCACGTTCACACAATCAGGATGTGAAACACTGAGCCTGAGGCCACGTTCACACTATCAGGATGTGCAATACTGTGAGCATGAGGCCAAGTTCACACAATCAGGATGTAGAACACTGAGCATGAGGCCACGTTCACACAATCAGGATGTGGAACACCATGAGCATGAGGCCACGTTCATACAATCAGGATGTGGAACACTGTGAGCATGAGCCCACGTTCACACAATCAGGATGTGGAACACTGTGAGCATGAGGCCAAGTTCACACAATCAGGATGTGGAATACTGTGAGCATGAGGCCACGTTCACACAATCAGGATGTGAAACACTGTGAGCATGAGGCCACGTTCACACAATCAGGATGTGAAACACTGTGAGCATGAGGCCACGTTTACACAATCAGGATGTGGAATACTGTGAGCATGAGGCCACTTTCACACAATCGGGATGTGGAATACTGTGAGCATGAGGCCACGTTCACACAATCAGGATGTGAAACACTGTGAGCATGAGGCCACGTTCACACAATCAGGATGTGAAACACTGTGAGCATGAGGCCATGTTCACACAATCGGGATGTGGAACACTGTGAGCATGAGGCCACGTTCACACAATCAGGATGTGCAACACTGAGCATGAGGCCACGTTCACACAATCGGGATGTGGAACACTGTGAGCATGAGGCCATGTTCACACAATCGGGATGTGGAACACTGTGAGCATGAGGCCACGTTCACACAATCGGGATGTGGAATACTGTGAGCATGAGGCCACGTTCACACAATCGGGATATGGAATACTGTGAGCATGAGGCCATGTTCAGAAAATAGGGATGTGGAATACTCTGAGCATGAGGCCACGTTCACATAGAAACACGTCCTTACTTCAGCTTTTCTCACTCACTCCTGGTGTTGGCTTCCACATATTGATGAGTGAACGTGGCCTTATAAACATTTTCAGCATTGAGACCTGAGCTAGCTCGTGTTATCTGATGCATGCTGCTCTATTTTGTGCCCCAATTATCATATGTTCTGCAAGGGCTGGGAGGATAGGTAGGCCCAGATTAGGGCATTATATCTTGCCTCCATGACATTGCTGAATGACTATGTTGCACCCCTGCCGTCGCTCCCTGCCCGTAATCAAAAGTATTTGCATCTACAGTATTAGATGTGAATACAATAGCTGTGTACATCGCCTGGGCGGAGACGAGCTTGGATCAGCCCCATCTTCCACCGGGAACTCCATCAGAAGAACGAAGGCTTTTTCTGGTCTGTGCTCTGTTGGAAACTGCACACGAGGAACGTTGGATGTCACGATCACCAGGAACCAGGCTTAGGTAAGTAGAAGCTTTTTTTTATATATATTATTTTGACATTATTTCGTCACGAGGGCTGTATCGGACATTATTCAGCAAGCGCTCACATTTGCGGAGGGGTGTTGGAAGAAGACTCACTTTCAAGAAGACATCATTGCATTCAAAACAGCAACGTTTACATTCAAAACGTCCCTCACCCCTGCTAAACAGGGCTATTTCACAACCCTTGTATTATCCCTGAACTCCAAGCAGCACTTAACTCCCTCCTCCACTCTCCATTGCCCACTCCAACCTCCCTCTTCTCTGAAGAAGACATTGCCGCACATTTCAAAAATAAGGTTGACCAAACAAGGCAACCTTTTACTGCCCATCCACCACAATCCTATGTATAAAAGACCACTGCTCCTCACAGAGCCGTATTTGGCATTCATGCTCCCCTAGACACTTTAAATGAAACCTGTCAGCAGGATTGTGCACAGTAACCTACAGACACTGTCAGGTTGGCGCCATTATACTGACTGCAATGATACCTTGGTTGATGAAATATGTCTTGTGGTCGTAGTTTAATCTTTATTTTCAGTTTTGTGTTCATGAGATTCTCACGCCTTAAGGTGGGTCTGGAGGGGGGATCTGCATGTGGTGCTCCGATTAGGTATTCATAATGCAGACTGCTGACAGGTCACTGATCTGACCGCTAGTTTGCATAATGAATACCTAACATACTAAAGAAAGAGACAAAAAACACTCCTGTAGGCAGGTGCCATCCATGGCACCTGCTCTGCAGCATTATCGCATGTTTAATGTGGCAATAATACATTTTCTTGATTGTTATCCAGCTAAGGGAAAAGATAAAAACAATTTGAAAATGGTGCCCACCGCGCCTGCACAGTAGCAGCTATCGTTGTCTTTAGCTGTGATCCGATAGCTGCTACTGCACAAGCGCTGTCGGCGCCATCTTACAGGAAAGAAAAAAAAATCTTCCTCCAAGATGGTGCCGACAGCGCCTGCACATAATCTTATGTTTAGTGTGGCAATAATACATTTTCTTGATTGTTATCCAGCTAAGGAAAAAAAAAAAAATTTGAAAATAAGTGTTTATAGCTGTGATACAATAGCTGCGACTGTGCAGGGGCTGTCGGCGCTTGTGCAGTAGCAGCTATCAGATCACAGCTAAAGACAACGATAGCTGCTACTGTGCAGGCGCGGTGGGCACCATTTTCAAATTGTTTTTTAGTTTTCCCTTGGCTGGATAACAATCAAGAAAATGTATTATTGCCACACTAAACATGCGATAATGCTGCAGAGCAGGTGCCACGGATGGCACCTGCCTGCAGAAGTGGTCTTTGTCTATTCATTCATTATGCAAACTAGCGGTCAGATCAGTCTGTATTATGAACACCTAATCGGAGCACCACATGCAGATCCCCCCTCCAGACTCGCCTTTAGGGCATGAGAATCTCTGTTCTGTCTCCGGCATCTGATTCATAATCCTGATTATCTGCTTGTTAATGTTTACAGTGTTTTTTGGCTCCATCTAGTGATCAGAGTCATAACCACAGTGTTATTTTACTTTCACTTTGCTTACTTTTCCCTCCGCTGCAGTGCATTCTGGTAAGGTTGCAATGCATCTGTCATGTCGGATACTGTTCACACCAGGGTGTCCGGCAGACAGCGGTAATACCCTGTTGGGTATTCTGTTCCAGTCGGGATAGGGTTAACCAGGTTGTCATGCTGGCTTAGGGCTGGGCCACGCCCTTGGTCTTTAAATAGTTCGTCCTGACTATGGGCGTCGCCGACTATAGCTTTAGCCTAGTGCTAGCAATACCGGTCAGCAGTGGTGGTATTGGAGCGTCTGATATCTGGTGCAGTATATCCCTCAGTGGTTCTTTCTCCAATCTGTTATATATATATTTGGTTGCCGTTGCACATTATTGTATTCCCTTGTGTATTAACTGTGTGGTGTTTCTTTTACCCCTGTCCATACGTATTTGTGGGGTCTGGTGTCTGGTCCCCTCACTGGGTGGAGGGTGGTGGGTTCAGCTTAGGGCTGGACAGGAGACAGGGACAGGGTGGAGGCTCAGGCAGGCACACCTTCAGTGTAAACCCTGGGTAGAGGGACAGACAGGGTTCCCCTAGTCTGAGGGACATCACAGGGGTCCCGGGGTTTTTGCCTAAAGTAACCTAGGCATTCCATGACATTATAGTCGGCCCAAGTAATAAAGTGAGAGAGAGAAAAAAAAAAAAAAAAAAAAGGTATAGATAGGGAATATAGGGGTTACTTACTATGGATCCTATACTTTCCCTAACAAAGCAGCTGGAGGCTCTATCCATACAGGTCACTGAACTCAGGGGGGCGGTCCAGCAACAAGGCCTGTCAGCTCCTGCAGTACCTGCTGAGGCTGCAGCCAGGGCAGCTGAGCCCAAGTTTCCCCTTCCTGAACGATTTGCTGGTGATCGTGGTAAGTTCACGGTGTTTCGTGAATCATGCAAATTGTATTTCCGTATGCGTCCTCATTCCTCAGGTAATGAGGCTCAACGCGTGGGCTTGGTGATTTCTTTGCTGAGTGGTGACCCACAGGCCTGGGCCTTTTCACTCCCTTCAGACTCACCGGCATTTGAATCTGTAGATTTTTTTTTTCTCTGCTCTGGGTTTGATCTATGACGATCCGGATAGATTAAACTTAGCAGAGTCTAAGATACGCTCACTGCTACAAGGTGATCGACCAGCTGAGGATTACTGCACGGAATTCCGGCGCTGGGCGGTGGACACGCAGTGGAATGACCCTGCGCTTAGAAGTCAATTTTTGCATGGGGTTTCTGGAAGGGTTAAACAGACTCTCCTAATGTACGAGACTCCCGCCTCTCTGGAGGCTGCGATGGCACTTGTAGTACGCATAGACCGACGTCTCCGTCAGGGGGCGCTGGTTTCGTTGCCTCCGGGAGGTGGGGGAGTGGTCGGTGAGGTTGCCGCGGGTGAATCCGTGGAACACATGCAGATCGCTGGTATAGCACAGTCACCGAGTAACAAGCCTAAACGTCCTTGGCACAGAAGGCAGGGGCTCTGTTTTTTTTGTGGCAAAGGAGGACTTTTTATTAATGCTTGCCCCCTGGTACCTAAGAAGGGCGCGCCGGCGGAAAACTGATAGGCTCAGAGGGTTTGGAGGAGTCTAGTCTGAGCCTTTGTGTATCCTCCGTCATGGTTTCCCAGTGTATGCTCCCTGCTAGGGTGGTACTTGGGGGGCAAATGCTCTCTATTACAGTATTTATTGATAGTGGCTCAGCTGCCAATCTCATTGATGAGAAGTTCGCGCATACAGCGGGATTTCCGGTGGAGAAATTGTCGAACCCCATCCGGGTGGTTACCATCAATGCTTCCCCGTTGTCTCAAGGGGAGATCACAGAGTGTGTGTTGGATATACAACTCCACATCGGAGTATTACACTCAGAGCGGGTAACTTGTAAGGTGCTTAGTAACTTACCGGCTCAGATGGTTCTGGGCTTTCCATGGTTATCAATGCATAATCCTGTTATTGATTGGAAGACCCAGGACATAATTCAGTGGAGCAGGGAGTGTCAGGAGAGGTGCCTGGCTACATGTATTTCCGCTTTGACTCCCAGTATCCCGGAGCCGTTGCTGGATTATGCGGATGTATTTTCTGAGAAGGGTTGTTCGGAACTACCACCGCATCGCCCCTATGACTGTGCTATTAGGTTGAAACCAGGGGCCAAGTTACCTAAAGCTAGAATGTTTAATATCTCAGGTCCCGAGAGGCTAGCTCTCAAGAAATACATTGCGGATAGCCTGAGCAAGGGTCATATTAGACCTTCCTCTTCTCCTCTGGCTGCTGGCTTCTTCGTTGTTAAAAAGAAGGATGGCGGTTTACGCCCGTGTCTGGATTTCAGAGAACTCAACCAGATTACGGTCCGTGATCCTTACCCTATGCCACTTATACCCGATTTATTCAACCAAGTGGTTGGTGCCAGGTGGTTCTCCAAACTGGACCTCAGGGGGGCGTACAATCTTATAAGAGTCCGTCAGGGGGATGAGTGGAAGACAGCGTTCAATACCCCTGAGGGTCACTTTGAGAGTTTGGTAATGCCGTTTCGGTTGACTATGGCACCGGCGGTCTTTCAACACTTCATTAATGATGTCTTCTCTCAGTTGTTGGGGAGGTTCGTTATAATTTATCTTGACGACATCCTCATTTTCTCTCGTGACCATGATACACATATAGAGCATGTTAGACAGGTTCTACAGTTGCTCAGAGAGAACAGGCTCTATGTCAAGCTTGAAAAATGTGTGTTTTTCGTACAGGAGCTACCGTTCTTGGGTTATATAATCTCCGCCTCCGGTTTTAAGATGGACACCGCAAAGGTGCAGGCGGTTCTACATTGGGATCGACCTGATAATCTTAAGGCGCTTCAGCGATTTCTTGGCTTCTCCAAAGACTATAGGAAATTTATTAAGAACTTCTCTGATTGCCAAACCACTGACTGACATGACTAAGAAGGGTACCGACTTTTCTGACTGGTCTGAGCCTGCGGTACAGGCGTTTGAATTCCTCAAGAATAGTTTTGCCTCAGCGCCCATTCTGGTGCAGCCCGATGTCTCCTTACCGTTTGTCGTGGAGGTGGATGCGTCGGAGGTTGGAGTGGGGGCTGTACTGTCTCAGGGCCCTTCTTGGGCCAAGTTGCATCCGTGTGCCTTCTTCTCCAAGAAGCTGTCGCCTGCGGAGCGTAATTATGATATTGGCAACAGGGAACTATTGGCCATCAAATTGGCATTTGAGGAGTGGCGACACTTCTTGGAGGGGGCTGTTCATCAGATTACTGTGATAACCGACCATAAGAATTTGCTTTATTTAGAATCTGCTAAGCGCCTGTCCTCCAGACAGGCTTGCTGGGCATTATTCTTCACCCGGTTCAACTTCATTGTTACCTATCGCCCTGGGTCGAAGAATGTTAAGGCAGACGCTTTATCCAGGTGTTTTCCTGGTGGAGAGTTATGTGAAGAGCCGGTGCCTATTCTCCAAGAGGGTGTGGTGGTATCTGCCATCACGACAGAGATTGAGGCAGAGATTGCGGAGGCTCAGGAGGTGGTACCGCCGGGGTTGCCTGCTAATAAATCTTTTGTGCCGCTACATCTACGCTTTAGAGTGTTGGGCGAACATCACGACACGGTACTGGCAGGTCATCCAGGGGTTAAGAGCACTCTGGAACTGGTATCGCGTCGTTTTTGGTGGCCTAAAATCCGGCAGGATGTGGCCTCATATGTGGCTGCCTGTACCACGTGCGCACGGGCCAAGACTCCTCGTTCCCGTCCCGCTGGTAGCTTGCAGCCTCTCGGGGTGCCCAGTAAGCCATGGACTGAGATTTCCATGGATTTTATTACTGACTTGCCCGCCTCGGCAGGGAACTCGGTCGTTTTGGTAATTGTTGATAGGTTCTCCAAAATGTCACATTTTGTTGCTTTACCGTCTTTGCCCAATGCTAAGACTCTTGCTCAGATATTTATTCGCAAGGTGGTCAGACTTCATGGTGTCCCATCTGACATTGTGTCTGATCGAGGTACGCAGTTTGTGGCAAAGTTTTGGAGAGCTTTTTGTTCTCGCCTTGGAATCAAATTCTCATCCATCGGCTTTCCACCCTCTGTTGAATGGACAGACTGAGCGGATGAACCAAAACCTGGAGCAATACTTGCGCTGCTTTATTTCCGACAATCAGGAAGAGTGGTCAGCGTTTCTTCCTCTGGCAGAATTCGCTATAAACAACCATTGCCAGGAATCGTCTGGGGAATCTCCTTTTTTTTGTGTGTATGGTCAACATCCTCAATTTTGCACCTTGCGTCAGGGGTGCTCAGTTGGCGTCCCTGAGGAGGACCAGTTGGGAGCTCAATTGTCGTCTGTTTGGAGGAGAGTCAAGCAGCGCTTGTTGAAGGTGGGTTCCAGGTACAAACAGGTGGCTGACTGCAGACGTGTGCCAGGTCCGGACCTGTGTGTGGGTGATTGGGTGTGGTTATCTACTAGGAACATTAAGCTCAAGATACCATCACTTAATTTGGGTCCCAGGTTCATTGGCCCATTTAGAATCTCAGCAGTGATCAACCCCGTGGCATTTCGTTTGGAGTTGCCGGCTGTGTATAAGATTCATAATGTATTTCACAAAGCATTGCTAAAGAAGGTCGTGGGTTTGGTGGATGGTTCTCCCGGGCCACCACCTCCCGTCTTGGTGGATGGCGCGTTGGAATTTGAGGTGTCCAAAGTGGTGGACTCTAGGGTTGTGCGTCGCACTCTACAGTACCTGGTCCACTGGCGTGGCTATGGTCCTGAGGAGAGGACATGGGTGCTGGCCTCTGACATTCATGCTGATCGACTGGTTACTATGTTCCATCGTCGCCATCCGGACAAGCCAGGTCCTCGACATGGTGAGGTTCCGGAGGTCCCTCGTAGAAGGCGGGGTACTGTCATGTCGGACACTGTTCACACCAGGGTGTCCGGCAGACAGCGGTAATACCCTGTTGGGTATTCTGTTCCAGTCGGGATAGGGTTAACCAGGTTGTCATGCTGGCTTAGGGCTGGGCCACGCCCTTGGTCTTTAAATAGTTCGTCCTGACTATGGGCGTCGCCGACTATAGCTTTAGCCTAGTGCTAGCAATACCGGTCAGCAGTGGTGGTGTTGGAGCGTCTGATATCTGGTGCAGTATATCCCTCAGTGATTCTTTCTCCAATCTGTTATATATATATATTTGGTTGCCCTTGCACATTATTGTATTCCCTTGTGTATTAACTGTGTGGCGTTTCTTTTACCCCTGTCCATACGTATTTGTGGGGTCTGGTGTCTGGTCCCCTCACTGGGTGGAGGGTGGTGGGTTCAGCTTAGGGCTGGACAGGAGACAGGGACAGGGTGGAGGCTCAGGCAGGCACACCTTCAGTGTAAACCCTGGGTAGAGGGACAGACGGGGTTCCCATAGTCTGAGGGACATCACAGGGGTCCCGGGGTTTTTGACTAAAGTAACCTAGGCATTCCATGACAGCATCCTGGTAGCCCTTGCAAAGTATTATGGTTAGTTCAGCCCCCATTTCCTTCTGGTTCTCCATTTTCCTTCTGCCTGCATTCAGGAAGAATCTTATTTCTCTTCTCCCCTTGTGATAGCATCGCTGGTATGTATTTATGCATCCCACATCTAATTCCTGTCTCATATTAGCCTGGTTAGTTGGTTCTCCCCTGGTTAGATATTAGTGCAGATGATGTATTATGTATATACTAGCTGAAGAGCCCGGCGCTGCCTGGGCATAGTAACTAAATGTGGTTAGTTATAACAAATTATAATTATCCTCCATCCCATAGTCCCGTGCCCATATACCCATCATACATATCCACCATCCCATAGGCCCGTCCCCATATACCCATCATACATATCCTCCATCCCATAGTCGAGTGCCCATATACCCATCATACATATCCTCCATCCCATAGTCCCGTGCCCATATACCCATCATACATATCCTCCATCCCATAGTCCAGTGCCCATATACCTGTCACACATCCTCCATCCCATAGTCAACCATTATGACATCATAATGAGCGGCGGGGCTTGCAACCTATGATGACATCAGTGTCGCCATGACAACCATTATGACATCATAATGAGGGGCGGGGCTTGATACACACACACACTTTTTCCCCATTTTGTAGATAGGGGCAAAATTGTTTGGTGAATTGGAACGCGCGGGGTTAAAATTTCACCTCACAACATAGCTTAGGACACTCTCGGGGTCCAGACGTGTGACTGTGACAAATTTTGTGGCTGTAGCTGCAACGGTGCGGATGCCAATCCCGGACATACACACATAGAAACATACATACATACACACACTTGTGCTTTATGTATTAGATAGCTGAAGAGCCCGGCGCAGCCCGGGCATAGTAACTAACTGTGGTTAGTTATAGAAAATTATAATTATCCTCCATCCCATAGTCCCGTGCCCATATACCCATCATACATATCCACAATCCCATAGGCCCGTGCCCATATGCCCATCATACATATCCTCCATCCCATAGTCCCGTGCCCATATACATATCATTCATCCCATAGTGCCGTTCCCATATACCCATCACACATCCTCCATCCCATAGTCCCGTTCCCATATACCCATCATACATATCCTCCATCCCATAGTCCGGTGCCCATATACCCGTCATACATCCTCCATCCCATAGTCAACCATTATGACATCATAATGAGGGCTTGCAACCTATGATGACATCAGCGTCGCCATGATAACCATTGTGAAATCATAATGAGGGGCGGGGCTTGGCGCGCACACACTGCTTCCCCAGTATGCAAATAAGGGCATTATGACATCACAATGAGGGGCGGGTCTTGATGCGCACACACTTTTTCCCCAGTATGTAGATAGGGGCAAAATTGTTTGGTGAATTCGAACGCGCGGGGTTAAAATTTCGCCTCACAACATAGCTTAGGACGCTCTCGGGGTCCAGACGTGTGACTGTGCCAAATTTTGTGGCTGTAGCTGCGACGGTGCGGATGCCTATCCCGGACATACAAACATACACACACATACACACTTTGAGCTTTATATATTAGATGAATCCCTGATTAACCCAGTATTGATTGTATATATATATGTTTTTGTTTGTAGTTTCACCGTGCCAATATACCATCACGTTCAATAAAGCACAGATTCAACCTACAGTCTCCTTATTGGACCTCGGTATAGCGGTTTAGCTGCCTGTATAAGCTACATGAATTCAGCTTCATCTAGTGAGGACAGAACAGTGAAACGGCGGCTATCCAGCTACTGGGAATTCAGAGAGAAGAGTCTTCCATCCTGCAGGGGCCAGTGAAACAGCGGCCATCCAGCTAGTGGAACTCAGGGAAAAGACAGCCTTCCATCCAGCTTGCAGGAACTAGTGAAACTGCAGCCATCCACCTAGTGAGATTTAAGTCACCAGCTACACAGAGACATAATACAGTGACAGCAATCTCTGCACAGCCAAGCATCCCCCCAAGACACCATGTCTCTCAAATCACACAGGACAAAATCTGTTACTTCCATCTCCTCAAAGACTGTATCCATTAGCAGCGCGGTCGCCATTGCCTGCGCAAATGCTGAAGCCGCCAAAATGCGAGCAAGCGGTCGCCATTGCCTGCGCAAATGCTGAAGCCGCCAAAATGCGAGCAAGCTTTGCTGTAGAAGAGATGGAACTTAAATTAGAGGAAGCACGCTTAGAAGACCAAGAGAGAAAGTCTTGTATAGAGAGAGAGAAGTCACGCATAGAGATAGAGAAGTCATGCTTAGAGAGAGATGAGCAAGAGAGAAAGACGCAGTTAGAGAAGGCACGATTGGATGCCGCCTTAGAGATCCTAGCAGTAAAAAGAGAAGCTGCCGCAGCCCTAGCTGAAGCAGAATCGCTAGAAGCCACGCACAACCCTGAGCCGCATAGCTGAAGCAGTACGTCAAGTCTGAAGTTGCCACTGCAAGATTCGCCACAACGCACATCTCAGTATGTTAATGAACTTCCTGATCCAAACTATAACCAAGAACACGACACAGTGAGTAAGAGTCATCATGAGGCTCAGCTCCAGGAAAACATGGAGAAAAACAAATCTGCTAATGACTACCGCCCCTCACCAGGTAACCAACATGAATCACCTAGCTGACACACCGCACGTCAGACCAAAGCAATATGACACCAGCTGGCGCCACCCTGAGGATACTAACAGGTATGAACGCACCTCACATCACTATCAGGGTGACCCATCACCAGTATACTCTGCTGACAACCGATTCACAACAGAATTTGCTAAGTTCTTCACACGACGTGATCTGGTTGCCAAGGGACTCATGAAATTCACTGACCACGCTGAAGGTTACAGAGCTTGGAAAGCTTCCTTCCAAAATGTCACTAGAGACTTGGGGCTACAACACAGGGAAGAGATAGACCTCTGTTATGAATGAGTCACCGTAGGAGGCAAAAGCAGAAATACAAGCTAAGTCCAGAAAACCAGAGAAGTTGGCAACTATCAGATTGCAGACCCCTGAACCTATCAACACAACTAGCAGTAGCCGTGGGGGGTTCCTACGATGCCCTAGACCCCTCGATCACAGCCGGAGAAATACATAGGCCTAAAGAAAGAAAGGGGAAATCTAAACTGCCCCAGAGCAGACCCCAAAGCAATAGGCAGCCCCCAACATATAATGACGGTGAAGCAAGATGAAAATACTAACACAGACAGAAAGATAGACTGAGCAAAGATGGGGCCCCAAGACTACCTAGATAGGAAAGGACAGGAAGGCTGCTGTCTGCAATCTGCCAAAACCCTATCAAAGACATAAGCCAACCAGCTGATATGAAAAAGGCCCTGAAGCAGCTAGGCTTCAAAAACTGAATCAGCACTCAGGTATTTTCAGAAGACAGAGCTAAATGAATTCAGCACACCCCAGCAGGGAATGGCAGAAATCCAGAAAAACAAAGTCAAAGCACAAAAGCAAAAGGCCGAGCAGCAAACTTTGGAGGAGCAGGAATTCAGACTGGTCTCCAAGGATCCCACAGAGAAATCACCCGCAGGGCAGAAGGGCGTCGGCAGCATTATATCCAGTCCGTAACTCCACTCAGCCAGTCACAATCATCAGCCTCAGGTGTTTGACAATCAGGCTCACTACCTTTCTTTACCAGAAGAGGGAGTTCCACGGGCCTCAGTAATGAAGGGGAAAATGAACTCACAACAGTACCTCCCCCTTGAGGAGGGGTCACCGAACCCTCAACTATGCCACCAGGGCGATCAGGGTGAGCCCGATGAAAGGCACGCACCAATCGTTTGGCATGAATATCAGAGGCGGAGACCCAGGAATTATCCTCCTGACCATAACCCTTCCACTTAACCAAATACTGGAGTCTCCGTCTAGCCAGATGGGAATCCAGTACTTTCTCTACCTCATACTCCATGTTACCTTCAACCAATACAGGGTCTGGAGGTGCCACCCCCGGAACAACAGGTTCAACAAACCTCTTCAACAAAGATTTATGGAACACATTATGGATTTTAAATGTGACAGGAAGAGCCAAATGAAAAGAGACCGGATTAATAATCTCCACAATCTTGTAAGGTCCAATAAATCTAGGCTTAAACTTTGGAGAAGCCACCTTCATAGCAATATTTTTTGATGATAACCACACCATATCACCAACCTTAAACTGGGGACCAATGGTCCTATGTCGGTTGGAAAACCGCTGGGCCTTCTCCTGGGAGAGAGACAACTTATCCACCACTTGGTCCCAGATCTGGTGCATTCTCTCCACCACAGTGTCAACACCTGGGCAGGCAGAGGGCTCCACCTGCCCTGAAGAAAATCGAGGATGAAACCCAAAGTTACAAAAAAAAGGTGACATCAAAGTGGCAGAACTAGCTCTATTATTCAAAGCAAATTTGGCCAAGGGCAAAAATGAAACCCAATCATCCTGATCAGCAGAAATAAAACATCTCAAATATGACTCCAAGGTCTGGTTTGTTTTCTTTGTCTGCCCATTGGTCTGAGGGTGAAAAGCAGAGGAGAAGAACAACTGAATTCCCAGCCTGGAACAGAAAGTTCTCCAAAATCTAGACACAAACTTCACTCCTCTGTCAGATACAATGTTCTCAGGAATCCCGTGCAAACGAACCACCTGTTGGAAAAACAGGGGCACCAACTCAGAGGAAGACGGCAACTTAGGGAGTGGTACAAGATGAACCATCTTAGAGAACCTATCACAAATCACCCAAATAACAGTCATCCTCTGAGAGACAGGCATATCAGAGATGAAATCCATTGAAATATGGGTCCATGGCCTCTTGGGGACAGGCAAAGGCATCATCAACCCACTAGAGCGAGAACACGATTTAGACCGGGAGCACGTCCGACAGGACTGCACAAAATTCCTGACATCACGAGACAAGGAGGGCCACCAAAAAAACCGACTCACCAGATCTCTAGTACCCAAAATACCTGGATGACCAGCCAAAGCAGAGCAATGAACTTCAGACATCACTCTCTTCTTCCACTGGTCAGGAACATACAACTTTCCACTGGGACAATGCTCAGGTTTGTCCTCCTGGAACTCTTCCAGAGCACGTCTCAAATCGGGCGAGATGGCAGAAAGAACTACCCCTTCGCCTAAGATGGTAGCAGGCTTGGTCACCACAGGAGAATCAGCAAGGAAGCTCCTAGAGAGGGCATCTGCCTTGACATTCTTTGTTCCAGGAAGAAAAGAAACCACAAAATCAAAACGTGTAAAAAACAAGGCCCACCTAGCCTGTCTAGGGTTCAAGCGCTTAGCCGACTCTAGGTAAATCAAATTCTTGTGGTCAGTGAGGACCACGACTTGATGCTTAGCTCCCTCCAACCAATGTCTCCACTCCTCAAATGCCCATTTCATGGCCAACAGTTCCCTATTCCCCACATCATAGTTACGTTCAGATGGAGAGAACTTTCGGGAAAAGAAAGCACAGGGATTCATTTTAGATGTTACAGGATCCTTTTGGGACAAAACAGCTCCTGCACCAATCTCAGAAGCATCCACCTCTACCTGGAATGGAAGTGAGACATCAGGTTGCCGCAAAACCGGGGCGTAGGTGAATCTTCGCTTCAACTCCTGAAAGGAAGAAACAGCCTCCGGAGACCAATTTCACACATCAGCACCCTTTTTAGTCAAATCAGTCAATGGCTTGGCAATACTAGAAAATTTTGATATAAATTTCCGATAAAAATTAGCAAAACCCAAAAACTTCTGGAGGGCCTTCAAAGAAGTGGGCTGAACCCAATCGTGAATGGCCTGTACCTTGGCCGGGTCCATTTCAATAGTTGACGGGGACAAAATAAATCCCAAAAAAGAAATCCTCTGTACTCCAAAAAGGCATTTAGATCCCTTGACATACAGGGAATTCTCCCTCAAGATCTGGAACACAGTCCGAATATGTTCCACATGAGAATCCCAATCCTTGGAGAAGATCAAAATATCATCCAGATAGATAATCAAAAATTTATCGACAAAATCTCGGAAAATATCGTTCATGAAGCACTGGAAGACAGAAGGGGCATTAGTGAGCCCAAAAGGCATCACCAGGTACTCAAAATGTCCCTCCGGAGTATTAAACGCCGTCTTCCATTCATCCCCATGCTTAATGTGAATAAGATTATACGCCCCCCTGAGGTCAAGCTTGGTAAACCAGCAAGCACCTTTAACTCTGGAGAATAGATCAGAAATCAGGGGTAACGGATACTGATGTTTAACAGTAATTTTGTTGAGGGCACGATAATCAATACAAGGTCTTAATGATCCATCCTTTTTGGCTACAAAAAAAAAACCGGCACCCAAGGGCGACGAGGATGGTCTAATATGACCCTTCTCCAACGCCTCCTTAATATAGGATCGCATAGCCTCGTGCTCGGGTACAGATAAATTGAAGAGCCAACCCTTGGGAAATTTAAACCCCGGGCTCAGTTCAATTGCACAGTCATAACTCCTATGAGGAGGCAGAGACGCAGACTCATTCTCACTAAATACATCATAAAAGTCCGCCAAATAATCAGGAACATCATGCGACTGAGGAGAGGTGGAAAACATCGGAGCCTCACTAAAGGCACACCGACAACCCCAACTCACCACAGACACAGATTTCCAATCCAAAACTGGATTATGAATCTGTAACCAGGGAAACCCCAGAACAACAGTATCATGCAGATTATGCAACACCAGAAATCTGCAATTTTCTTGATGGTCTGGGGCGACCCGCATTACCACCTGGGTCCAAAACTGGGGTTTATTTTTAGCCAAAGGAGTAGCATCAATTCCCCTCAAAGGGATAGGCGTCTGCAGAGGTGTCATCGGAAATCCACAACGTTTAGCAAAATCCAAGTCCATTAGGTTTAGGGCTGCTCCCGAATCCACAAACGCCTTGGCGGAAAATGTGGACAGGGAGCAGATCAGAGTAATAGCCAGAAGAAACTTAGGTTGAACACCCCCAACAGAAAACGTGTGTGCAAAGCGTTTCTCTCGTTTGGGACAGACAGAAATAATATGCGAGGCATCTCCACAGAAAAAACACAACTTATTACGCCTTCTGAACTCCTGACGCTGCTCTCTGGAAAAAACTCTATCACATTGCATAGGTTCAGACATTTGTTCAACAGGTGGCAACACCTCTCGTGCAGCTTTGCGTTCGCGCAAACGCCGATCAACCTGAATGGCTAATGACATAGAATCGTCAAGACCAGAGGGAACAGGAAATCCCACCATAGTATCTTTTACGGCTTCTGACAACCCCTTCCGAAAGAGAGCAGCCAAGGCATTATCATTCCAGGTAGTAAGTACTGCCCACTTTCGGAATTTTTGACAGTACAATTCTGCAGAATCACGACCCTGGCTCAATGCCAGCAGGGTCTTTTCAGCCTGATCAATGGCATTAGGTTCGTCATACAACAACCCCAAGGCCTGAAAAAATGCATTCACATTAGTCAGAATAGGATCATCTGGTTTCAAAGAAAACGCCCAATCCTGGGGATCGCCACGCAGCAAAGAGATGACAATTTTAACCTGCTGCGCGGAGCTCCCTGACGAGTTAGGCTTCAAGGCAAAAAATAATTTACAATTATTTTTGAAATTCAAAAATTTAGACCGATCCCCAAAAAATACATCAGGTGTAGGAATCTTTGGTTCAGCAGCATGTGAATGAGCAAGGTAGGCGGAAATTCCCCGCACTTCCGCAGCGAGCTGCTCCACACGATCAGACAATTGCTTTATCTCCATTGAGAGAAAAAAAAAAAAAAAAAATTCCCCCTACGGCCTCAGAGATAGAGGAAAAAATATACACACTTTTTTTTTTTTTTTTTACAATTCTTTCCTGCTATTGAGTACCCTAGAATCTGCGGTATGGCTGGTGATTCTGTTATGAATGAGTCACCGTAGGAGGCAAAAGCAGAAATACAAGCTAAGTCCAGAAAACCAGAGAAGTTGGCAACTATCAGATTGCAGACCCCTGAACCTATCAACACAACTAGCAGTAGCCGTGGGGGGTTCCTACGATGCCCTAGACCCCTCGATCACAGCCGGAGAAATACATAGGCCTAAAGAAAGAAAGGGGAAATCTAAACTGCCCCAGAGCAGACCCCAAAGCAATAGGCAGCCCCCAACATATAATGACGGTGAAGCAAGATGAAAATACTAACACAGACAGAAAGATAGACTGAGCAAAGACGGGTCCCCAAAACTACCTAGATAGGAAAGGACAGGAAGGCTGCTGTCTGCAATCTGCCAAAACCCTATCAAAGACATAAGCCAACCAGCTGATATGAAAAAGGCCCTGAAGCAGCTAGGCTTCAAAAACTGAATCAGCACTCAGGTATTTTCAGAAGACAGAGCTAAATGAATTCAGCACACCCCAGCAGGGAATGGCAGAAATCCAGAAAAACAAAGCAAAAACAAAGTCAAAGCACAAAAGCAAAAGGCCGAGCAGCAAACTTAGCTTTGGAGGAGCAGGAATTCAGACTGGTCTCCAAGGATCCCACAGAGAAATCACCCGCAGGGCAGAAGGGCGTCGGCAGCATTATATCCAGTCCGTAACTCCACTCAGCCAGTCACAATCATCAGCCTCAGGTGTTTGACAATCAGGCTCACTACCTTTCTTTACCAGAAGAGGGAGTTCCTCGGGCCTCAGTAATGAAGGGGAAAATGAACTCACAACTGACCTCTTAGTCAAATACCTAGGAAAAGAGTCAGTCAAACACGCAGTAAGGATCAGAGACATTAATATAAACCACTCTCAAATTGGCCTCAAAGAGATCTGGAAGAGGCTGGATGAGTGTTACGGCTCATCAGAGGTAATACAGAGAGCCTTGTTCAAAAGAATCAATGACTTTCCTAAAATATCTAAGAAAGGTCTCGAGAAACTTAGAGAACTAAGTGACCTGCTAAAGGAAGTCCTAGTTGCCAAAGGTGAAGGTGACCTGCAAGGGCTTACATTCCTTGACACAGCCAAAGGTGTTAACCCTATAGTCCTAAAGTTGCCCTACAATCTACAGGAGAGGTGGCTCACACATGGTTCCATGTACAAATACAAACACAGTGTTTCATTCCCTCCCTTCTCCGTTTTTGTAGACTTTATACACGACCAAGCGACAACCAGAAATGATCCCAGCTTTGACTTTGCAATGTCATATGCTGCACCGCCACCAGCTGCAAATACACGCAGAACGTCTGTGGCAGTGCACAAGACTTATGTTTCTTCTCCAAGTTCCAATTACAGGTCTGCTGGCTGCTCCCAATCAGAGACAATGGTGCAAGAACCTGACAAGCAGTGCCCGCTTCATCAGAAGCCTCATCCTCTCCTGAAATGCAGAGCTTTCAGGAGAAAATTTATGCCAGATCGCAGAAGTTTCCTGAAAGAGAACGGTATCTGCTACAAGTGCTGCTCATCCACAACTCATCTCTCCAAGGATTGTAAGGTCAGTGTAAAATTATTATTATTATTTATTTATATAGCGCCATAAATTCCATGGTGCTTTACATGAGAAGGGGGGTTACATACAAAGTTATAGATATTGTTAACAGTAAACAAATTTACAATGACAGACTGGTACAGAGGGGAGAGGACCCTGTCCTTGCAAAATTATTCTATGGGATAGTGGGGAAGAGACAGAAGGTCGGGGGTGCAGCAACTCTGGTAGTTTTGAGGCGGCGGCTCGGGAGGTGGTGAGGCGGCAGAATGGTTATTGCAGGCTGTAAGCTTTCCTGAAAAGATAGGTTTTCAGGTTCCATTTGAAGGATCCGAGGGTGCTGGATAATCGGATGTGTTGAGGCATAGAATTCCAGAGGATAGGAGATATTCGGGAGAAATTTTGGAGGCGGTTGTGTGAGGAGCGAATAAGTGTGAAGGTGAGTAGGAGATCTTGGGAGGATCGAAGATTACATGAGGGAAGATATTGGGAGATTAGTTCAGAGATATAGGCTTTGTAGGTCAGTGTTAGTTGTTTGAACTGGATTCGTTGGTGAATTGGGAGCCAGTGGAGGGATTTGCAGAGGGGAGAGACAGGGGAGTAGCGAGGAGAGAGGTGGATTAGTCGGGCAGCAGAGTTGAGGACAGACTGGAGTGGTGCAAGAAAGTTAGCAGGGAGGCCACAGAGGAGAGTGTTGCAGTAGTCAAGGTGAGAGATAATGAGGGTATGTGTTATGATTAGGTAACCGAGGAGGAAAATGGGGGAATAGACTAGGGAACCAGAGAGGTTGGTAGCTTAGTGGATTGCAGACACCTAAACTGACAACACAATTAGCCATGGGACATACCTACGATGCCCTAGACGCCTCGGCACAGCCACAGAATTAACTAAGCCTTAAGAGAGAAATGAGAAAGCTAAACTGCCCCATAGAACCCCAAAGGAATAGATAGCCCCTGAACATATATTGCCGGTGAGACAAGATGAAGCACAAAACACAGGCAGAGAATAGAGTAAGCAAATGATAGGGCCCAAACTGTCTAGATAGGACAGGAAAGGATACTGTCTACAATCACGCAAAAAACCCTAAGAAAAATCCAACACGTGTGATATGCAAAAATACTGAGGCTACATGACCTTTCCCCCCTCTAAATCAGAACTCTGGTGTGAACTGGTTACTAAAAAGACTAACATACGCTGTGGCATATGGAACAAAGTCCAGCACAGGTCCCATCAGGGAACCAGGCTGAACTCACACCAGCTAAGCAAAAATCAGAGACAAACAATAATGGATCCAATGCAAAAAAAGATTTAAGAAGACAACTTATCTGAAAGATGCAGAATGGAGCAGGAGACAAGCAGACTTCAAAATATGCTCAGGAAGCAAACCAAATCGCGGGCAAGAGCTGAGGGAAGGTTGTTCACTTAAATCTCCCCAGTCTGTAACACCTGACCTCCAATCATCCTGCTCAGGTGATTGACTTCTGTCAGCTAAACCAGCTCCATTACCAGCAGTAACCACCAGAGGGAGCCCAAACTCAGAAGCCAGGTCAAACGTGTAAACAAAAGGCATGTACAAGAGTTTTAGTAGATTGAGGGATGAGGAAGGGACGGATTCTGGAAATATTTGTCAGGAACACCGCACTGAACTTGCTCACTGAGCCAGTGCGCGTGTCCTGAGTAAAGCGAACTGTGGTCAACGATACCTGTGGAGCGGGCAGCAGCCGGGTAGATGCGTACTTCAGAGCCACAGGACCGGAAGCACGTGACTGCTGGGGGAGTGGCCTAAACTCCAGAGAGCTAGGAGCTGCAAGAGAACTCCTAGCAGGGTAACTGCGAGACAAAGTTACCAAGAGGCATAGACAGGGAGGATAGTCAGAACATAGCCAATGAGTCAAACACAGAGATAGCTGCAAGGTACCAAAGGGGGCAAGCAGAGAGTAGTCAGGTCACAGGCAATGAGTCATACACAGAGATAATAACGCAGTACAGAATCAACAGGCAAACTCACAACGGGAAACAGAACCGGGTCAGAACCATATAAACAAGCTATAACAACAAACAGGCACAGGCACACAGGGGTCAGCACACTAGGCCAAAGGCAGAAGTATAACTGGCAGTGATTGAAGCTTCCCAGGGGTTTAAGAAGCTCTCCCAGAACCAGAAAGAGGCCACCATCATTAACCCCTTGTGTGCAGGTCAAAACCTGCACTGAGCTCCAGACATTAACCCCTGACGTGCAGCTCAAAAACCTGCACTGGGATCATGACAGTACCTCCCTCTCAACGGGGGGCCTCTGGACCCCCAGGCTTCCCCGGGTACTTGGCATGAAAAGCCCGAACCAGTCGATCTGCATGTACAGAGCGAGCAGGGACCCATGAGCGCTCCTCTGGTCCATATCCCTATCAGTGGACCAGGTACTGCAAAGAGCGGCGCACCCGCAGAGAGTCCACAATATGTCCGACCTCATACTCCAATTGACCCTCCACCAGCACTGGAGGAACAACAGATTCAGAGTCCTCTTTGACAGACCCTGCAGGTTTCAACAGAGATTTATGGAACACATTGGATATTTTTAAAGAGGCGGGGAGACGCAACCTATATGCCACTGGGTTGACCATCTCCATAATCTTGTATGGACCAATGAAGTTTGGTCCCAACTTAGCTGATGGTACCTTTAAGTTGATGTTACGTGTGGAGAGTCAGACCTTCTCTCCCAGCTGAAACATGTCTCCCGAAGTTCTCTTTTTATCAGCAAAATATTTGTATCTCCCCTGGGCCCGAAAGATATTACGCCGGACTTCAGCCCATAGGTTTTTTAACCGTTGAACGGACCCTTCTGCCCCTGGACAACCAGAATCCACCCGTGAAAACTCCCCAAAATGCGGATTAAACCCATAGTTAATCAGGAATGGGGACATGTTGGTGGACTGACTCACCCGATTGTTAAAAGCAAATTCTGCCAACGGTAACGCATCACACCAATCCTCCTGTCTGGCGGAGGTCAGACACCTGAGAATTGATTGATTGGTGCGTTCTGTCTGACCATTACTCTCCGGGTGATATGCCGACGAGAAGGAGAGTGAGATGCCCAATTTCATACAGAACGCCCTTCAAAATTTGGTCACAAACTGCACATCGCTGTCAGACACAACATTCAGGGGTACCCCATGCAATCGGACCACATGCTGCACAAACAACCTTGACAATGTTTCTGCTGAGGGTAATGCTGCCAAGGGAATGAAATGGGCCTGTATAGAAAACCTATCTACCACCACCCAGCATTACAAATGGGCCCATTATATATGGAGCATTATTAGAGCCCATCATACACTGGAGCATCATCCATGAGGTCCATCATGTACTGGATCATTGCAAATGGGGCAGATCAGACACTGGAGCAGCATCTAAGGGGCCCATTATACACTGGAGCATTACAAATGGGGCCCATTATATATGGAGCATTATTAGAGCCCATCATACACTGGAGCATCATCCATGAGGCCCATCATGTACTGGAGCAACGTAAATGGGGCAGATCAGACACTGGAGCAGCATCTAAGGGGCCCATTATACACTGGAGCATTACAAATGGGGCCCATTATATATGGCGCATTATTAGAGCCCACCATACACTGGAGCATCATCCATGAGGCCCATCATGTACTGAGCAATGTAAATGGGGCAGATCAGACACTGGAGCAGCATCTAAGGGGCCCATTATACACTGGAGCATTACAAATGGGGCCCATTATATATGGAGCATTACTTGGGCCCATAACACACTGGAGCATTGTCCATGGGGACCATCATATGCTGTAGATTTATGTGGAGCTCATCATATACTGTATGGAACATTATATCTGACTAATTATTCGGTATGGAGAAATATATGGGGATCATTATTCTGTATGGTGCACAATGTGGTGGCCATAGCACTGTATGGAGTAATATACTGTCCTGTTTTTGCGCTATTGTACAATTTAAAATAGGTCAGTCATGTCATGTAAGCAGTGAAGTATTTGTCATTGTACTATACCTATATTTCTGTGGCGTATCGGAGCATCATGAGTTGTGGTATGTGTCATGATTTGTAGTTTTGCCCTGTCCTGTATTTTGTATAATATGTCATTTAACTTTTCTCTGGTTGTATTTGCTGTAAATTAACCATGTCTCCTTCCCCCAATACTTTGCAATGTCTTGTGATGTACCTGGACCATAATCTAATTTAGGCTTGTGTCAACAGCTAAGTGGAACTTTGGCTATTGTTTTCCTAAGCAGAAGATAACCTACAATACACATCCTGTAGACTAAGTGGAGCCCTTACATTTCTAGAATCTTCTGATGGACCAAACCATTGAATAGTAGGTGTGACCCCTACCCCCCTTCAGATGGGCTGATCCTAGGAGCCCTGACAATACATTCTTGTTTTAAGATCAGTTGTGATTTGAGTGGGATTGTGTGGAATCCTGTGGACTATTGCAAGGATTATTGTTATCGCGTCTGGCACAAGGACTATCGTGAGGTGCCCGGGTTTGTTTCCATTGTGTGGACTTATTGTGGACTTCTCATGGACTCCAAGGACATTATGGATATTTGATGTTGTATGCTCCCTGCCTTAATAAATCTCGTTGGATCGTCCCTCGGCCTGTTGTCCCATCTTGCTCTGTTGTATACCCTGTCACAAACTGGTTGGCAGCAGTGGGATCAGAGCAGAAGGAATGGAGGACAACGGCCCATCAACATCTGGAACCAGCACCGCAGAGTACAAGAACTGGACTGCGGTGAACCTACAAATAAAGGCCCGTGAACTGGGAGTCAGCTACAAGGGACTCTCCAAGGAGCAGCTGATTGAGGCTTTGGAAGGAGTTCGCCAGCAAGATGACACTGAGGAAGGATCCACACAGCAAATGGAGGAAAGACTGCAGCCGGAGGTAAATACCCAAAAAAGTCAGTGGGTTGTGTGGTACGAGGAGGAGTTGGCATTGCTGGGAGAAGAGGCTACCATAGAAGATAAGAGGGAGGCCATTCATAGAGCTCAAGAGAGGGCATTGCTGGAGAGGCAGCTCTCTGTGGAAGCAACTAGAAGCTCCAGACAGACTGTAACCCCAGCACCCACCATGAGGGAACTCCCCAGAGTGTCCCGCAAAGACTTCAAGCTGTTTAATGAGGCTTCAGGTGACATTGAGGACTTCTTCCAGGACTTTGAGCATCAGTATCGATTAATGGAAGTCCCGGAAAGGGAGCGAGTCCGACATCTGGTGGGGCTCTTAGAGGGTAGAGCTGCCGCAGCCTATAGAGCTATGGACCCTCGGTGGAACTGTGAGTATGCGGAGATTAAACATACTATTCTAGAACATTATGCTGTGACCCAAGACACTTACAGGACCCAGTTCCGTACTTTAGCCTGTGATGAGGAAGTGTCCTTCAAGATGTATGCCCACAGACTCAAACAAATATGTCATCGCTGGCTGGAGGGAGAGGAGGCCTTAACTTGGGAGACCTTCCTCCAAGTCATCCTAAAAGAGCAGTTTTACTTCAAGTGCCCCTCTGAGATCCGGGAATGGGTGCGTTAAAGGAGACCAGCCACTGTGGAGGAAGCTGCAGCTCTAGCTGATGAGGCTCTCACCATCAAGCCTCAGTGGAAAAAACTACTACTCAGTGAGAAAAAAACTACCAGCCCCCCAACGCTGGCGGCCCCTGGTCCATCGGCCTCCAATATTCACCATCCCACTAGACCATCAACTCATGGTGACCTTCGTGTGACTGTGCCTCACATTACTCCTGCTCCACCTTCGGGACTACGACGTGGAGGAAGAATCCCAGAGTGTAGATGTTATAGATGTGGGCAGCCTGGGCATCTGCCATTCCAATGTCCAGGTGTTCGGAGGCAGGACAGCTACAGACCGCCTTTGCCTGTTCATTATCTACAGACACCCTCACCAGGAGAAGAGCTGGATTCAGTCCCTGATGACTTGCCAAGTGACTCTGATATCCTGGCTCCCCTACCCGGAGTCTATGGGGGTGCGAGCCCCAGCCACCTGTTCTTCTGATCTTCAGCACAAACATCTACAGGAGGTCGTGCTGGATGGCCAAAAAGTTGTTGGCTTCCGTGACACTGGGGCTTTTCTCACCATAGCCGATCCCCGAGTAATTCAACCAGAAGCAATTCAAAAGGGACCAGGAATTGCCATTGAATTGGCTGGAGGTACCCAGAGATATATTCCAAGAGTGAGTGTGACCCTGGATTATGGTTTTGGGGCAAAACAATGCGTGGTCGGTGTGATGAGTGGCCTCCCTGCAGACGTTCTTCTAGGAAATGATGTGGGAAATCTTCATTGCCACTTTGTCGGTGCGGTAACCAGAAGTCGGGCAAAGAGAGCAGCAAATGTGGACGTGTACAACCCATCCATGGAAATGAGGCCACCAGAACTGCCGTCACAGCCGGTGGGTGATTCTTCTTGTGGGGACAATGTGAGTGTTACTTGGGATAAAGTTCAGTTTAGACAAGAGGTAGATACTGACCCCACCCTAGCTAGTTTTAGAGCTCGAGCTGAGATAGGGCAGTTGGGGGAGAACGGGGAAAGAATTATCAGAGAAAATGAACTTCTGTATCGGGTTACCAATGCTGACTCCCTAGATAAGCCCTGGACTTATAGCAAACAGCTGATTGTTCCTCAGAAATACAGAATTCCCCTATTACACCTTGCTCATGACATCCCTACTGCTGGCCATCAAGGCAAAACCCGCACTGAGACGATTGACTCAATCTTTCTATTGGCCTGGGATTTCCCAAGCCGTAGCGCATTTCTGCCGAACTTGCGACATATGTCAGCGTAGAGGGCGACCCGGAGATCACCCAAAGGCACCCCTGCAACCGCTCCCTATAATAGAAGAACCCTTTCAAAGAGTAGCTGTCGATATCATTGGACCTCTGGCTAAACCAAGTAAATCTGGAAAGCAGTACATTCTCACTGTTGTGGACTATGCCACCCGATATCCAGAAGCTGTGGCCTTGTCAAGTATTTCTGCAGCCAAGGTGGCCGAGGCCCTGGTTACCATTTTCACCAGAGTAGGATTCCCCAGTGAGATCTTGTCAGACCAAGGCTCCCAGTTCATGTCAGAGCTGTTCCAGTGTCTGTGGCGCACCTGTGGAGTACGAGCGATCCGAACTACCCGTATCATCCCCAAACAAATGGACTTTGTGAACGATTCAATGGCACTCTGAAGAATATGCTGAGGGCCTTCACTGACAGAGATTCAAACTGGCAGAAGTACCTACCCCATCTCTTGTTTGCCTATCGGGAAGTTCCCCAGGAGTCCACCGGGTTTTCCCCCTTTGAACTACTCTATGGATGAAAGGTCCGAGGACCCTTAACCCTGCTAAAAGAATATTGGGAGGGACAAGTTGAAGATACAGGAGCCCCTGTTGTCCCTTATGTCCTAAAGCTGCGAGAAACCCTGGCTCAACTCGCTAGTTTAGCCCAGAGTCATGTGTGTTTGGCTCAAACCAGACAGAAGACATGGTATGACCGTAAAGCACGCTATCGGGAGTTTGTGGAAGGACAACAGGTCTTAATGATTGTTCCCCATCGGCAGAATAAACTGCAGACAACATGGGAGGGTCCCTTCCGGGTTTTCAGAAAACTAAATGATACCAATTATCTTCTTGCTTTAGATGATCAGGGGCTAAGACAAAAGACTGTCCATGTGAATATGATTAAGGAGTACCATGACCGGAACCTTCCAATGATAGCAAGCTGTCGGCTAGCTTCAGAAGACGGTCAAGAGGATGAGGACTCCCTACCTGATCTCGTGGAAGCAGCGAGAGCCCCATCCACTGTGGAACAGGTTCCTCTGGGCGATCACCTGGATTCCTGCTTTCTCATCCCAACCAGGTTGAACCACCGTCACCCAACATCATGTGGACACTCAGGGTATCCGTCCCATACAACAGGCTCCTTACCGGGTACCTGAATCTGTTCGAAACACCATGCAGCACGAACTGGAGGAGATGTTACAGCTTGGGGTAATCCAGGTCTCCCATAGCCCTTGGGCCTCTCCTGTGGTGTTAGTATCCAAGAAGGATGGGAGTACTCGGCTTTGTGTGGACTATCGACGACTAAACGACCATACCGTCAGCGATCCTTAACCAATGCCCCATATTGACGAACTTCTAGACCGACTGGCTGGGTCCCGATATGTCACTACCTTGGATCTCAGTAAGGGATACTGGCAAATCCCTCTCACGGAGGAAGGGAGAGAACGGCCGGCTTTTATAACCCCCTTTGGTCTGTATGAATTTCTAAGCATGCCTTTTGGAATGAAGAATGCCCGGCAACCTTTCAGAGAATGGTGGACCAGATCCTCCGGGGATGTGGTCACTTTGCTTGTGCCTACTTGGATGATATCGCCATCTTCAGCCAGACGTGGGAGGAACATCTGAATCAAGTAGCCATTATTCTTGACCTGATTTCTTGCAGCCGGCCTAACCATTCGACCCGATAAATGCCAAATGGGGATGGGTGAAGTCCAGTACCTAGGGCATAGAGTAGGAGGAGGGAAGCTCCGTCCTGAACCTGCCAAAATCCAGGCTATTAGAGACTGGCCTGTACCCCAAACTAAGAAACAAGTTATGGCTTTTTTGGGCACTGCCAGTTATTACCGAAAATTTGTTTCTCATTTCAGCACTGTGGCCAAGCCTCTGACCAAGAAAACGATGCCCTGGCTGGTGATCTAGACTCCAGCCTGTGATGAGGCTTTTAACCGGCTGAAGGACGCCCTGGTCTGCTACCCTGTTCTGGCTGCTCCAGATTACAAGAGGAGATTCATTGTGCAGACGGACGCCTCTGCTTATGGACTGGGAGCTGTCCTCAGCCAGGTGAATGCAGCTGCGGACGAACACCCCATTGCCTACCCTAGCAGGAAACTGCTGGACCGAGAAGTGGCCTATGCAACTGTTGAAAAAGAATGAATGTGTGGGCACTTAGGAAACTAAGGCTGTATCTGTATGGACGAGAATTCACTGTCATTACTGATCACAATCCCCTCACCTGGCTGAACCGAGTCTCTGGAGACAATGGACGCTTACTACGATGGAGCCTGGCTCTGCAACCCTATAATATGGTAATACAGTATAGAAGAGGCAGCCAACACCAAAATGCAGATGGACTGTCCAGGCAGGAGGAGCCCTGAGTCTGGTCAGCCATGCCTGTGTGTACTTAACAAGAGACCTGTAGAGGTCCCTAGTATGCACACAAATTGGGAGGGGAAGGGATTGTCATGATTTGTAGTTTTGCCCTGTCCTGTATTTTGTATAATATGTCATTTAACTTTTCTCTGGTTGTATTTGCTGTAAATTAACCATGTCTCCTTCCCCCAATACTTTGCAATTTCTTGTGTGTACCTGGACCATAATCTAATTTATGCTTGTGTCAACAGCTAAGTGGAACTTTGGCTATTGTTTTCCTAAGCAGAAGATAACCTACAATACACATCCTGTAGACTTAAGGTACTGTCACACTTAGCGATGTACCAGCGATCCCCACCAGCGATATGATGCGGTCAGGATCGCTGGTACATCGCTACGTGGTCGCTAGTGAGCTGCCACATAGGCAGATCTCACTAGCGACATCGCTGGGGACGGGGATCGCTACTTACCTGTCACACCAGGCGGTCCTGCGTCCTCCCGCCCGGCTCCACGCGTCGCTCGTCCTCACAGCAGGAAGCGCTGAAGGAAGCTGACAACGAGAAACAGTCCTGAACGTTCTCGCGCGATCAGTGATAACCAGCGGGGGAGCCGGTCGTAGGTAAGTATCAGACACAGAGATATCGCTAGCAATATCGCTATAACGTCACTAGTTATAGCGATATTGCTAGCGATATCTCTTAGTGTGACATGCCCTTAAGTGGAGCCCTTACATTTCTAGAATCTTCTGATGGACCAAACCATTGAATAGTAGGTGTGACCCCTACCCCCTTCACATGGGCTGATCCTAGGAGCCCTGACAATACATTCTTGTTTTAAGATCTGTTGGGATTTGAGTGCGGAGGTGGAAGGAGTCACGAACTGAGTTGAGGCCAGCTGGTGACGTCCGTGGGATTGTGTGGAATCCTGTGGACTATTGCAAGGATTATTGTTATCGCATCTGGCACAAGGACTATCGTGAGGTGCCCGGATTTGTTTCCATTGTGTGGACTTATTGTGGACTTCTCATGGACTCCAAGGACATTATGGATATTTGATGTTGTATGCTCCCTGCCTTAATAAATCTCGTTGGATCGTCCCTCGGCCTGTTGTCCCTTCTTGCTCTGTCGTATACCCCATCACAGTATGTGTTAAAGGGGCGCACTGACACTCTTTGGCCCAGGGCACACGAAAACCTGGAGCCAGCCCAACCCCCCCACAACTTTAGCCAAATAACCCCCAGTTTTCAATGCGTAACTATTATTAGGAAGTAAATTAAGGTTGACAAGCTTCAGTAATAAGAATTGATGTTTTTGGCATTGAAATGGCACTGTAGGTGTGTTTACTGTCCTCCACTCCCTGCCCACTTTGCTTCCACATGGACTTGCATTGGGTTTCGTGTTTCAGTAGGACCCTGACTTTTCCCTATAGTCGGCCGATTTCGTTCAACCGACTTTTGCGAAAGTCGGGTTTCATGAAACCCGACTCAACCCGAAAAAAGGCAAAGAACTAAATAAGCCTAAAGCAAGAAAGGGGAAATCTGCCCTAGAGCAGACCCCAAAGGAATAGATAGCCCCCAAACATATATTGTCTGTGAGACAAGATGAAAGCACAAACACAGGTAGGAAAATAGGCTGAGCAAATGATGGGGTCCACACTAACTAGACAGGACAGGGAAGGAAAGACTCTGTCTGCAATCACGCAAAAAACCCTGCCAAAAATGTCCAACACGTCTGATAGAAAAAACACTGAAATCACTAGACTTCGCCCACTATATCAGCACTCTGGCATATTCTGAAAGCAGAGCAAAAAGAGGCCAATCTAATAAGGGACAAAAATAAACTTGCACAAGCAGTAACATAGGGATGGAAATTCAGCACAGCCCCAGCCGGGGCTGGCTGACCGCACAAAACTGAATAGACAAAACCAAATCAAATGTGAACAATAGCAAAGAACACTTAGCTTGAGCATGCAGGGACTGAACTGGAAATTAAGACTTCAGAAGGCAGGAAAAATCACCAGCAGGGATAGAGGGAGTCAGCTGTCTTAAATCCAGTCAAAATCTCCAGATGTCCAATCGTCCTCCTCATTATCAGGTGGCAGGCCTCTGTTAATTAGATCAGCTCCATTACCTCCTGTAACTACCAGAGGGAGCCCGGAAACAGAACTCGCAACTCCTCTGTCAATACAACCAGCTCCACTACCTTCACTGGCAACCAGAGGTTGGCCAGAAAGTGAATTCACAACAGCGCAGTCTCTTTGCAGGGAAGTGTCTTATCACAGGGGTGAGTGTGCAACCTTCCTGATACTGCAGTACCCAGCTTCACATACTCACGGTCTGCAGTCTTTGTCTGCGGTCTCTCTGACTCTGGTGGTTGTACCAGAGATCTCTCCCTCTCCCGGTCTGTGTCAGCATCCTCCCCTGTCTGATGTCTGCGCTGCTCTGAGGAAAACCCGCACGCTTTTACCGCTCTCAGCTCTCCTCCTGTGATGACCGTCTGGTGCGAGTCTGGACTGCAATTGAGACAGTACCCCGAGACCCTTTACCCCTATACAGGGATCTGGAATTACAGCAGAGCCCAGGAGGTAGCTGTCTGTATAAGAGCAGTGGACTAGAGCAGGACGGTTGCCAGAAAGGGATAAATTAACGGAACCGAAGGAGTAGTCAGGAGTCCAGGTCTAAACCAGGCGGGTGGCAGAGGTACAAAATTGGCAGACAGTATCAGAGTTAAAATCCAGGCCAAGGTCAGAGTCTTAAACCAGGAGGGCAACAGAGGTACAAAATCAGCATGCAGTATCAGAGTTAAAATCCAGGCTAAGGTCAGAGTCAGCAATAGCAAATAACACATTAGCACACTGGGGAAACCAAGACAGGCCCCAAGGTATTTGAGGGATCAGGCTATCCCTCACAGGCTCACAGTGTGATGACGTAATTTGGACCACCCTCAGGACCAGGCCAGATGGTGATGTACCAACCCCTTCATGACTGATAGAGGAGCGGAGCCTGCACCCACCAGATGCCTGCGCAGGGGCCCCTTCTCTGTCACCACCACCCACGGGCAAACCACGGCGCCTCCTAGTGGCCGAGGCAGCAACAGCTGTCCCCGAGTCTGACGGCAACGTGACAGTCCTGTGCCTCCCAGTGACCGAAGCAGGAACAGCAGTCCCTGTGTCTGAAAGCGACGTGACACCTCCCTTCCTGTTCCTGGCTGCTGAACAGGCTGCTTTTGGAAGTGGAAGTCGAGGTCTCCTATGTTACTTCTGTAGCTTCAGGTACCAGCCCTGTTTCCGGGTTCCCCAGAAGGGGTTGAGAGTCTCCCTCATCTTCGTCATCAGCAGCGATCACTGTTTCAGCTGCCGGGGGCACCGGGGCAGATGGTACCACTCGAGCGTCCCGAGACAAGCAGGGATGCAGCATATTCCGATGCATTGTACGGATGGGAAGCTCTTCACCTGTTTCTGGTTGAATCTCATAGACAGGACCCCTTCCACCGAGCTGTCCCTTCACCCTGTACGGCCTACTCTCCCACCAGAACTCCAACTTTTGAGGGCGCTTCTCCCTTACTAAGACTCGGTCGTAGGGCTGTCCCTTCTTGAGGAGTGACCTGAGGGTGCTTCAATTCACGGAGTCAGTTTTGCACCAGCCATTGAATGGTCCGCAGCCGACGACGATGTTCTCGAACCCAGGAGTACACCCCGTCCGCAGGTAGTCTTCCTCAGGCTCCAGTGCCAATTCTGTCAGTCCCTTCCCGGGCCGGCAGAAGAATAGTGAATAGGGCGTGAATCCTGTGGTACTGTGTTTACAGTTGTTGTATGCCCACACCAATTCGGGGACAGACTCAGTCCAGCACGCTTTCTGCGCCTCTTCCAGTGTACTCAGCATCTGAATCAGGGTGCGGTTAAATCTCTCACAAGCCCCATTCCCCTGTGGATGGTAAGGTGTGGTCCGGGACTTATCAATTTTGTACAGCTGATGCAACTCTTCCATCACCTTCCCAAGGAAGCAGGCCCCTTGATCAGAATGGATTCCCTTGGGACACCCGTACATCTGGATGAAGTGTTGCAGATGGCATAGGCCGCAGACTCAGCAGTCTGGTCCCGAGTGGGCGTGACTACGGCAAATTTGGAAAAGTGGTTGATCACCACTAGTTAATGCTCGTAGCCCTGATGCGCTGGTCCAATAGTCAAGTAGTTTATGGCCAATTGTTCTATGGGGCCAGAGGATCTCACTGTCTCTGTGGGAGCTCTCTGTTTCGGCGACTTGACTAGTTCACAATTCCGGCACTGCTGGCATACTCTCTCCACGATGTTCCTCAAGTGGGGGTGGTAGAATAAACGTTGCAGCCACTGGAATGTTTTTTCTTGCTCGAAGTGTGCTCCTTTCTCATGCGCCTCCTTAGCCACCTGTTCTACCAAGGACGAGAGGATGATCGTCTGCCAAATGAAATTAAGTTCAGGTTGTAGGTACACTTTCCTGTACAGGATACCATCCCGCAACTGTAGCCGTTCCGACTGACGCAGCATCTGTAACATCTCAGGGGACATATCCTCTCACTCTGGCTAGGCACTTGTCCGGATACGAGCCACCGCCTCAGCTGAGCTATCTCTCGGTCTTCCTGCTGCATTCGGACCCACTCATTACGGGGTTGCTCCAACAAACTCTCCTGTGTTCTTTCTTGAACTGTTTCCCGCATCGCTGCCATCATCCTGGCAGTCCCTCCAAACTCTGGAACTTCTACAGCCTCCAACTCTTCATCCCGACTGGGCGCTAGCTTAAGGTAGTTTACTCGAGAAAGGGCATCAGCATGAGTATTCTCCACTCCCCTCCTGTAGGAGATCCTGTACTGAAATTTTGCTATTCGTGCTACCCAACGTTGCTCTAGGGCCCCTAGCTTTGCTGTTTCGAGGTTAGCCAACGGATTGTCATCCGAACGCACGGGAACTTTCGAGCTGGCCAGATACTCTGCAAACTTCTCAGTCATTGCCCACACCAGCGCCAACAACTCCAGCTTGAATGAGCTGTAATTTTCCGGATTTCTTTCCGAGTCATGTAAGGAGTGACTGGCGTATGCAATGACACGATCCTTTCCATCCTGCATCTGCGAAAGTACTGCCCCAAGTCCTTGTAAACTTCCATCGGTATGTAAGATAAAACGGCTGTGTAAAGTCAGCATAGACCAACACAGCGACCTCTGTCAGGGCTTTCTTCAGGGCCTGAAATGCTTTCTCCTGGTGCTCTCCCCAGTGTATGTTCCTGTTCTTCGCACATGAGGGTACTCCTTTCAATAATTCCAGGAGGGGATTTGCGATGCGGGTAAAAGTCTTTTACAAAGCGCCGGAAGTATCCTGTGAGTCCCAGGAATGCTCGCACATCCTTCACGGTTTTTGTGGGTCGGCCACTCCTGCACCGCAGCGATTTTCTCCTGAGAGGGCCTTACTCCTTCAGCAGAGACAACATGCCCCAGATAGTAAATCTGAGTCCGGAAGAAATGGCACTTCTGGGGTTTCACCTTCAACCCGTACTTTTGTAGCCGACTCAGAACTTGCTCCAGTCTTTGAAGATGTTCTTCAATGGTGGGAGCAAAGATGATGATATCGTCTAGATAAATCATAGTGGCTTCAAAGTTCATGTCTCCCCGACATCTCTCCATGAGACACTGAAACGTTCCCGGGGCGTTGGCTAACCTGAAGGGCATGCAGTCAAATTCATATAATCCCATCGGAAGAATGAAAGCTGTCTGGGCCCAATCTTGTTCAGACATGGGTACATGCCAGTATACACTGGCCAGGGTCTAGTGTGGAAAAATACCGGGCATTTCCCAGTGCTGACAGGGACTCTTCTATCCATGGCAGTGGATACGAGTCTCGCACGGTACAGACGTTGAGCCGGCGGTAATCTACACAGAAGCGTAAGGTTCCATGTTTCTTTCACACTAAGACGATGGGGGCAGCCCACGGGCTCTGGCTCTCACGGATCACTCCCTTCAACATCTGTGACAGCATTCCCTTTACCTCCTTATCCTTACCTCCATTTGTGAGGGTATCTGGCGATACCGCTCCTGTATTAGTGCCATATCCCCAGTGGGTATCTCGTGGGTGATGACCGTCGTACACCCAAAATCATCTTCATCTTTTGCGAACACCTCCTGGCCTAACAAGGCTTCCACCCGAGGAACTTGATGAGAAGGCAGTTCTGAGTGTTCCGCCCGCATGTGCTCTAGAATCCGTTGGCCTTCTTGCAGCAACCTGGGATCTGGGGTGGTCTCTGCCTTTACAGTCACCAGCCAACCAGCCATGGGTCTTCTGGCTTTGCAGTCAGCTGTACTGTTTCGGAGGGAACAGCTGGTTCGGTACGCCTAGAATGTGGGCCACTTCACCCCTGGGGGACAGAGTCATGTCAGTCTCTCCCAGATTCACGCAGCGCACGAGAACGGTGCCATCCCGCACAGTGGCCAAGGTCCGTGCGACCAATATCCCTGACGGCAATTGATCAGCTTGGCTGGGTTGCTCTTGTACCTCCACTCCCTCTATAGGGTTACCCACTTGGACAGACAGGGGAAGCACGGTCTGTCCAGGGGGCAACACTCGATTCAAAGAAGAGGGGGTGATGATCTTGCCTAGTTTTTTCCCGCTGCTGCATATTTCACGGACCTGGGCTGTCCGTATCAGCTATTGAAAGACCCTCTTTTGTGGGGTCTGGTCACTCCATTGTCATAGGAATTGGTCTGGGGACTCATTGAGAAGAATACTCCCGAGGTCTTTAAGCACATTCATGCCCAGGTGTTATGAGTTCATTTTCCCCTTCACCATTGAGGTCTGATGAACTCCCTCTTCTGGTGAAGGAAGGTAGTGAGTCTGATTACCAAGCACCTGAGCTGGGAGAGGATGACTGGGCAACGGGGATCTCTGACTGGATATAAGGCAGCTGACGCCCTTCCTCCCCGCTGGTGATTTCTCTGTGGAATTCTAGGAGACCAGTCTGATTCCTGCTCCTCAAAAGCTAAGTTTTCTGCTTTGCCTTTTTGCATTTGTGTTTTGGTTTTAGTTTGCCTTGCTTTTCTGGATTCTGCCATTCCCTGCTGGGGTGAGCTGAATTCCTTTTTTGTCGGTTGCTCTGTCTTCAGAAAATACCTGAGTACTGACATAGTCTTTTTGAAGCCTATCGTCTTCAGGGCCTTTTTCCCTGTCAGTCTGTTGGCTCTTATTTTCATAGGGTTTTTTCGCGGATTGCAGACAGCTGCTTTCCTATCCTGTCCTGTCTAGTTAGCTTGGGCCCCATCATTTGCTCAGTCTATCTTTCTATCTGTGTTAGTGTTTTTTCTTCTTGCTTCACCGTCATTATATGTTGGGGGCTGCCTATTGCTTTGGGGTCTGCTCTGGGGCAGTTTAGATTTCCCTTTCTGTCTTTAGGCTAGGCAGTTCTCCGGCTGTGATCGAGGGGTCTAGGGCATCGTAGGAACCCCCCACGGCGACTGCTAGTTGTTGTTGATAGGTTCAGGGGTCTGCAATCCGATAGCTGCCAACTTCTCTGGTTTTCTGGACTTAGCTAGCATTTCTGTTTTTGCCTCCTACGGTGACTCATTCATAACACCCAGGGTTACGGTATGATCCTTAGTGGCTTCTCCATCTACCAACACTACTCCTTTTCTCCCCACATCTTTACCACAGACTTCTATGTTCAGCCATACCACAACTGCGACCAAGATGGGTAAGTGATTGGTCGCCGTAAGCTTGATGACTGGGCCCCATTCAGGCCGCAGCGCCTCCGTGAAGTGTCTGCAAAATAATTTTTCGGGCATGGTGGTCACTTGCGATCCGGTGTCTATCAGGCACTGCACAGCTCTTCCATTGATTTCGGCCCAGACCAGGGGACACGTGGAAACAAGGCTGGTGGGACTCTTTTCACTCCTCCTCTGCTCTTCACGCTCTGGGCGGTGTCCCTCATGCTCGGAGCCACCTAGTTTAACGGAGGCCGTGGGGATGGTCGGCTCCGCTGGGGACACCACGGGGCTGTCAGGAGCCCCGCACTGCACTTGCTCACTGAGCCAGTGCGGGTGTCCTGAGTATCCTGAGTACAAAGACAGTGCTCAAAGATACCTGTGGAGCGGGGCAGCAGCGGGGACGATGCGTGCTTCAGTGTATCAGGACCTGAAGCACATGACTGCTGGGGGCGTGGCCTATGTTAGGAACCCTGAAGGTGAACCCACTGGACCACAGCAAAGAACCTCCCCTGGGTGAGCGGACCAGGTGGACCACCCCCTATACAGGGAGTGTTAGGGACAGGCCCAGGGGAAACTATTACCGCGGCAGCTGGTACCTAGGGCAGAAGCACAGAAAACTGGACCGGGGTAGAACGACAGGAACACAAGAGACTGGACCAGGGTAGAATGGCAGGAACACAGGAGACTGGACCGGGGTAGAGCGGCAGGAACACAGGAGACTGGACCGGGGTAGAGCGGCAGGAACACAGGAGACTGGACCGGGGTAGAGCGGCAGGAACCCAGGAGACTGGACCAGGGTAGAGCGGCAGGAACCAGGAGACTGGACCAGGGTAGAGCGACGGGAGCACAGGAGACTGGAGCTGTGGGCTGGCAAGGCAGGAACACTGGAACATAGAAGAGAACAGGTAACAAATGTGAGAGAGCAAGCCAGGGGACGAGATGTGGAGGTAGCGGCGGCGAACGCCAGCAAGAGGGGCCAGAATCACAAGGGAAGGTAAGTGACGATCAGGCAGTGTCACTAGGGAGCGACGGCCTGATATGGGAGCATGGGGAGGAGCTCCCGAGTCAGGGTCCTCCTGACCATAGAGAGGACCAGGAAGAGTGAATGGCTCAGAGAGGAGGAAGTGCTCGTGCATGGAGAGAGCTGCGGGGAGCGCACGCCCGGGAGGAAGCAAGCGCTGTCGTCAGAGCAGGAGAACAGACGGGGACACGCCTGGAAGCTGCAATCTGGTGAGTCTGATGGGGCACAGGGAGCGGTGGCATGGCAGAAGGAAGCGGTGACGTGACAGTACCCCCCTCCTTACGCGCCCCCCTCCCAAGGCTGGAGAGAAATCTTGTCAAAATCCGGGGAGCTTGAATGTTCTCCCGAGGCTCCCAGGATCTCTCCTCAGGGCCAAAACCTTTCCAATCGACCAGAAACAAGGTCTTTCCCCTTAGCCTTTTCATGGCGAGAATGTCTTTAACCTCAAAGACATCATCGGCGGAAACAAGCTGGGGGGTGCGGGTGGTAGTGGCATAGAATTGGTTGAGTACCACAGGTTTCAGAAGAGAAACATGAAACAAATTGGGGATGCGAAGCGAGGCAGGGAGCTTTAACTTGTAAGAGACGTCGTTGATGCGAGACAAGACCTCGAAGGGTCCAACATACCGGGGACCCAATTTGTGCGAAGGAATCCTAAGGCGAATTAACTTGGAGGATAACCACACTCTGTCGCCAGGATGATAGAGAGGTGGGTCCAAGCGCCTTTTGTCTGTGTGTCTCTTCATCTGAACCTGCGCTTGTTCGAGAGCGGTTTTGGTCTCCTGCCAGATCCTGGAGAACTCCCCAGACAGAAGATCACCGGCCGGCACACCAGAGACAGGAGGAACTGGTAGAGGCATGCCTGGATGTAGCCCGTAGACGATAAAGAAGGGAGACTTGGCAGAAGATTTGTTGGCATGGTTGTTATATGCAAATTCGGCCCATGGAAGCAAGTCAGACCAGTCGTTCTGGTGAGCGTTGGAGAAGTGACGGAGGTAATTAACCAAAATTTGATTAGTACGCTCTGCTTGACCGTTGGTCTGAGGGTGATAAGCGGAGGACAAATCCAGCGTGATGTTCATAAACTTGCAGAGCGCTTTCCAAAATCAGGAGGTGAACTGGACTCCTCTATCAGAAACAATACGTTGAGGGAAGCCATGGAGACGAAAAATATGGTGGATAAAAATCTTCTCCAATTCAGGAGCCGAAGTGAGTCCAGACAGGGGGATGAAATGGGCCATCTTGGAGAATCTATCCACAACGACCAAAATGACAGTACATCCAGAAGAGCGAGGTAGGTCAGTGATAAAGTCCATAGCAATGTACTGCCAGGGGGCCGAAGGAACTGGAAGCGGGTGCAAGAGTCCAGAAGGTAATTGCCTGGGAACCTTGTTTTTGGCACAGGATGGATACAAGGCTAAAAAGCCACGAACATCTTGGGGAAGAGTAGGCCACCAATAGTAGCGTGAGACCAGACGAAGGATCTTTTTCAACCCAACATGGCCTGCAATCTTGGAAGCATGACCTCAATGCAGGACTCGTTTCCGGTTGGTCACTGGGACGAAGGTCTTACCCAGTGGTAGGGTAGACAACCAGAGGGGTGCCACTGTGATCATCTTGGAGGGATCCAGGATGTGCGTAGGGTCTTCCTCGGCATCGGTCGCAAGAAAGGATCTGGACAACGCATCAGCCTTGAGGTTCTTACTACCCGGGCAAAAGTGCAATTCAAAATCGAACCGAGCGAAAAACAAAGACCATCTTGCTTGTCGTGGATTTAGTCTCTGTGCCGATCGGATGTAAGCCAAGTTCTTATGGTCCGTGTAGATCTTAAAAGGATGCATAGCTCCTTCCAAAAGGTACCGCTATTCCTGCAACGCCATCTTGATGGCCAAAAGCTCCCTGTCACCAATGGAATAATTGCATTCCGGAGAGGAGAACGTCTTTGAGAAGAAGCCGCAGGTGACCAGTTGCCCGGATGGGGATCTCTGGGAGAGTACGGCTCCGACCCCGATGGCAGAAGCATCCACCTCCAAAATAAAAGGTTTGTTAGTCTCCGGGCGGTGAAGAACTGGAGCAGAAGCAAAGGCTTCAGGGCAAGGAAGGATTCTTCGGCCTCTGAGGTCCAAACATGCGGGTTGGTCCCCTTACGAATCAGAGAGGAGATGGGTGCGGTCAAGGACGAAAAATGAGGGATGATTTGCCGGTAGTAATTGGCAAAACCCAGGAATCGTTGAATTGCCTTGACTCCATGAGGTTGCGGCCAGTTGAGCACGGCTGACACTTTCTCTGGATCCATGCTTAAGCCTGAATCAGAAACAATGTACCCCAGGAATGGAAGAGAGGTTTGTTCAAAGGAGCATTTCTCCAGTTTCGCATACAAGCGATTCTCCCTCAGGCGTGAGAGAACTAGACGAACACTCTTCCTATGGGTAGCCAAATCCGAGGAAAAGACAAGAATGTCGTCCAGATACACTACCACACAAAAGTACAGGAGATCTCGGAAAATATCATTCACGAATTCCTGGAACACTGCGGGAGCATTGCACAAGCCGAAGGGCATGACCAAATACTCGTAGTGGCCATCCCTGGTGTTGAACGCGATCTTCCATTCCTCACCAGGGCGAATGCGGATGAGATTGTAGGCCCCACGGAGATCCAGTTTGGTGAAAATTCGTGCCCCCCGCAATCGATGGAACAGCTCAGGAATAAGGGGAAGCGGGTACTTGTTCTTGATAGTGATATCATTGAGGCTCCGGTAGTCGATGCACGGGCGAAGAGCCCCATCCTTCTTCTTCGCGAAAAAGAAGCCCGCGCCTGCTGGTGAGGAAGACTTCCGGATAAAGCCTCTAGCCAGATTTTCCTGGACGTACTCAGACATGGCTCGAGATTCGAGAGGATTCAAGGGATAAATTCGGCCCCGGGGTGGTATAGAACCTGGCACGAGATCGATGGGGCAGTCATAACGACGATGTGGGGGCAGGCACTCTGCCTCCTTTTTGTTGAAAACGTCCGCGAAGGACCAATAGGCGCCGCTGGAATCCTAGACGACTTGATTGGCTGAACGGGAAGAAGACACGAAGAGTGGCACGACTGACCCCAACGAAGAATGTCCCCAGATCGCCAATCGAGGACGGGCTCATGGGTCCTTAACCATGGAAGACCTAAGAGGAGCGTGTGGGATAGCGAGGGCAATACCAAGAAGGCTATCTTCTCCTGATGTAGGGCTCCGACTTGTAATTCCACCTCTTCGGTGATCAGGGTAACGACCTCCTGCAGGGGAGCGCCTTCGACAGAAGCTAACTGCTGAGGAGACTCCAAGGATCTGACAGGTATCCGCAACTTTTTGACCGCCTCGAGCTTGATGAAATTCCCGGCAGCCCCTGAATCAATATAGGCCAGCTCAGAGACGCGGGAGGAACCAAGATTCAATAGGACAGAAAGGGTCAAGGGGGGAGAGGTATCACTAACACCTAGGGAGGCCTCTCTTACCTGTCCTAGGCGGAGGCATTTCCCGGCCTCACTGGACAGGAGCGCAGAAGATGGGAGGAACTGCCGCAGTACAGACAGAGTCCCTTGTCGAACCTCTCCTGGCGGCGCTGCTCTGCCGGTTTGAGGCGAACTACCTGCATAGGTTCCGACGCCGGGACAGCGGAGGTAGAGCCGAATCGCGGACCGGAGGGGCTGCGGGTTGCTAGAGAAACACGAGGAAGTCTTCTCTCCCTGGCAGACTCGCGGGAGCGCTCCTGGAATCGTAGGTCAATGCGAGTCGCCAGGGAAATGAGATCCTCCAGGGACGTGGGAGTATCCCGACCCTCCAGCTCGTCCTTGATACGAGCAGACAAGGCCCGCCAAAATGCTCCCACCAAAGCCTCGTTATTCCACCCGAGCTCAGAGGCCAGGGTGCGAAACTTAATGGCATATTGGCCCACCGAGAGAGTACCCTGGCGGAGGTTAAAGAGGGACTCCGTAGTTGATGCCAGTCGTCCCGATTCGTCAAAGACCTTGGGAAAGGTCTCGAGGAACGTGGAAAGCTAAGGAACCACCGGATCGTCTCGCTCCCAGAGGGGATACCATAAAAGCCACCTTGGCACGATCCGTGGGATATTGCTGAGGTAGCAACTCAAAGTGCAATTGGCACTGGTTAAGGAACCCCCTGCACAATCGGGGGTCTCCGCCATACCGCGGAGGCTTAGCTAAGCAGGGCGGTGGGTGTGGAAGCGGTGCCTGAACGGGGGCAGCCGCGGCAGACTGGAGAGAGAGGAGTTAATTGTCCACCGAGGCCATATAATTTAAAATATGGCCTTGAGTATCGCGTTGCTGGACCAGTTCCTGCTGGAGACTGGCCAGCTGAGAGGCACTACCGGTATCAGAGGGCTGTAGTGCCAATAACTGGGATTCCATTGACTTTAAGAAAGTCATAATGCGGGCCTGGTTGTCTCGTCGAGTTGCCAGTTCCTTCTGGGTGGCTGCTGAGGCGCCAGCGGGATTCATGGCCTGATCGTACTGTTAGGAACCCTGAAGGTGAACCCACTGGACCACGGCAACGAACCTCCCCTGGGCGAGCGGACCAGGTGGACCAGGGAGTGTTAGGGACAGGCCCAGGGGAAACTATTACCGCGGCAGCTGGTACCTAGGGCAGAAGCACAGAAGACTGGACCGGGGTAGAACGGCAGGAACACAAGAGACTGGACTGGGTAGAACGGCAGGAACACAGGAGACTGGACCAGGGTAGAGCGGCAGGAACACAGGAGACTGGACCAGGGTAGAGCGGCAGGAACACAGGAGACTGGACCAGGGTAGAGCGGCAGGAACCCAGAAGACTGGACCAGGGTAGAGCGGCAGGAACCAGGAGACTGGACCAGGGTAGAGCGACGGGAGCACAGGAGACTGGAGCTGTGGGCTGGCAAGGCAGGAACACTGGAACATAGAAGAGAACAGGTAACAAATGTGAGAGAGCAAGCCAGGGGACGAGACGTGGAGGTAGCGGCGGCGAACGCCAGCAAGAGGGGCCAGAATCACAAGGGAAGGCAAGTGACGATCAGGCAGCGTCACTAGGGAGCGACGGCCTGATATGGGAGCATGGGGAGGAGCTCCTCGGTCAGGGTCCTTCTGACCATAGAGAGGACCAGGAAGAGTGACCGGCTCAGAGAGGAGGAAGTGCTCGTGCATGGAGAGAGCTGCGGGGAGCGCGTGCCCGGGAGGAAGCAAGCGCTGTCATCAGAGCAAGGGAACAGACGGGGACGCGCCGGGAAGCTGCAATCTGGTGAGTCTGACGGGGCACAGGGAGTGGTGGCATGGCAGAAGGAAGCGGTGACGTGACAGCCTAAGCTCCACAGATCTAGGAGCTGCAGGGAAACTCCTAGAAAGGTAACTACAGGACAATGTTACCAAGGGGCATAGACAGAGACAGAAACCAGATGAAGCCAGGGTCAAAGCACAAGATAGCAATACAGTACCAAAGGGTTAGACAGAATGGATAGTCAGGACGTAGCAATAGGTCAGAAAACCAGAACGGGCAATAGACGGTACAATAGGGACAAACTGTAACGGAGTAACGATAGCCAAGCCAGGAGGTCAGAACCGGAGAAGACAATAGTACCAAAGCGAGAGCGGAGTACAGAGTGAGGGAACAGGCCGGGTCATACACGGGAAGCAAACAAGCAACGCAGAATACACGCACACCAGGGGTCAGACACACCAGAACAACAGTATAGCTGACAGAGAACCCTGGTAAAGAGTGAGTATAAATACCCCTCCCAGATCCAGAAAGAGGCCACGAACACTTAACCCTGTGAGTGCAGGGCAAGAACCCCATGACAGTACCACCCTCTTAATGAGGGGCCACTGGACCCCCAGGCTTGTCTGGGTATCTGGCGTGGAAAGCCCGCACCAGACGATCGGCATGCACTGAAATGGCTGGAACCCATGACCGATCCTCCAGAGAGTACCCCTTCCAGTGTATCAAATACTGGAGTCTCCGACGCACCCACCGGGAGTCAACAATGCGCCCGACTTCATACTCCAGCTGCCCCTCTACCAGCACTGGCGGAGCATTTGATGAGGGATCCTCTCTCACCGTCCCCACAGGCTTTAACAGGGACCTGTGGAAGACATCAGAAATTTTAAAGGAGGTGGGCAGCTGCAGTCGGTAGGCTACTGGGTTAACAACCTCCACAACTTTGTATGGGCCAATAAACTTGGGGCCCAGCTTTATAGATGGTATCTTAAGCTTGATATTGCGGGTGGATAGCCACAAATTCTCCCCTACTGCAAATGCTGGACCTGGCTCCCTCCTCCTGTCAGCAAACCGCTTATAGTTTTCCTGGGCCTTGGAAATATTCCTCTGAAACTCCCTCCAAAGAATTCTAAGATGTTGTGTCACATCATCAGCGCCATGGCAACCTGAATCCATGCGGGAAAACTCTCCAAAATGTGGGTTAAACCCATAGTTGACCTGAAAGGGAGACTTCCCAGTAGATTGACTCACACGACCGTTGAATGCAAACTCTGCCATGGGCAATACCTCACACCAGTCCTCCTGCCTGGAAGAGGCCAAGCATCTCAGAATCTGCTCCAACGATTGGTCCGTGCGCTCCGTCTGTCCATTAGACTCTGGGTGGTAGGCAGAGGAGAAGGACAATGAAATCCCCAGTTTTTGCAAAAAGCCCTCCAGAACCTGGCTACAAACTGTACCCCTCTGTCTGACACCACATTCATAGGCACTCCATGCAACCTAATTATATGCTGCATAAATAAGCGGGCCAGGGTTTCAGCAGATGGTAACGCGGGGAGAGGTAAAAGTGAGCTTGTTTTGAAAACCTATCCACCACCACCCATATCACTGAGTTGCCACTGGAAGGAGGAAGATTTGTGATAAAATCCATGGACAAATGTGTCCATGGTCTATCCGGAATTGGCAAAGGCACCAATTCCCCGCCCGGCCGGACCTGAGAACTTTTAGAATGAGCGCACAACCCACAAGCAGTCACAAACTTTTTAATATCTGTTACCATAGAGGGCCACCAGAAATCCCTCGCAATTGCCCCCCGGGTAGCGGCAATCCGAGGATGAGCACTCAACATAGAATCGTGAAATTCCTGCATAAGTCTGAGACGGAAACGTTCCGGTACAAACAATTTACCAGGGGGTTTACCACCAGGAGCCAGAGCCTGGGCCCCCAAAATCCCTCTCTGTAACTCAGATGAGATTTCGGCCACCACTACTCCTGGCTGAAGAATGGAGGAGGGAGGTTCTGGAGGGGACACCGAATCAAAACTTCAGGATAAGGCATCAGCCTTGATGTTTTTAGATCCCGGGCGGAATGTGATGGTAAACTGAAATCAAGAAAAAAAAAGCGCCCATCGAGCCTGTCTGGGGGTCAATCTCTTGGCAGACTCGATATAGGCCAAATTTTTGTGATCAGTGATGACTGTAATGGGATGAACAGCCCCGTCCAGGAAATGCCTCCATTCTTCAAAAGCCAATTTTACCGCCAACAACTCTCTATTGCCGACATGGGGCTGCAGAAAAGCACTTCTTTTTTAATGTCATGAAAGAATTTTTTGCAGCTACAGACCAATTTTTTACATCAGCTCCCTTGAGAGTGAGGTCCATTAGAGGCTTTACCACCTGCGAGAAGCCCTTAATAAATTTCCTATAAAAGTTGGCAAAGCCCAAAAATCGCTGCAACCCTTTCAAGTCATGAGGCTGCACCCACTCCGTAACAGCCTGGACCTTCTTAGGATCCATGCAGAACCCCTCCCCTGACACAATCAACCCCAGAAAGGATACTTCTTGCATGAAAAATGAGCATTTTTCCAACTTGGCATACAAATGATTCTCCCTCAGTCTCACGAGAACCATCCGCAAATGGTGCAAGTGAGATTGACTGTCCACCGAGTACACCAGAATGTTATCCAAATAGATAACCACAAAACGACCAATTAAATCAGAGAAAATTGCATTAATAAAATTCTGAAAAACAGCAGGAGCATTGGTGAGACTAAAGGGCATAACCAAGTTTTCGAACAGCCCTTCAGTCGTCAGGAATGCTGTTTTCCATTCGTCCCCTTTCCGGACTCTTATAAGGTTATACGCCCCACGTTAATCCAGTTTAGAGAACCACTTGGCCCCGGTGAGTTGGTTACATAGATCAGGAATTAGGGGGAGAGGGTATGTATTTTTCACAGTAAATTTGTTTAATTCCCGAAAGTCGAGGCACGGCCGCAAACCACCATCTTTTTTCTTAGCAAAAAAGAAGCCCGCTGCCACAGGTGAAACAGAAGGCCTAATATGCCCTTTGCGGAGACTCTCGGTAATGTACTCCTTCATGGCTAGACGTTCGGGCCCGGACAAATTGAACAGGCGAGCCTTGGGTAACTTGGCTCCAGGGACCAGATTAATGGCACAATCAAAGGGTCTATGTGGTGGTAGCGCCTCAGCCTCACTTTCAGAAAATATGTCTTCAAAATCTTTCAGGTACGCCGGAATACCTTCCAGATCGACAGACGACACTGACACAGATTTTACTGGGGTGACAAGAGTTGTCAAGTTACAACATAGACCGTTAGCCATGCAACCCCACTGAATGATCTCCCCCATGACCCAGTCAATAGTAGGATTGTGACGTTGAAGCCAAGGCATACCCAGTACCAGTCCAGCCAGCAGATTATTTATAACAAAACACCTTAATTTTTCCATGTGAGTGGAACCCACTTTCAGAGAAAAGGTATCAGTCATGAAATAAATTCCCTCCTGGGTGATAGGAGAAGAATCAATTGCCACGATTTTAACAGGATCTTTTAACCTGACTGTCCCTAACTTATGAAAAGTCACAACTTTGGCATCGATCAGATTAGTAGAAGAACCACAGTCAACAAAGGCGGTGGTCACAACTGGACCGCCTGTAAGTTCCAGTTCCACCGGAAGCAGAATTTTAGTAAGTGAGGAAAAGGGTACCTGGGAGTCTGGGCAACCTCCTCGATTGTTACCCAGACTCAGTCGTTTTCCTGATGGCTTCACTGAAGAAGGGCAAGAAGGACAGTTCCTTCTCCAATGTCCAGCAGATCCACAGTATAACACACAATATCCCCTATGCTCCAGGTACTTCTTTCCAACTCCGCAGCGGTGCTTTACCACCGGAATCAGGGGCTCTGCATTAACGCAAGGTTTAATCGGAACTTCGTACGTGGTTCAGTCTCTCTAAGCAGGTCACAGCTCTGTCACTGGGTGCAGTCTCTTTGCAAGGAAAAGTCTCAGCACAGAATGCAGGCTCTTTGCAGGAAAAAGTCTTAGCACAGAGCGCAGTCTCTTTGCAGGGAAGCGTCTTATCACAGGGGTGAGTGCGCAACCTTCCTGACACTGCAGTACCCAGCTTCACGTACTCATGGTCTGCAGTCTTTGTCCGCGGTTTCTCTGACTCTGGTGGTTGTACCGGAGATCTCTCCCTCTCCCGGTCTGTGTCAGCATCCTCCCCTATCTGATGTCTGCGCTCCTCTGAGGAAAGTCCACGCGCTTTTCCCGCTCTCAGCTCTCCTCCCTTCAGGTTCCTGGCTGCTGAACAGGCTGCTTTTGTGTCCCACGGGGAACTTGCTGCCCTGCTCAATCATTCAAGGCACGGAGCAGAGGAGGCAACTCTCCCTCGGCTCTTCCTGTACTTCTCCCCCTTACACTTCTCCCACTGCACAGGGGGAATCTCAAGCTATGTCCTCTGCGGTCTCCCATTCCTCTACGGCCACAGAGGTTCCTACTCAGCAGAGACGTCAGTGCCAGTGTCTTGCCCAGGCTAATGTTAGGTGTCTGGTTGCTACTCCTGGCTCAGCTATTGTACCATGCATGAGTCAGCGGCGAGCAGATGCTCCTGGGACTAAGTCCTCCTTTTCTCCTACTGAGCATGCCCGTGGGGCGACCTCTCATTGGAGGTTGGAGGTTACATGCACAGGTCCTATTGCAGCTCAGATTGGGCCATCTGGAAGGTCCCGGAAGGCTGCGTCTATAAAAGGATCGCACGACCGCATGGCCGTGCGCTAATATAGAAAAAGATTAGACCATGTGGAGTGAGTGTTGTATGCATGTATGAATGTCTCTGGTGAATGACTCATTATGAAACCTCTACCCTTGGTACGCATGTGTTGTGTAGCCTAGCCTGCTAGCACCCAGGCTGAGGTCCAGGTAGAGGCAGAGTCAGAGACTGGCATCAGCATCCACCGGTGGCTTTGTCTGTACGCCACAGTGCTCATAGTCTGCACTCCTCGGTAGTCAGCGTTCATTTATGGCGCCCGCAGGTGCAACGCCGCGCGCTTGTAAGGGGGTGGCAGTGCTATGGACAGTAGAGATAGAAGCCCCTTGGTTAGAGCAGTGGGACAGTCTGCGCTTCCCTGCCATAAAGGCTGTTTGGTTTCATCTGCCAGACTACAGAGGGGAGGGTGTTGTGAGTTAATTTTCTGGTTTACCAGTTGTGAGTTCTCCTTCCAGGCTCCCTCTGGTGGTAACAGGAGGTAGTGAGGCTGATTTATTCAGTAGAGATCTGCCACCTGATAATGAGGATGCAGATTGGACCTCAGGAATCTCAGATTGGATTTAAGACAGCCGACGCCCTACTCTGGTGCTGGTGATTCCTTCTGCTTGTCAGGTCTTGGTTCTCAGCTCTGTTCCAGTCATCTAAAGCTAAGTTTCTTTGCTAATGTTCACACTTGACTTTGTTGTTCTATTCAGTTTTTTGTGTGTCAGCCAACCCCGGCTGGGGCTATACTGAATTTCCACTCTTATTTATCTGTATTTGCCAATTTGCTTTTTGTCCCTTATTAGATTGGCCTCTTTTTGCTCTGTCCCAGAATATTTCTGAGTGCTGATATAGTGGGAGACGTCTAGTGACTTCAGGGTTAATTTTGTTATCAGAAGTGTTGGACATTATTTTGTTGGGTTTTGGGCAGATTGCAGACAGTGTCTTTCCTTTCCTCTCCTTTCTAGTTAGTTTGTTCATCCTATTTTCCTGCCTGTGTTTGTGTTTTCATCTTGTTTCACCATCATTACATGTGTGGGGGCTGTCTATTCCTTTGGGGTCTGCTCTGGGGCAGTTAGCTTTCCCCTTTTCTTGCTTTAGGCTTATTTAGTCCTCCAGCCGTGACAAGGCGTCTAGGTTCATCGTAGGTACGCTCCACGGCTGCTGCTAGTTGTGTGGTTAGGATCAGGGATCTGTAATCTGCATAGTTACCAACCTCTCTGGTTCTTCTGGGCTTAGCATGTTTAGGTTTTTTCCTCCTCGGTGACCCAGTCATAACAGGAGGGGTTGCTTTTCTGTGTGTAGAAGTGACCTGAGATTTCTACAGAAAGCAGGTGTGCCTGCGTGAGCTGTGAGGAAAAGAACATTTAGTCTGCAAGTGTGACTTTGCAAACTATTCTGGGGATTAAAAGGTGTCTTTCCTGTCTTGCCATGAGAAGCCACGAAGAAAGGACAAGAAAGGAACCCAGAGGAGGAATCCATCGTTCCTAAGAGCATCATTGAACTTGCACACAAGGAAAACAGAGCTTCCAGGAAGAAGTGCGCACCATCTTGCAGAGCTTCAGGGGACCCCAGGAATGGACTAAGATACCAACTACTGTGAGTGTTAACCCCATGTGTGCATATGTTTAGGGCTTAGGATAGGCTGCAATAGACAGAGCACGGTAGCCATGCGGCCGGAGTAGCAGCGGCCAGATATATTATAGTTAGAGTAGCAGCATACTGTACTTTATTGAAGTGTTTTGCCTTTTGCAAAATACACTGATCTGTAATAGTTGGTGCTCCGTGCCATTTGTACGGCCCAGCTAAGGAATATCACTTTTGTAAATTGTTTTATGTCATTACATACCCCTGTTTACACTTTCCTAACTGCATTCCTTGCCAGTAAATAAATTAACCCTTTGTTGCTTGCACCTCATCTTATGTACCGTAGTCTCCCTGCATTGTGGTGATCCCCCAGCCATCGCTTCAAGTGGCGCTGCGGGCAGGGTGACTATCACCAAGATGCAGGCAGAAGGCGGCAACGGAGAGAATGCTAGTATTAGTGGGGATGCTGTGGGCATTGGTGGAACCCCTGCAAGGACACTCCCTATGGGCACCATATTTAGTGTGCTTCCAAAATTTGATGGCAATAATATGCCCCTGTCTGATTGGGTGTCCCGGCTTCAAAGCACCCTGAAGATTTATAACATCAGCACAGATCTTGAGGTGGACATTGCTTTGACTGCCTTGGAGGGAGGGGCCCGTAAAAACGTCTGTCTACAGCCGGAACTCACCCATAGTACCCTGAAAGAGCTAGTGAAATTCCTGGAAGAGATCTACGGCGAGACTGCTAGCGCGGGACACCTCCGTGCCAAATTTTTCTTTAGACTGCAGCAGGAAGAAGAAGGGATCTCTCAGTCTCTCAGTATGCGAGTGTTGGCAGAGGTGCAAAGGAAAGAGACGGATGGGCTCGGTGGCATGGGCTCCAAAGACCGGATACTCCGGGAACAATTCGTTCTGGGACTGCCCAACACATCCTTGAGGAGAGCACTGTCAGAACGGGTCTGTGTAAATCCGACTCTTTTATTCTGTCAAGTCCTGGCAGAAGCAGTGGCCCGAAGCAAGGAAAACAGTTACGCATCTGGTGTGATGCGTGTCCAGGGTGCCAATACCAGAGGAGACCCAAATCATCAGAAGGCGCTGGTCCAGGGAGTGCACGACTTGTAGCAGTCTCTTGTCAGTATGCAAGACAAACTAACTCAAATGGAGCAAAGAATGGGAGAACAACAGTCTGTCTCAACGCACTCATATAACCATCTTTCGGCCCGACCTTTAAGGGGTCAGTGGGTGCAAGCTCCCCCCGCCAGGCATCAGAGGCATGAAGACAGGCTCGGGGTGCCCCTCGGTGAAGAGGAGGCATCCAATGCTGGGAATGTGGAGGACAAGGGCACCTTGCCAGGGACTGTCGGAATTATGCTCAAAGCCAGCAACAGCCGCCGTTAAACTACCAACCCCCGCAGTAACGCGGAACTCTGTGAGGGAAGCAAGAAGAGAGGCCGCTTCTTATCATAATGAACACCTGATTGCTGGGAGTCCCATCCTGTGTGCTGAATTTGAGGGCGTTCCAGTGGATTGCTTGCTAGATACCGGTTCACAAGTGACAACAATGCCAGAATCATATTTCAAACAGCATTTTCAGGCCCTGGCTAAGCCAGAGAAGGAGACATTGATCCGGTTGTTTGCTGCCAATCAACAGCCGCTCCCGGTCACAGGGGTTCTGCGGATGAATATTCGAATCAGTGGGCAAGAAGTAGGAAAGAAAGGGATCCTGCTAGTCCCTGAGCCCATCAAGAAGATATGCCTGTAGTACTGGGAATGAATATCCTACGAGAATTTGATCAGATAATGTTCACCAAATGGAGACCAAGTTATTGGAAGAAGGCTGCCACACACAAGCTAACTCAAGAAGCCCCTCAGCGATTGATCCGCATCTGTGGGACGCAGAAGTGTGTCATCTTATCAGGTGGTAGGGGTCATCAGGGCCCCTGGGAAGGAGTCTGTAATCCTGCCTCCCGAGCGAGAAAGTATATTACACCTTCCAGTGGGGACTCATCGCAACCTTGATGGTCTGGAGGTGATAGTTCAGCCTGTGGTAGGCGGAGCAGCGGACCAAGAAGTCATGATAGCTCGTACGATAGCTGTGGTCCAGCGAGGACACGTCCCCATAAGAGCTTTGAACGTGGGCCCCGGGGAAGTCACCTTGCCACGGGGGACAGATCTGGCTCGGGTGTACCTACACAAAGGCGAAGTGGTGAGTCAGAAAGAGATGTCTTTATTGCCGATTGAAGGTGCAGGGTGGACCCTGGCAGTCACTGCAGGGCCCGAAGAGAAGCCATCCCCGGAGTGGAATGGGTAAATCATCCTTGACTACATGGAAGTGGATGTGAAGACAATTGGCCCTGAGCGTGTGTGGGCGATAGAAGCTATGCTGTGGGAAAATCAGGCCACATTCACCCGTCACGCCAAAGATTTTGGCTGTACCGAAGCGATCACATACGAGATACTGACCGGGGACACTCACCCAATTCGAGAACGATACCGGCAAATCCCACTCAAGATGTACCAAGAGGTGAAGACATTACTGAGGCAGATGCTGGATTCAGGAGTAGTGCAAAGTAGTCAGAGCACTTGGGCAGCACCGGTGGTGCTCGTCAAAAAGAAGGATGGGACCATCCGGTTCTGTGTAGATTACAGGAAACTCAATGCCTGCACTGTGCGAGACTCATATCTGTTACCCCGCATCGAGGAATCCTTGACAGCGTTGAGGAAAGCCAAGTACTTCTCCACCTTGGACCTAGCAAGCAGATACTGGCAAGTGGCTGTGGCCGAGAAAGACAAGGAAAAAACTGCCTTCATCCTCCCTATGGGATTGTTCGAGTTTAACCGGATGCCCTTCGGGCTCTCCAATGCTCCAGGCACGTTTCAACGGCTGATGGAAAAGTGTCAGGGAGACTTAAACTTTGAGGCTACCCTGATCTACCTGGATGACATCATTGTGTTCGCTGCCTCGTTGGAAGACCATCTTGCCCGGCTTGGACAGGTTACTCAGAAGACTGCGGGCTCATAACCTGAAGGTGAAGCCAAAGAAGTGCCACCTCTTCATGAGAGAGATCGAGTACCTGGGCCACATAGTATCACAAGATGGAGTTCTGCCTTCACCAGAAAAAGTGGCTGCTATCCAGAAGTGGCGAGTTCCTCGAACCGTGCGGGAACTCCAGGTCTTCCTTGGACTCGCTGGGTACTACCGACGGTTTGTCAAAGATTTTGCAAAGGTGGTGGGTCCTCTGAATGAACTGCTGAGGGGGACCGCCGGAGTGCCGAGGACCCAATGCATCCCCTGGGACCATAAGCGAGATGAGGCCTTCCAGGCTATAAAGAATGGTCTTACTTCAGCCCCGATTTTGGCCTATGCAGATTTCGATCAACCGTTCCTTTTGTACACAGACGGTAGCCTTCATGGACTCGGTGCAGTACTTTCCCAAATACAGGATTGACATGAGAGAGTCATTGGGTATGCCAGTAGGTCCCTGCGAGACAGTGAAAGAAACCCCCATAATTACAGCTCTTTCTGGTTAGAGCTCCTGGCCCTCGTGTAGGCCATGACAGAGAAGTTTGCGGGCTTCCTGGCAGGGACCAAGATACAAGTTCGAATGGACAATAATCACCTGGCCCACCCTGAGAATGCTAATTTGGGGGCCTTAGAACAACGGTGGGTGGCTCTCCTGGCCAAGTTTGACTTTACCATCCGTTATCGCTCTGCTACTGAAAATGCAATTGCCGATGGCTATACATGAGCAACTATGCCTCCGGGAGGGTCGAGTCGGGTTTCGGACCACCCGACTTTACCAAAAGTCGAGCGAAATCAGCTGACTATCGGCAAAAGTCAGAGTTCCGACCAAAACCCGACTCCAATGCAAGTCAATGGGGAATAAAAGTCGGCAGTGAGTGGAGGACAGTAAACAGACCTACAGTGCCCATTTCAATGGCAACAACATCAATTCTTATTACTTAAGCTTGTCAACCTTAATTTACTTTATAATAATAGTAACGCATTGAAAACTGGGGGTTATTTGGCTAAAGTTGTGGGGGGGGTACAGCCCAGTTAGGGAGGTGGAAAAACTGGCATATGTTGAGGTGTAGGCTGGACGTTCAGCAGCTGCAAATGGAGGAATTGGAGAAAGAGGAGGACAAAGCGAGCCATTTTGCTGGCAACCTATTTGTCATCAGGGGAAGGTGGTACAAAATCCTTTGAAACCCAGGCATGGTTCATTTTAATAATCAGGATTGATTCAGCAGCACTGAAGACTCTTTCTGATAGTACACTACCAGCAGGGCAAGCGATCTCCTGTAAGGCATATTGTGCCAATTCAGGCCAGGTGTCCAGTTTACATGCCCAGTAGTCAAAGGGGAATGAACTGTGAGGGAGAACATCGATAGGGGAGGAGAGGTAATTTTGAACCATAGTTGACAACTGCTGTCTCCTGTCTGTTGCAATCGATTCAGTATTACCAGTCATGTGAGCGGTACTCGAGAAATCAGTCCACAACATGGCCATGAAACCCCTGTCTCCAATGCTACTTCAGCTGTGTGCACCATGAACATATCTTCCATGTTGCCCAGTACGGCTCGTGGTGGAACCTGCACCGCTGCTGTGTGCTGGGAATGCCTCTAACAAACGGTTTACCAGAGTTGCTTGTTTGTTCGCCAATATTAGCTCTAGGTTCTCCTGTGGCATGATGTTCTGTAATTTGCCTTTATAGCATGGATCGAGGATGCTGGCCAACCAGTAGTCGTCATCCTTCATAATTTTGGCAATGCGGGGGTCCTTTTTTAGGATCCGCAAGAGATAATCACACATGTGGGCCAATGTTCCAGGTGTCAATGATGCACTGCCAGTGGTGGGTGGAGGAGCACTTTCTGCCAAATCCACATCCCTCCAGTCGCGCACAAACCCTGTACCTGATCTTGGCAAGCCAACATTTTCTTTTGCCCCCTGAGAAGCATCCTCCTCTCCAAAATAATCATTCCCCTCATCCTCCTCCTCTTCCTCTTCTTCCTCCAGCTCATCCAGGACAGTTCCCTGAGCAGACAATGCCTGACTGTCATCAAGGCTTCCCTCCTCCTCCTCCTCTGCTGCAGACGCCTGATCCTTAATGTGTGTCAACGTTTGCATGAGCAGACGCATAAGTGGGATGCTCATGCTTATGATGGCGTCATCTGCGCTTACCAGCCATGTGCATTCCTCAAAACACTGAAGGACTTTAAAGAGGTCTTTCAGCTTTGACCACTGCACACCCGACAACTCCATGTCTTCCCTCAAACTGCCTGCCCGTGTATCCTCCCACAAATGCATTACAGCCTGCCTCTGTTCACACAGCCTCTCAACCATGTGCATGGTGGAGTTCCACCTTGTTGCAACGTCTATGATTAGGCGGTGCTTGGGGACGTTGAGCGATCGCTGCAGCCTCTGCATACGACTGGAGTCTACAGGCGAGCGACGGATGTGCGAGCACAGCCTTCGTACCTTATGGAGCAGAGCTGGTAACTCAGGATAATTATTTAGGAAGCACTGCACCACCAGGTTCAAGGTGTGAGCCAGGCAAGGTATGTGTCTGAGTTTTGCCAGGGCTATGGCCGCCAAAAAATTACGTCTGTTATCACTGATTACCTTGCCTGGCTCAAGATGTAGACTGCCCAGCCATGACTCAGTTTCTCGCTGCAAGCAGTCAGACAGTACCTCAGCGGTGTGTCTGTTGTCGCCTAAAGACATCATCTTTAAAACAGCCTCCTGACGCTTACCACTAGCTGTTCGACAGTAGGACACCTCATGTGCAACACTGGCAGCTGCGGATGGAGTGCTCGTGCGGCTGCGCTCTGTCAACGAGCTTTCGCTTCTGGAGGAGGAGGAGGCGGAGGGTCGAACGCCTACAGCCAACTGTTGCCTATATCGTGGGCTAGGCAGCATTGTCCCACCACCGCTGTCCCCTGTGGACCCTGCATCCACCACATTCACCCAGTGCACATTGATGGACACGTAACGACCCTGGCCATGCCTACTGGCCCATGCATCTGTTGTGAGGTGCACCTTTCCACTCACTGATTGTTTGAGTGCATGGACAATGCGGTCTTTCACATGCAGGTGGAGGGCAGGGATGGCTTTTCGAGAAAAGAAGTGCCGACTGGGTAGGTCATAGCGTCGGACACCGTAGGCCATGAGCTCTCGGAATGCTGCGCTTTCAATCAAACGGAAGGGCATCATCTCTAATGAGATCAGCTTGGCAATGTAGGCGTTCAAAGCCAGTGTACGCGGATGAGTACTTTCTTGTCCTACTCAGAGTCTCTGCTAGGGTGAGCTGGACTTGAGAGCTGCATATGGTGGAACTAGCGGTGGACATGGTGGACTGAGAGGGGGTTGGTAGTGGTGGTGATGGCCTAGATGCAGTCTTTTGTTGGAAAAACATTGTGATTCCCTGACTGCTTTGGCCTTGCGACGACACCTCAACATTTCTTGCTGGTGGTGTGCTAACCGGTGAGCTTACAGTGGGCGAAATGATGTAGCATTGCTGGCTACCTTCAGTTGGAGCAGGTGCACTTGTGCTACATGAGGTTTTGTAGTCCATCCACGCTTGCAAGTGCATAGTGTTTACATGTCTAAGCATGCAACTGGTATTCAAATTTCAGAGATTTTTCCCTCGGCTAAAGGTCCTTCCGCACTTCTTACAGATAACCTTTGCCTCATCAATAGGATTTTGGTCAAAAAAGTGCCACACTGCACTCTTCCTACTATGGGAAAAATTTTCAGGGCTTGCACGCTGTGCTAATTTGACCATCTGACCAAGCTGTCCTGCAACTCTTGTTTTTTAACACGTTTTTGGACAGCTACGGGCCTGCCAGATAACCGCAGCTGCGATGTCGATGCCTGCTGCAGATCCTCCTCCTCTGCTGACTTATTGCCAGCGGCACCCTCTTCCCCCAATGGATGCCAATCCGGGTCAACAACCGAGTCATCCATCACCTCCTCTTCAATTTCATCTGCACCTTCCTCTGTGTCACCGTGTATGGTGGTATAGTATGAGTTTATCTGGGTCAGAATCTGGCTCAGTAGAGGCCAATGCAGTGATCTGGGTGAATGTACCAGCAGAATCATATACTGTAGCACTGGCTGTGCATCAGTGCACTCCATGTCATATTCATCTTGGACTGGGGAATTCAGGATTTCACTTGATAACTTATGCCCCCGTCACACATAGCGATCTCGCTAGCGAGATCGCTGTTGAGTCACAAGTTTTGTGACGCAACAGCGATCTCACAGCAAGATCACTGTGTGTAACACCTATCAGCGACCGGCCTCCCTGCCGGTATCGCTGATCGTTGTTGGAAAGCCCTGGACTTTTTTTGATCGCTGGTCTCCCGCTGGCCAGCACGCATCGCTGCGTGTGACAGGCGGGAGACCAGCGATCAGCTGGTAACTAAGGTAAACGCAGGGTTTCTAAGCATCGGGCAGTGCTTAGAAACCCGATGTGTACCTTAGTTACCAGCGTGCTGATGCAGTGAGCTAGTAACCAAGGTACACATCGGGTTTCTAAGTGACGCACGCCTCTTAGAAACCCGATGTGTACCTTAGTTACCAGCTCCCTGTATCAGCGCGCTGGTAATTAAAGTACACAGTGATGCCGCACGGTCGGCGTCGCTGGTACTGATCACTGGTGAAGCTGTCTGTTTGACAGGTCACTAGCGTTCATGTAGCGACTTACCAGCGATCCTTACACGTTGATATCGTTGTCGGGATCGCTGGTGAGTCGCTATGTGTGACGGGGCCCTTAGGCATGGTATGTGAAAAGAGCTCCAGGGAGTAATCTGAAGTGTTGCCTGCCGCATCTTTCACTTTTGGTGGGGGTGAAGGACTCAAGGAAAGGTGTTGTTCCTGACCAGGAGCCTGCACTGATGACTCAGTGCTTGCAGTTTTTGAAACTTCAGTAGAGGAGGCGATAAAGCTGGAGGCTGTTTCGGCAATGTAAGCCAAAACCTGTTCCTAATGCTCTGGCTTTCAAAGCTGTTTTACCTACTTCCAGAAAAGGGAGCCTTCCAGGCCTTCTGAAGCCAGATGATGACGCAGGCTCAACACCTTCTGCCTTAGGTGCTGTTGTGCTTTCAGCACTACCAGCAGATGCACCACCACCACCACCATCAGTACCAGCTAGTCCCCCCTGCGCACGTCCGTGGCCTCTTCCACCAAACTTCATCATGTTTGGGAAAATGTACCAAAAATACCACCAGATATATGGTACTATATGAGGAGCGTACAATGTATACGGTTTAGGGGAAAATTTAAATCTCCATATTTATTTCCAGAGTCACACAGAGACTCTCACTCAGTATGGATTTGACCGTAATACAAACAGCAGATATACGGTACTGTATGATGAGCATAAAGCTGTATACGGTGTAGGGGAAAATTTAAATCTCCGTATTTATTTACGGAGTCACACACAGACGTTTCCTCAGTATGGATTTCACTGTAATACAAACAGCAGATATAGGATACTGTATCAGAAGCGTACAGCTGTATACAGTGTAGGGAAAAATTTAAATCTCCGTATATATTTCCTGAGTCACACACAAACGCTCACTCAGTATGTATTTGACTGTAATACAAACAGCAGATATACGGTACTGTATGAGGAGCATACAGTTGTATATGGTGTAGGGGAAAATTTAAATCTCCGTATTTATTTCTGGAGTCACACACAGATAGTCAGCATGTATTTGTCCGTGATACCAGCCAGTACACGGTAGTGTGTGAAGAGCGTACAGCACTATACTAGATGGTTTGGGAAAAAATGAAATGTCGGTAACTGTGCAGAAAAAAAGAATAAAAGTATTAGTGCTGTGTAAAAAGCAGTCTGCACAGCAGTGTACACACAGCAATACAGCTATCAGGCAGCCTAATAACCAGCACTGCTGCACACAAGAAAATCCTCCCATGTCACTGCACACTAACTGTACAGCACAATTGCTATCAGTCCTAACTCTCTCTCTCCCTACTGATAAACAGCAACCTCTCCCTACTGTTAAATTTGGCAGAAGTAAAATGAAAGTAGGCGGTCAGGGCTTTTATAGACACCATGACGCCCCTTAAGCAAGCCAATCACTGCAATGCCCTTCTCTACGATGGTGGTGGATGCTGCACATGTCATCTCGTTGCCCACAGTGTACGTCCTTGCTCATTGGCTGAAAAAAAGGCACCTGCAAGCATTCTGGGAAATCCAACTTTGGCGCTCGTTTTGCCGACCGCATGGTCGACTTCATGCTATGGTCGGGTTTCGGTCGGCGAAACCTGACTTTGGCATAAGTCGGCGACTTATGAATCTGGCCGATCGGTTTCGCTCAACTCTACCGATGGCCTGTCACGAGTGACGTGGAAACTCCAGTGGGGGGATCTCAATGAACAACTCGAAGAAGAAGAAACCCCAGACTTCCGTAAGTTCAAGACCCCAGTGGTTGCGGTCCAGTCAAGTAGGGAGGCCTGCACACTACTCCGATCTCTGGGGAGAACCAATGAAAAGTGGGGAAATGTTCAAGTTGAAGATGGAGGGCTGAGACAGATGAAATGCTGGGTAGCGCAGAAGCAGAAGCCAGACAAACAAGAGAGAGGCTGGACGCTTAGATGAAGAGTGTCTTACACCAGTGGGATAGGCTGGAGGTGCGAGAATTAGTGCTATATCACAAGAGGCAGCAGCCGAAAGATACTGAAGTAAGGTGGCAGGTGGTCATCCCAGGAGGAATGGCCCAAGAAGTGGCTAAAGATGCCCACAAATTCAAAGCCCACTTCGGATCCACAAAGACCTACCAGTGATTACAGCGGCAAGTGTACTGCCCCCGGTTTGCCGGCAATGTCAAGTATGCAACCTCATTATGAGTACTGAGCAAAGGGCACCCATCCAGACCATACATACTAAGGAGACACTAGAAGTCCTGATGATCGACTATCTCCTCGTGGGACACTCAGCCCGGGGGCAACAGTACTGTTTGATGATGACCGACTATTTCTCCAAGTTCGCGGTAGTCACCCCAACTAGAGATCAGACTGCCAAGTCGGCGGCACGGGCCATCTGTCAAGACTTCATCCGAGTGTATGGGTGCCCAAAGAGCATCCACTCTGACCAAGGTGCATGTATCCAAGGCAAGTTGATGGAAGAACTGTACCGTTTGTATGGCATCGAGCGGTCCCGGACCACCCCTAACCATCCTCAAGGCAAAGGAGCATGTGAACGCTTCAACCGGACCTTACTTCAAATCTTCAAATGCTGAGGACATTGGAAGAGGACAAGAAGGCATGCTGGCCAGATTTCCTGCCAGAGTTGGTCTTGACCTACAAGAATCGGCTCCATTCCACCACGGTTTACACCCCCTATCTGCTGCTGTTTGAAAGAGCTGGACGAGAGATCATTGAATTGAAGTTGGAACAGCCAGAGGAGCTGATAGAGCAAAATGTCACTTCATGGGTGAAAGAACATTGGAAACGACTGCAAACAATACGGCGGTTGGTGGGTCAGCAGGTACAGGAGAATGAACATACGGGCCGTAAACCGATTCAAGAGATACCGCTCTGGCCCGGGGACCGAGTATTAGTTAGAGAGAAATGCCCCAAGGGTAAACTAAGCGAGAGATGGGAAGCGCTGCCTTACAAAGTCATCTGGCGAGTGTTTGCTGATGGTCTGGTTTACAAAGTGCAGGTCCGAGGCCTGTCCTGTACCAGTGCCGCTTGAGGGTGATGCTCCACCTCCTGAACCTGCCTTGCCTGCTGATGAAATAAATGATGAATGGTGGATCTGCTCTGACACCGTGGGGGGCCCTCAGCTGGACAGAGATGGTAATCTTCTGGAGGTACCACTGCCGCCACGTGACGATGAGTCCAGACAAGAGCCTACTACAACTCCTGCGGCAAGTAACATAGTAACATAGTAACATAGTTATTAAGGTTGAAGGGAGACTTTAAGTCCATCTAGTTCAACCCATATCCTATCCTAACTTGCCCTAACATGTTGATCCAGAGGAAGGCAAAAAAAACCCATGTGGCAACAGTAAGCTTCACATTGGGGAAAAAAATTCCTTCCCGACTCCACATACGGCAATCAGACTAGCTCCCTGGATCAACGCAATATTAAGGAGACTAGTGTATATACCCTGTAATATTATACTTTTCAAGAAAGGCATCCAGTCCCTTCTTAAATTTTAGTAGTGAATCACTCATTACAACATCATATGGCAGAGAGTTCCATAGTCTCACTGCTCTTACAGTAAAGAATCCGCGTCTGTGAGTATGCTTAAACCTTCTTTCCTCCAGACGTAGAGGATGCCCCCTTGTCCCCGTCACAGGTCTAAGAGTAAAAAGATCATTAGAAAGGTCTTTGTATTGTCCCCACATATATTTATACATTGTAATAAGATCACCCCTAAGCCTTCGATTCTCCAAACTAAATAACCCCAAGTGTAATAGCCTGTCTTGGTATTGCAGACCCCCTAGTTCCCTAATAACCTTGGTCGCTCTTCTCTGCACCCGCTCCAGTTCAGCTATGTCTTTCTTATACACCGGAGACCAGAACTGTACACAGTATTCTAAGTGTGGTCGCACTAGTGACTTATATAGAGGTAAAATTATGTTCTCCTCATGAGAATCTATGCCTCTTTTAATGCATCCCATTATTTTATTTGCCTTTGCAGCAGCTGCTTGACTCTGGCCACTAAATGTGAGTTTGTCGTCCACCCATACACCCAGGTCTTTTTCAGTGACTGTTTTGCCCAGTGTTTTACAATTAAGCACATAATTATACAACTTGTTTGTTCTACCCAAGTGCATGACCTTACATTTATCCCCATTAAAGCTCATTTGCCATTTATCAGCCCAAGCTTCTAGTTTACATAAATCCTCCTGTAATATAAAATTGTCCTCCTCTGTATTAATTACCCTGCAGAGTTTAGTGTCATCTGCAAATATTGAAATTCTACTCTCTATGCCCCCTACAAGGTCATTAATAAATATGTTAAAAAGAAGCGGGCCCAAAACTGACCCCTGTGGTACCCCACTGCTAACCGTGACCCAGTCCGAGTGTGCTCCATTAATAACCACCCTTTGTTTCCTATCCCTGAGCCAGCTCTTAACCCACCTACACATATTTTCCCCTATCCCCATTGTTCTCATTTTATGTATCAACCTTTTGTGTGGCACCGTATCAAAAGCTTTTGAAAAGTCCATGTACACCACGTCCACTGCATTCCCTTGGTCCAGTCCGGAACTTACCTCTTCATAAAAGCTTATCAGATTAGTCTGACAGGAACGGTCTCTTGTAAACCTATGTTGATATTGGGTCATAAGGTTATTCTTCTCCAGATTCTCCAGTATAGTATCTCTTAGAAAACCCTCCAGGATTTTACCCACAGTTGAGGTTAAACTTACTGGTCTATAATTTCCAAGTTCAGTTTTTGTCCCCTTTTTGAATATTGGCACCACATTTGCTATACGCCAGTCCTGTGGTACAGACCCTGTTATTATGGAATCTTTAAAGATTAAAAATAGTGGTCTATCTATGACTGTGCTTAATTCCTGCAGTACTCGGGGGTGTATCCCATCCGGGCCCGGGGATTTGTCAATTTTAGTGATTTGTAGACGCCGCCGTACTTCCTGCTGGGTTAAGCAGGTGACATTTAATGGAGAATTTTTATCCCTGATCATGTTATCCGTCATGGGATTTTCTTGTGTAAATACTGTTGAAAAAAGTCATTTAGCATATTGGCTTTTTCCTCATCCTCATCCACCATTTCACCCAGACTATTTTTAAGGTGACCAACACTATCATTTTTTAGCTTCTTACTATTTATGTAGTAAAAGAATATTTTGGGATTATTTTTACTTTCTCTGGCAATGAGTCTCTCTGTCTCAATCTTTGCTGTCTTGATTTGCTTTTTACAGAATTTATTTAATCTTCTGTATTTATTTAATGCCTCATCACTACCTACTTGCTTTAATTCTCTAAATGCTTTATTTTTATCTCTTATTGCGCCCCTTACAGCTCTATTTAGCCATAGTGGTTTCCTCCTATTTCTCGCATGTTTATTCCCATACGGTATATATTGTGCACAGGTCCTATTCAGGATGCTAATAAACGTCTCCCATTTTCTTTGTGTATTTTTATGTCTCAGGATATCGTCCCAGTTAATTGCACCAAGATCATCTCTCATCCGTTGGAAATTTGCCTTCCTGAAGTTTAGTGTCCTTGTAACCCCTCTACTACACATCTTATTAAAGGATACATGAAAACTTATTAATTTGTGATCACTATTACCCAAGTGACCTTCAACCCTTACATTTGATATGCGGTCTGGCCTGTTGGTTAATATTAGGTCTAGCAGTGCCCCCCCTCTTGTTGGGTCCTGAACTAGTTGTGAAAGGTAATTGTCTCTCATCGTTGTCAGAAACCTATTACCCTTGCTGGAACTGCAGGTTTCGGTTCCCCAATGTATTTCAGGGTAGTTGAAGTCCCCCATAATAATGACTTCTCCTTGAGTCGCTGCTTCATCTATTTGCTTAATGAGGATATTCTCTGTAGCTTCCATTATTTTTGGAGATTTATAACAAACCCCTATCAGTAATTTATTATTTTTCCCCCCTCCCCTTATCTCTACCCACAGGGACTCTACATTTTCATTAGATTCATATATATTATCACGAAGGATGGGTTTTAAGGATGATTTTACATATAAACACACGCCTCCCCCTCGCTTATTTGTACGGTCATTTCTGAACAGACTATAGCCCTGTAAATTAACATCCCAGTCATGGCTCTCATCCAGCCATGTCTCAGATATCCCCACCATGTCATAATTATGTTCCAACAACATTAACTCCAATTTCTCCATTTTGTTGGCGAGACTTCTGGCATTAGTATACATGCACTTTATGTATCTCTCTGTACCTCTATTCTTTCTTAAATTATTAACTGTTCTAACCCCACCCCCCATGCCACCTCCACCCCCAATGTCATTATTTGTGCCCAGGTCTCTATCTGCACTGTCTTCCCCTCCTATAAAAGGAATACCCTCCCCCCCCGTCCCTAGTTTAAACACTCCTCCAACCTTCTAGCCATTTTCTCCCCCAGCACAGCTGCACCCTCCCCATTGAGGTGCAGCCCGTCCCTAGCGTAGAACCTGTAGCCAACTGAGAAGTCGGCCCAGTTCTGCAGGAACCCAAACCCCTCCTTCCTACACCAATTCCTGAGCCACTTATTAACCTCCCTAATCTCCCGTTGCCTCTCTGGCGTGGCACGTGGTACAGGAACAGGTACAGGAAGTATTCCTCTGGAGGATAGTAAAGACATCTGGAGATCCCAGAGGTCTACTGCAGGGGTTCCACCAGCGCGATACATAGAACAGTGTTCTCTGTCTGTTTCTCCACTTGTGTTTTCTCCCCTATAGGTGCTGTTCCGCATTGCAAGTGTCTCTATTCCACTGCGACCTTGATGCTGTGATGGTTGAGGACGACCATCTTTAAGTAGGGAGGCATGTAAGGGGGTTGCAGTGCTATGGACAGTAGAGACAAGCTGCCCCAGTGGGACATTCTGCACTTCCCTGCTGTAAAGGCTGTTTAGTTTCATCTGCCAGACTGCAGAGGGGAGGGGCTGGTTTTCTGTGTGTAGAAGTGACCTGAGATTTCTGCAGGAAGCTGGTGTGCCTGTGTGAGCTGTGAGGAAAAGAACATTTAGTCTGCAAGTGTGACTTTGTAATCTATTCTGGGGATGAAAAGGTGTCTTTCCTGTCTTGTGAGAAGCCACGAAGAAAGGACAAGAAAGGAACCCAGAGGAAGAATCCATCGTTCCTAGGAGCATCATTGAACTTGCACACAAGGAAAACAGAGCTTCCAGGAATAAGTGCGCACCATCTTGCAAAGCTTCAGGGGTCCCCGGGAATGGCCTGAGATACCAACTACTGTGAGTGTTAACCCCATGTGCGCACATGTTTAGGGCTTAGGATAGGCTGCAATAGACAGAGCCGTGTGGCCGGAGTAGCAGCGGCCAGATATATTATAGTTAGAGTAGCAGCATACTGTACTTTATTGTATTGTTTTGCCTTTTGTAAAATACACTGATCTGTAATAGTTGGTGCCATTTGTACGGCCCAGCTAGAGAATATCACTTTTGTAAATTGTTTTATGTCTTTGCATACCCCTGTTTACACTTTCCTAACACTGCATTCCGTGCCTGTAAATATATTAACCTTTTGTTGCTTGCACCTCATCTTGTGTACCGTAGTCTCCCTGCATTGTGGTGGTCCCCCGGCCATTGCTTCACGCTCAGTTTGTCTAGAGGGACTCAGACCTCGTGTCCTTGGGGCTGAGTTCTGTGACCATATACTGAGCGCTCTCTTGCCAAGTGCTGTGTGTTTTAACAGGCTCCAGAATTTATGTTCCGCGGTACTGCGGCTCTGTGACGTAACAGAGTCTGCTCCTGTTGACCCCGGGTGATGTTAACCCGCGTGTGACTTTTTGTATACCGCTATATACATCCGCCATTACTAAGCAGCAGTTTACCACCTCTGCACGGTGGACCCCGGGCTGTGAACGCACCTTACTATCATTTGATTATTTGGTGCATTCCGCCAGCCCTCACAGATAGAGTACAGAGTGTGCCTGAGGAAGTAAATCCCACCCCCCAACCCCAATCCCCAAACAAACTGAAAAATAACATGTAAACCAGAATACTAATCATCATGTTAAATTATCCCGGCTAATAGCAACCCCTAGGAAGGAATTTTACCAAATAACAACAAACATTGTGCACATTAGTAGAATAAGATCACATCACCACCCAAGTCCCAGTATTCAAGGATAATAAAACATTTGACCAGAAATCAAAGTTAAGTAACAGGAGAAGGTGCCCGGGAGGAACGCTCCATTTCCCCCATGGCTGTATCAGGATCATCAAAATATACTGGTTTTCCTTGAAGCACTACCGGAAGGCGTGCAGGGTATACAGACTGGTGAAAAAGCCCAGCGCTTGGCCACAACCAAAGCGGAAAAGTCCTGAAATATAAGAAGGGAGTGACCTTCATATTTTAGCTAGGAAGCAGCTCTAAATGCCCGAAGCAGTTGTATTTTTTCCTGGTAATTGAGCAGCTTGAAAATAGCAGGGCATGGGCGAGCTTTAGGATGGGAACGTTCAGGTCCAGTCCTGTGTGCGAGCTCCACTACCATGGAGCTAGGCAGGTCCGGCAAATTGAGTGCCTGTGGGAGCCAGTAGGAAGTGAAGTTATGAAGGTCTTTCACTGACTCAGGGACGCCAATGATCCAGAGATTATTTAGACGACTCCGATTCTCCAAGTCATCAAGTTTTTTCTGGAGCTGCTCTATTGCATGATCTCTGTCCTTTACCTGTGAGCAGCATAAGATTGTACAGTATCCTCCAAATCGGAAATCCGCTGCACTGCCGCTGAGATTTTATTAGTGTGGTCAGTTAGCTGGGATGTGATTGTTTCCAGTGAGGATTGGAAAGACTGAAGTCTGGCGTCAATCACCGGCATGAGTTTCGTCATGATAGAAGTGGCGATGGCTTGCAGAGATTCACCGGACATGGTGGAATTAGAGTTCGATGTTTTAGGATGAGATTTAGTAACCTGAGCTCTGGTTTTCACAGATATAGAGCTAGTAGGGTTCACAAATTTATCCATGGGTGATGACAAAGGGTGTATAATCACAAGATAAGCATGTAACAGAAGGGGATACCACAGCTGGGGTTTAGCTGAAACAACTTACATAACAGTAGATAGGATTAAATAGCAAATAGGCACCAATATGTCCCAGTTAGGGCCGATGTCAACCACCATACGGAAGGTGAGCCCCAATAGATAGGGGGGCTTTATCCGTTATCTATCCAAGCCCGTATGGGCAGGCGCGGTTATAAAAATGCTACAATCACTGCGTAGCGTTGACCTCTGGAAGTAGCAGGTATAAAGTTCACATCAGTAGTAGGCTATGCGTTTAAAAGTAAAATTTGTTTGAAATACTTATGGCTAGAACAACTACAATACTGAATTTGTTATGCAGTTACTTTGGGTAGTCGCTAGATGGCAGCAGAGTACTGTGGCTGTATTAGGTGTGTGATAAAACACTCCGTTGCCTTTGCTGGGGTCAAAGGTCACATGCATTCAGCATGAAACTCAGGCGCAGAGCTTGGATTCGTGTATAACTGACCCTGGGTCAGGTTTATTAACGGTGAAAGCAATGCAAAAGGAAATAAAACATAAAACAAATCCTTGCCTGTCCGGCACTAACTAAACAATGGACAACCTAACTACCAACTGGCGGGCTTCTCCCGTCCAGCCAAACCACAGTTGCAGTGGGCACTGCTTTCACTCACGTGTGTGTCTCTCACACAGACAGGCTCTCTGTGTTCCCAGGCTGAGACACTCACACAACCACCTTGCATCCTTTTATATCCACCTCCCATTATCCATTAGTAAGCAGGTGCGATACTGACCAGACTAGGCCACATAGGAAAGGAATCTGGGCGAGATATACCTGCCCTCATCCACTATTCCCACATGATTCTCACATATCCCCCCCTTCTGCTCAGACCACTCCGGTCGAGCAATGACACCCGCCAAACAGTGCACTCGGGACAGGGCATCTGCATTTCCCATCTGTACCCCTGGGCGGTGCTCCACCGTAAAAGTGTAGGCCTGCAGGGCAAGGAACCACCGGGTCACCCGGCTATTCCGTTCCTTGTTCAAGTGCATCCACTTGAGAGGGGCATGGTCAGTGATCAGCCTGAACTTTCGGCCCACCAGGTAATATTTGAGGGCCTCTAGAGCCCACTTAATGGCGAGGCACTCTTTTTCTACGACTGCATACCTTTGCTCGTGTTTATTCAGCTTCCTGCTGAGATAGAGGACTGGGTGTTCCACTCCGTCCCTCACTTGTGAGAGTACAGCCCCGATACCGGTATCAGAGGCATCCGTTTGTACCACAAACTCACTGCGGAAGTCCGGAGTCACCAGTACGGGCTGAGAGCAAAGTGCCCGTTTTAGGCTATGGAAGGCTTCTTCAGCCGCTAAACTCCATTTAATCATGACGGAGTCTTTCCCTTTTGTAAGATTCGTCAGGGGTGTAGCGATGGCTGCAAAATTGGGTATGAACCGGCGATAATAACCGGCGATCCCCAGGAAGGCTTGCACCTGCTTCTTGTTGACAGGTTGTGGCCAGTCCTGAACCGCCTGAATCTTATCAACCTGGGGTTTAACAACACCCCTCCCAATTACATACCCCAAATACCGGGCTTCTTCTAGCCCGATGTGACATTTCTTGGGGTTCGCGGTTAGACCTGCCTCCCACAGGTCGTCAATCACAGCTTGTACTTTTTGGAGATGAGTCTCCCAGTCCAAGCTGTAAATGACAATGTCATCCAAATAGGCCGAAGCGTACTGCCTATGTGGCCTCAAGACTCGATCCATCAGTTTCTGGAAGGTCGCCGGTGCCCCGTGCAGTCCAAATGGCATATACACATACTGAAATAAACCTTCCGGCGTAGCAAATGCCGTCTTTTCTCTGGCAGCCTCAGCCAGAGGGATCTGCCAATACCCCTTTGTTAGATCTAGGGTCGTAATATACCGGGCTTTTCCTAACCGATCTATTAACTCGTCGACCCGGGGCATAGGATAGGCATCAAATTTTGAGACCGCATTCAGTTTCCTGAAGTCATTGCAGAACCGGATGGTGCCGTCCGGTTTAGGAATTAGCACAATCGGGCTGGACCACGCACTGTGCGATTCCTCAATGACTCCTAACTCTAACATTGCCTTCACTTCCCGGGAAACTGCTTCACGGCGCGCTTCCGGGATTCGGTAGGGCTTTACGTGAACTGTGACACCAGGTTCCGTTACGATGTCATGTTTCATTAGCATAGTCTGCCCGGGTTTTTCTGAGAAAAACTTTTGGTTGTGAAGTAGAAACTGCCTGACCTCCGTCTTTTGCCGCTCCGAGAGAGTCTCTGCAACCCGTACCTCCGGTACGGTATGCGAGCAGACAGGACGGGCCAGCTCCGCTGACAAGGCAGACCGATCCTTCCAGGGCTTTATCAGATTTACATGATAAATCTGTTCAGGTTTCCGTTTACCTGCCTGGTATACTTTGTAGTTTACTTCTCCAACTCTTTCCTTGATCTCAAAGGGGCCCTGCCACTTTGCCAGGAACTTACTGTCCACCGTGGGGACCAGGATCAACACCCTATCTCCGGGTGCAAACGTACGGATCTTGGCGCCCCTATCATAGATTCTTTTTTGGGCTCCTTGAGCCTGTATCATGTGTTCTTTGACGATAGGCATAACAGCCGCAATACGGTCCTGCATTTGTGTGACGTGATCTATCACTGTTTTAAACGGAGTGACCTGACCCTCCCAGGTTTCTTTTGCAACGTCTAACAGTCCGCGAGGACGTCGGGCGTACAATAACTCGAAAGGCGAGAATCCCGTGGAAGACTGGGGTACCAAAGGGCTACAGAACCGGGGCTTAGGTGCAGAGGCTTGGCAGTCAGGACAAGACTCGCAATATACACGAATATCGTGATGCATGCCTGGCCAAACAAAACAGTGTAATATCCTTTCGGTGGTTTTTTGGACTCCCAGGTGACCTCCCATCACATGTCCGTGGGCCAGGTCCAGCACCTGCCGCCGGTAGGGTTTTGGCACGACTAATAGTTGCACCATATCTTCCCCCTTTTTCTCTATCTGATAGAGTAAATCATTCTCCAGAACCATGTAAGGATATGCCAGCCTAGAGCCAGGTTCTACGGGTACCCCATTTATCACTTTTACATTTGTCCTAGCCTGAGAAAGGGTAGGATCCTTTATTTGCTCGCTTTGGAAGTCATCTTTCTGAACTTCTAAATCCGGCAAACGGGGAGGTGGACGGCTGTCGGCCTCCTCCTCTTCCCCGGTCTCCTCATTATCACCCGCCATGACTGAAAACGGGAACTGCAGGTCATTTCCCACAGACTCTTCCCCCGAGTCTTCCGGGGAGACCTCTTCCAGGGGTTCGGGACCCACACGCTCCCTGGGAGAAGAATCATGTACACTATTACCCGAGGGCATCAACTGATTCTCCCACAATTGCCAGAAGTGGGGAAAATCCCGGCCCAGGATAACATCATGCAATAACGCCGGGACGAGTCCCACTTTATGTTGCACAGACCCATAGGAAGTAGTAATGCATATGACCGTGGTGAGGTACGAACAGGTGTCTCCATGCACACACGTTACAGAAAATTTGTCTGATGGTCCAGTCGGGGCTGACACCAGACTGGCCTTCACCAGAGTCACCACACTTCCCGAGTCTAACAATGCTACCACATTTTTGCCATCAACAGTTAAATCACACAAGTGTTTTTCCACATCCTTTTGACCGGCATTCACACTCACTACCCGTGCAACCATAGACATGCGGTTTTTAGAGTCTGTGACGTCGCACTGCATGGGTTCAGTAGTGACCGGACAGTTCGCAGCAATATGTCCTATCTCTTGGCAGCGGAAACACCTAACGGGCCCCTTGCTTAGACCATAGTTCGTTACTCTCGGCCTCGCAGTGCGGGCAGTCCCGTTTTCCTCCCCCACTGTCTTAGGGATTTTTCCATCTCCCCTACTCCCTGGAACAGTCTTACCGATTCCACGTGGAGATGATGAAGAACGAGGTGGGGTAGTGTCGTCTCGGAGTCCTTCCGCCACGGAGTAACGTTCAACCAGATCCACCAGTTGATCTGCCGTCGTAGGATTTCCATGGCTTACCCACTTCCTCAGGGCTGGCGGTAGAGCTCTCAGGTACTTGTCCATGACGACTCTCTGGATTATCTCTGGCGCTGTCAGCACCTCGGGTTGTAGCCACTTCTTCGTCACGTGGATCAGGTCGAACATCTGGGACCGCGGTGGTTTATCCGGCTGATAAGTCCATTGATGCACTCTCTGTGCACGGACAGCGGTCGTCACTCCCAGCCGGGCCAAGATCTCGGCTTTCAATTTGTCAAAGTCCTGCGCGGCTTCAGGCTCTAAGTCATAATAAGCCTTTTGGGCCTCACCGGAAAGAAACGGGGCAATCAGGCCGGCCCATCGTGCCTTCGGCCATTTTTCTCGCACCGCCGTCCGTTCAAACGTGGTCAGGTATGCCTCGACGTCATCTTCGGTCGTCATCTTCTGCCAGTACCGACTCACGTGAATCACTCTCGACTCGGCTTCCAGGTTAACCTCCTGTAGGCTTGCCAGGCGCTGCGCCACCTGCTGGAGAAGTGAACGATCGGTAGCTGTCATGTCCACCAACTCCTTCAGCTGGGCCATCATCACCCGATTAGCTTCTTGCTGGACGGCGGTGGACTGTACCAGCGCTTTCACCACATCCTCCATGCTCATGCTTGCAACGTGATGCCCGCGTTCTCCACCACAATGTGATAAAACACTCCGGGATCGCCTTTGCTGGGGTCAAAGGTCACGTGTATTCAGCATGAAACTCAGGCGCAGAGCTGGGATTCGTGTATAACTGACCCTGGGTCAGGTTTATTAACGGTGAAAGCAATGCAAAAGGAAATAAAACATAAAACAAATCCTTGCCTGTCCGGCACTAACTAAACAATGGACAACCTAACTACCAACTGGCGGGCTTCTCCCGTCCAGCCAAACCACAGTTGCAGTGGGCACTGCTTTCACTCACGTGTGTGTCTCTCACACAGACAGGCTCTCTGTGTTCCCAGGCTGAGACACTCACACAACCACCTTGCATCCTTTTATATCCACCTCCCATTATCCATTAGTAAGCAGGTGCGATACTGACCAGACTAGGCCACATAGGAAAGGAATCTGGGCGAGATATACCTGCCCTCATCCACTATTCCCACATGATTCTCACAGGTTTTAAATTTTTGTTTTTTAATGCAAAATAGTGTATAGAACTAGGGAAACACAGCCAAGACAGTTGAATGGAAGTCTCAAATGTCACAATTTGTAGCCGTCAGATAGATGAGTAGTCAGATGGAGATATCACACTGTACAATATGGGGCCTGTATTTTTTATTTTAAAGCAAAATAAGGTATAAAACTTGGGTCACAGACAGCAAAAAGAGTTGAATGGAGGCCTCAAATGTCACAATTTGTAGCCCACATATAGATGAGGCGTCTGACAGAGATACCACACTGTTCAATATGTGGCCTGTAATTTTTTTTTTTTACGCAAAATAGAGTATAGAACTAGGGTAACGGACAGCCAAAACAGTTGAATGGAGGTCTCAAATGCCACAATTTGTAGCCCACAAATAGATGAGGCATCTGACAGGGGATACCACACTGTTCAATATGTGCCCTCTATTGTTTGTTTTTTTTAATGCAAAATAGTGTATAGAACTCAGGTCAGTGACAGCAAAATAAAAGTTGAATAGAGGCCTCAAATGCCACAATTTGTAGGCCACTGATAGATGAGGCATCTCTTACGGAGATACCACGCTGGTTAATATGTGGCCTGTATTTTTTGTTTTTTAATGCAAAATAGTGTATGGAAATAGGGTAACAGACAGCCAAAACAGTTGAATGGAGGTCTCAAATGCAACAATTTGGAGCCCACAGATAGATGAGGCATCTAGCGGAGATACCACACTGTTCAATATGTGGCCTGTATTTTTTGTTTTTTAACGCAAATTAGTGTATAGAACTAGGGTAAGGGTACCGTTACACCTAGCGATGCACCAGCGATCCTGACCAGCGATATGACGCAGTCAGGATCGCTGGTGCATCGCTAGGTGGTCGCTAGTGAGCTGCCACACAGGCAGATCTCACCAGCGACATCGCTGGGGACGGGGGTCGCTACTTACCTGTCAGACGTGGCGATCCTGCGTCCTCCCGCCCGGCTCCACGCGTCGCTCGTCGTCACAGCAGGAAGCTCCGCAGGAAGTGACTGATGAGGAATGGTCCAGCAGCTTCTCGCGTGATCAGCGATAACCAGCGGGGGAGCCAGTCGGAGGTAAGTATCACTTGCAACGTCACAAAATCGGTGACTTTACAGCGATATTGCTAGCGATATCGCAGTGTGTAACGGGTGCTTAACAAACAGTTGAATGGAGGACTCAAATGCCACAATTTGTAGCCCACAGATAGATGTGGCATCTGACAGAGATACCACATTGTTTAATATGTGGCCTTTATTTGTTTATTTTAACGCAAAATAGTGTATAGAACTCGGGTTACAGACAGCAAAACTAGTTGAATGGAGGCCTCAAATGACACAATTTGGAGCCCACAGATAGATGAGGTTTCTGACAGGTATACCACTCTGAATAAAACCACTGTTTGGGCACACAGCAGGGCTCAGAATGGAAGGAATGATGTTTTGGATTGCAGACTTTGATGGAATGACTTGCGGACGTCATGTTGCGTTTGCAGAGCCCCTGATGTGCCTAAACAGTGGAAATCTCCCACACGTGACCCCATTTTGGAAGCTAGACTTCCCACGGAATTTATTTAGATATGTGTTGAGCACCTTGAACCTCCAAGTGCCTCACAGAAAATTTATAACGTTCAGTCATGAAAAAAACATAAAAACACTTTTTTTACAAAAATGGTCTTTTAGCCACATTTTTTTTATTTTCCCAAAGGGTAATAGGAGAAAATAGACAGAAAATGTTGCTGCCGAGTATGTATCACCCCATATGTTGGGAAAAAACACTTTTTGCAGGGCTCGGAATGGAATGGGTGACATTTTGGATTGCAGACTTTGATGGAATGGTCTGTGGATGTCATATTGCATTTACACAGCCCCTGATGTGCTTAAACAGTGGAAATCCTCCATAAGTAACCCCATTTTGGAAACTACAGCCCTGAAGGAATTTATCCAGAGGCATAGTTTTACAGTATTGATTATAATGCTTTTAGTTTTACTGGTGTATGAATTTATAATATGGTGTTATGTGTAAGATGTGTGCGGTACATCAGATTATATAAGTTTGTTGTGTCAACAGGGTATAAACTAATTTTATTAATTTGTGGACGGGTGGTACGATTTGTAACAATCTTTAATGCAAAGGCCAGGTTTCTCAGGGCAGCTTTCACAATATTAAGTTGTGTCCTTTCGGATCCCCCTCTTGGTGCATACTTTGCACCGCTTTTGTGATTGTGTTGTCCTCGCTGTTTGTGGAACCTGTTCTGGGAAATGTTGACCTGGGTCAATACAAACACTATCAGATTCATAAGTACTGGGACTCTCACCTCTCTTACGGCCAAGCATTAGGGCCTTGATGACTTCTTCCTGAAACTTAAGGAAGGTCCCCATATTGCCTGCAGATCGGTACAACACAAAGCATTGAACAGTGCCACCTGTACAATGTGCACAGCCAATTTTTTGTACCATATTTAGGCTTTTCGCATGACACTCTATGGTTGGTGGACCTCATATTAGAGATCTACATGTACCGATTGTAATCCAAGACACAATCTGGCTTTGGGAGGTGTGTTGCGATCCCGCGAACAGTGACAATGGATCTGTTGTCATGGTGTATGGTGGTCAGGATAAGGACATCCGTTTTGTCCTTGACCACCAGCATGTTGTCATTGCATTGGACTCTGCTTTAACCTTTTCTCAATGTTTGCCTTATTAGCGGCTTAGAGAGGCCTCGCTGATTTTTTTTGCACGGTGCCACATGCAGCTGTACCTCAGGCCGAGAGTGTCTTGAAGAGCGGGATGCTGGTGTAAAAGTTATCAATGTAGAGGGGATAACCCTTATCCAGTAGTGGGTGCAGCAATTCCCACACAATTTTCCCATTCACCCCTCGCAGGATGGGTGGGCCTTCAGGGGGGTTAACCTGGGTGTCTTTCCCCTCAAAGACACTAAATCTGTGGGTATACCTTGAGGTACTCTCGCACAGTTTGTACAGATTTATTCCGTACATGGACCTCTTACTGGGCAGGTATTGTCGGAATTTTAGCCTCCCTTTGAAGTGAACCAGAGATTCTTCAATAGCGATGTCCCTCTGGGGTATGTACGCCTCAGCAAATTTTCTGCTGAAATGGTCAACCACTGGCCAAATTTTATATAGACAATCAAAGTTTGGATCATCTCGGGGAGGACAATGCGCATTATTACTATAATGCAAACATTTTTGGAACCCTTCAAATTGTGTCCTTGTCATGACCACGTGGAATACCGGTTTACTGTAGAGAATATCAGTACTCCAGTATTGCCGAAGCTTTGGCTTTTGGATTATGCCCACATGCAGCATCTCTGCTGTATTTATGGGGGTCCATCTGGTGAATGATGATGTGGAATTTTGGGTGAAAAATTGTTATTTCATCAGTGAAAAAGAATTTGAAGAAGTCAATTTCAGTGAAGCCAGTGGTGTCAAACTGGATTTCTGAGCTGCTGCTGAAATCCGGAATGACGGGCTGATAGTTTTCAGGGGGGGTGCAATCCATATGGAATCAATTGCTGCAGTTGCCTGGGTCCTAGGGTGCCTTGCTGAGGGTCCTTCCTAAGTACTGTAGATGAAGAGGAGAAATAGAGGAATGTGGAATCTTCCTCACTGGCTGAATCCGTGTCGGATGCAAGGATGCCGTAAGCCTCCTCTGGTGAATAACGCCTTCTTGACGAATGGGCCATTTTTTTATTTTTAGAAACCCCGAGGATGTGTATGTAAGTGGTGCTTTTACATGTTTAATGTGTGGGGCTTGTGTATAGGATACTATTTATTATAACAAAACAGAGAGAAAAAAAAAGTAGGAGGAAATGTAAAAGAAAAATCAGATGTAAAAAAATAAGTTTGTATGAAAAAAGTATAAATTTACGCTATGCAACTAATTCTTTTTCTTTTTTTGCAAAAGAAAAAAAGAACACAACCAACAATGTGATGTGCGCTCCCCTAATGCAGTCGCTAAAACTTAGATGATGCAACTAATTCTTTTTTACAAAAGAAAAGCGAATGCCACCAACAGTGCGACGTACACTACCCTAATGCAATCGCTAAAACTTAGCAGACGCAACTAATAATTTTTTTTACAAAAGAAAAGCGCACGCCACTAACATTACGCTCCCCTAATGGACTAGAAATTACCCGGTGATAGCAGATTTTTTTATGCAAAAAAAAAAAAAAGCGCAACCTCCCTACCTAGAACTACTCTGTACATTTTTTTTTTCTTCTATAAGATGATCGGTCGTCACAAACGCTGTGGTGCCGGCTATACTAACATGCTACCTCACTACAACTAAACTACGCTGTACTATTTTTTTTCTCTAAAACAAGACTGGTCGTCACTAACACTGTGACGCCAACTACACTACGTCTAAAACTAGACTTTACTAACTACTATTATTTTTTTTTCTAAAAAACCAATCGGTCGTCAGTTACACTGTGACACCGGCTACGCTATTCTGTCTAAAACTACACTGTACTAACTACTATTATTATTTTGTTACAAAAAAAAATTGGCTGTCGCTTAGACTGCGACGTCCGCTATGCTAACTAGCTAAAGAAAGAAAAAGTCCTGTGGTGTAGTCTCTGATCAGCAGTGATACTGCTCAGAGCAATGCGGACATAGGAAGAGCACAAATGCTCTGCGCAGAACGCCGCGAACACGAAAAAGAGTGCAAGAAAGTGCTCTAAAAATTCAATTGGGAGGGGAGGGGGGGTTTACTGGAACAGGGATGGGGGACTGGGAAAGGGGTGGGGTAGGTGCTACTGCTGTGATCACAGATGAGTCACACAGCAGGCAGATCGCAGCACAGAAGCAGGAAATCGCCGGGGAGATCACACTGACCACCAATGAAACTTTCTCTCAGGTGACACAGAGGGGCTGGAGAACTGCTCTGCGTGCCAAATCTAAGGTAAAGATGGCGTGCAGGGTAGTGATCCCTATTTTAGATTAACTCCTTTGGCGCTGATTGGGTGAACAATAGTTTCTAGCCAATCAGCGCCATAGGGGTTAATCAGGTGAGGTGATGTGGCGATAACCCCACCCATTGTGACTGCTGTGATTGGTCACAGCATGTCACATGGGTTTTTTTTATTAACTTTATTGTCACATTGCTGTGATTTTCTGGTCAGAATTAACCAGCCAATTGCAGCGATCGCCGATGCTGGGGGTGGTGCAGCCCCCCGGGGTGACGTGCTGGGATGGTCTGCTGTTAGGGAACGCAGCCATCGGAACTTGATCTCCGCACGATGTTGCGCAGTGTCCAGAAAATGGCAGCGCCGTACTGCGGCTGGCACAAATACAGTTCCCGCAGTGCAGAACTAGTACAGAAAATGAAGGAGTTAATGATATCTGGGCAGACGGTTACACAAGATTACAGCTCTGATAAAAGAACATGGGCATTTTACTTAAGGAAAGGTTAGAAAGTTGGTGCACTTTGTGCAAATATTTTTTTTTGCAATTAATAAAATTTACATTTTATTATCCTTTTTCGGAACATAAAACATTACACATAGTACCGATTTTTCAGTTTTGATAGACTTTGATTTTTTCCATACGTACAAAAATCTTGGCCAGCACCAGCTTTTTTGAAGAGTGGGCAGAGTTTTGGGGGAGAGGCGCAGGCAGTGTCGGACTGGAGCACCTTGGGCCCACCAGAGAAAATGATTCTTGGGGCCCACTATGTAGCTGCATAGTAATAAATACAAGACGACCAATTGTGAGGAAAAACTCGCTAATATCAGGCTATAATATAAGGTAGTACACGTCTTAATTATGTAGCAGGGGTTGGGGTAGCCCCCTCATAGAACACAAAGTAGCCCCCTCATATATTAGAATGCAGCCCCATCATAGAATATAATGTAGCCACTTCATAGAATATAACGCAGCCCTCATATAGTATAATGCAGCCCTGTTGTAGAATATGGACAGAGAGCTCAGATGCTGCTCCTGGGATCTGTTGAAGCCATTCTTCTAACTTATGGTTCACTGCTCCAAGTGCTCCTATCCAGGGCTGCCACTAGGAATTTCAGGGCCCATACTGCCAAAATTTTTGGGCTCCCTTGAGACTCCGCCCAGCCTCCACCCAGCTCCGCCTCCACCCCTTGAACCTTCCCCAGTCCCACCACCAGCTCTTGGAAAAACTCAATTTCTGCACCACATCCTCACCAATCACACATTTACAGTTCCCTGTAATCCCAGATCACATACATAGCCAGCAGCTTTTGTTTTGGCCAAAACCAGGAGTGGAACAATCAGAGGAAAAGTATAATAGAAACACGTCACCACTTCTGTATTTATCACCCACTCCTGTTTTTGGCTTACAAATACTGATTTATAATGCTAACCAAAAAAAAGTATTTAATCTGTATTGGAAATTAAGAATATTCCCCTTATTGATATCAGAGAATACAAGTGACCGCCATACACAACACAATCCCCTATACCAAGACCAATAATTCCACATAAAAGGAACAAATACCTCCACAGCATGACCAGAGCACATATTACTACTACAGAGTGACTGAATACCACATACAAGGAAAAAATACAGCCATACCTTGACCAGACCACAAATTACCACCATATACTGGCCAAATAATATCACATACAGGGGAAAAATACCACTACACCGTGACCAGTCCACATGTTACCACCACATAGTGATTGAATACTACCACATACAAGGGAGAAGTGAGGCCACACCATGTCCAGACCACATATTACCACAACGTGTTGACAGAATAATACTACATACAAGGAACAAATACCGCAACACCATGACCAGATGAAGTCTATAAGAACTGTGTTCAGGCCTTGTTCTGGCTCTAATAGACTTGGATTGAGAGCTTTTTGTTAATAATAATAATAATCTGTAAAGCGCTAACATATTCCGCAGCGCTTTACAGTTTGCACATATTTTCATCACTGTCCCTGATGGGGCTCACAATCTAAATTCCCTATCAGTATGTTTTTTGTTGCAGCTTCTTACTTCTGGCCAGTCAGAAGTTGTGCTCACAAGATGGTGCAGCGGGACTGATGATGAAAAATGGTGAAAACGCCAGAAGGTGAATATGGATCGCTCGCCAGGGCAGTGGGGCAACTCACACCGGGCCGTAAAGGGGCAGTGTCACGGCAGTAGGGACCCAGTCTGTAGCCCTGGGCATCCAATAAAAGGGGAATTTTTACAAGGGATGATAAAGTTTATAATAAAGTTTGTGATAAAGTGTTTGTGACGCCACCTGTGGTTTCTGGTCAGAGGTGACGAGTGCTGCAGTGCAGGTCCTCTGTGACAGATGGTAATGCAGCAGAGTTGGTACAGCTCTCCACAGGCAGAGCTTTGTCCCAGGGCAGTTGTAATAGAGAAGATGTTGTATTTGATGATGATAGATGTAGGGAAGTGGGCAGCGAAATGTGCGTTGGAGTGGTGTGTGCAGGGGCAGTGGCTGATCCTTTGGCTGGTATGTACTGGTGAATTTCACATGCACATTGCACTTTGTACTCATAATTAATTAATCCTACTGGGTTGGTATACACAGCATATGCACTTTACTTTGAGTCAGATAGCCCAGCAGGTCATTGTATGCACTTTTGTATGTTGCTATATATATTTTTTAATTATAATTACAAATAGTTTTTATCACCAATATTTTGTGGTATATAATTGAGCATTTTTTAATGAAATTGTGTAACTTATTCACAGAATATTATTTTCACTTTTTTCAGCATATATATATATATATATTTTTTTTTTAATATAGCCCTCACTCTTTCATTAGTGCATATATTTCACTTTATTAGCCATTGTGAGTTCGCCTCTTGTCCTCTATGTTTTGTTTTTTTAATTTAATATATATGTATTTGTATATGTATATGTAATTTATTATTAAATTCTTTTTGTCAAATACTTGTCTCGTCATTATTATATTTTTTGTTGTCATTTATGTCCTTTTTTGTGATACAATAAATTTGAGATTTTTATCATGATTTTTTGTGAATGTCTTTTGTAAGGGATATATGGTTTAAATTAGATATTCAATTTTTTTAGATAATTCTCTTTCAGTATATTCTTGGTATTTCTTTCCTATATAGGTTAATAATAGTCTGTAGTGATCTAGCCAGGTCTAGTGCATTTATTGGTAAGCTGGGCAGTAGCTGTCTGCGACTTAGACTCACCGTGGGACTGACAGATTCACCGCTAGCAGGGGGCAGTTTCGTATTCCACTGCAGATGTGGCTTCTGTTACTTGAGCTTGCGGATCTTTAGTCTGGTCTTGAATCGCTTCTCTTTCTGGCACTTCCAGCTGGGGAAAGGCTAAGACGGGCAATACTACAGCTTGGTTCACTCTTGTCCAATTTGAAGGGAACTTGTCGAGTACAGTGCTGATCTTTCAGTCTTCTTTTTGTTTGAATCTATTTCGTTTTGACCATCCACCATCTTGTTGTGGTTTCAGGCGGCTGTTCTTTTTCCTCTGGTGCTGGGTTTGTCTTGAGTCAGGTGTTTGTATCACCCTTTATTATCCAGCACCTGCCTCCCAGTCCTTGCTGGACTACAGTGTTAATCTGCTAGTGTTCTGGCTTGGTGCCTTGTTTGCTTTCTGTGTGTGATTTTGTGCAGCTCTGGGATCTCTAGTTCTGCCAGTCTTGTTTTGGTATTCCGTTCGTTTCTGCAGTTTCTTCTATTTTTCTACTAGGATTTTACCTGTTTTTTGTTCCCAGTCCCTAGACCATTCAGGGATACCCTTCCCCCAACCTATAGGTCTTGGTTTGAGTTTAGTCTAGGAAACATTGGTGGGTCCATTCACAAAGAATAGGTCGCCCACTCCATCGTAGGGTTTCAGCCTAGTCCTAGTGCAGGGTCAGCTTCCACCCCCTTCTACCCTAGTCCTGGGCTGCAGATCCATAACAGTTTGTCCAGCCACAACAAATTAAAAAAAAGCCCTCCCGGATTCCGGCAATATGAACAGCGTTCAAGAACTTGCTCAACACTTGCAAGGGTTAACTTTGGAAGTAGTCAGCATGCAACAGCATGTGAGTAATTGCCCTGGGGCATGCTCTGAAGAACCAAAGGTAGGATTTCCTGATTTTTTTCTGGTAAATGACAGGAATTTTTTACATTTAAAAATGCATGTTTGCTATATTTTCGGCTCAGACCTAGGTCCTCAGGGGATGAATTACAGCGGGTAGGGAATTATTATGTCTTTATTGCGAAATAAACCCTAAATTTTGGCATTTTCATTAACTACGGATGATCCTTATTTGATGTCAGTTGAAGCATTTGTTACAGCTATGGGGTTGTTATATGATGATCCTGATTGGGTCACAGCAGCTGAGGCAGAGCTCAGACGGCTTAAACAGGGTTCTGCTGAGAGGTATTGCACCCTGTTCAGACAATGGTCCGCAGAGGTCAGATGGAATGACCCAGCGCTCAAGTGTCAGGTTTGAGTGAAATGGTTAAAGATTTACTTATTGCATACCCTGCACCTGCTACTTTGGAAACTGCTATGCAGTTAGCTATTCTTGTGAATAGAAGGTTGAGAGACAGGCAGAATGAAGAGAAGGCGCCTACAATGCTGGACCAAGTCTCTCAGGATAGTCCCGTTGACAACAGGGAACCAAAGCAACTTGGGGCGATGTCCTCTCATTCCCAGGAGAGGGAGAGGAGGTTCTCTGAGGGGCTATGCTTGTATTGCGGTAAGGCTGACCAATTTATTAAGCAGTGCGAGGGTCTCATAAGGAAAGAACAAAAAAGGGTCAGTAGGTGCAACACTCCCATTCGTATTGTGTTTTTATGGTCCACAGGAGTTTTTTTTTCTGGAAATACCACCTATCGTGGGCATACTTTTGATTTTCAGGTAATGGTGGATTGTGGTTCTGCAAATAATTTGATTGATCAACAATTTCTGAACCATTGTCATCTCTTATTCCTGTTGTGGCGATTGATAACACTCCCCTGGAGCCTGGGTGCGTTTCTCGAAAAGGTCACCGGGTTTCCACTTATTGTGAATATAGAACATCAGGAGTATATTGACTTATTTGTGCTTGCTAAACTGCCTTTTCCAGTCGTCCTGGGTTTACCCTGATTAAAGGTGCACAATCCTTGGCTGGACTGGTCGTCTGGTACTATAAGGTCCTGGGGTCAGGGGTGTTATGGTAAATGTTGCAATGTTCACGTTGCTGATGTTATAAAGAGGGAGCTACCTGAACCCATTCAGGATTTCTGGAAGGTATTTTCGGAAGTTGAGTCGCAGGCTCTACCACCCCATAGAGACTACGAGTGTGCTATTGAGTTCCTTCCAGGTGCTACACTCCCAAAGAGTCGTTTATTTAATCTGACAATTCCTGAGAGGGAGGCCTTAAAACCCTCTAAGCCCCCTGTGGCTGTAGGATTTTTTTGTCAAAAAAAAGGATGGGGGTCTTAGGCCATGTCTGGATTTTAGGGAGATTAATAGAATCACTGTGCGCAATCCTTACCCGTTGCCGCTAATTCCGGATTTGTTTAGCCAACTAGCCGGAGCAAAGAGGGTCTCTAAAATTGATCTTTGTGGGGCATATACTGTAATTTACTGCAGGTGAAGGAGGGCGATGAATGGAAAACAGCTTTTAATACCCCAGAAGGTCATTTTGAGTGTCTAGTGATGACTTTTGGCCTTACTAATGCGCCTGCATTTTTTCCAAAATTTCATTAATGACATTCTGAGGCCGTTGATCAGTAGGAGTGTTATTGTTTGTTTGGATGATATTTTGATTTACTCACCTGATCTGGAGTCACATTGGCTGAGAGTCCGCAAAGTTCTACATATTTTGAACAAAAACACACTCTTTGCTAAATTAAAGAAATGGAAGTTTGCAATACAGAAAATTAGTTTTTTTGGGGTACTTTGTCTCCAGTGATGGGTTTGAGATGGACCCGGTGAAGGTTCAGGAAGTTTTGGAGTGGCCTAGGCCTGAATGTTTAACGTCGGGTTAAAGATTTTTAGGATTTGCTAACTATTATAGAAAATTCATAAAGAATTTTTCGGTTATCGCTAAGCCTATAACTGACCTCACTAAGAAGGGTTCTAATTAGTGTTGAGCATTCCGATACCGCAAGTATCGGGTATCGGCCGATACTTGCTGTATCGGAATTCCGATACCGACTTCCGATATTTTTTCAATATCGAAATTCGGCATCGGAATCGGAAGTTCAAATCTGATTGACAGACTGACGTCATCATGATGCGCGGTGTGTGCGCATCATGATGCGCCGTCATTTCGGGCCTTCCGGGGGTCTCTGCCGGCCTGCCGGGGGGCTGTGTGGACTGCCCGGGGTCTGTACCGGCCTGCCGGGGGGCTGTGCCGGCCTGCCGGTGGTCTGTGCACCCTGTGGGGGTCTGTACCGGCCTGCCGGGGGGCTGTGCCGGCCTGCCGGTGGTCTGTGCAGGCTCCGGTGGGCTGTGCCGGCCTGCCGGGGGGCTGTGCCGGCCTGCCGGGGGGCTGTGCTGATGTCTGGGGGTCTGTGCAAGCATCGTCCGATGGGACTACAAGTCCCATCTGGCGATGCCTGCTACCATGACAGTGATTGACACATTAGCCAATGATGGGACAGTAGTAGTCCCATCATCCGGCTAATGTGTTAAATGTTAAAAAAAAAAAAAAAAAAAAAAACTACATACATACTACATGCATGCTACATACATACTACATGCTACATACATACTACATATATACTACATGCATGCTACATGCTACATACATGCTACATACATGCTACATACATACTACATACATACATGCTACATACATGCTACATACATACTACATACATACTACATACATGCTACATACATGCTACATTCCTACTACATGCATGCTACATACTACATACATACTACATGCATGCTACATGCTACATACATACTACATATATACTACATGCATGCTACATACACACTACATACATACCACATATATACTACATGCATGCTACATACATACTACATGCTACATACATACCACATACATACTACATACATACTACATGCATGCTACATACATACTACATGCATGCTACATACATACCACATATATACTACATACATACTACATGCTACATACATACCACATATATACTACATACATACAATACATTCATACAATACATACATAGACATACAGTACATATAACATAGAGTAACATACTTACCAATACTTGTCACATTGTTCCCCGAAGCCATTGTCTTTTCCGGAATAAATATTAACATAACAAACCACAAAAATACTCACCCACGATCTGAAGCAGTCCACGAGTGTGTCCCACGACGATCTTGGGTAGAGAACTGCAGCATCAGATGATGCTGCCGTTCTCTACGGGCTGCAGGAATCCAATGACGGAAGGTAGGTATCCTTCCGCACTGTATTCCTCCGCCACTTAAAAAAAAAAGTCCCTAGTCTCACTTTATGCCATTGCTGCGTGGGAAATTCCCACACAGCAATGGCATAAAGTGAGACTAGGGACTTTTTTTTTTTAAGTGGCGGAGGAATACAGTGCGGAAGGATACCTACCTTCTGTCATTGGATTCCTGCAGCCCGTAGAGAACGGCAGCAACAGCTGATGCTGCAGTTCTCTACCCAAGATCGTCGTGGGACACACTCGTGGACTGCTTCGGATCGTGGGTGAGTATTTTTGTGGTTTGTTATGTTAATATTTATTCCGGAAAAGACAATGGCTTCGGGGAACAATGTGACAAGTATTGGTAAGTATGTTACTCTATGTTATATGTACTGTATGTCTATGTATGTATTGTATGAATGTATTGTATGTATGTAGTATATATGTGGTATGTATTGTAGGGATTCGACTCGCTCAGGTGCAGTGGGAGACAATCATGAGGCAGGTTCTTCCCAAAGTTCATGAGGTTTATTTGCTCCATAAACCATAAATCAGCATATCACCAAAATAGCCTCTAGCTTAGGCACAAAAGATCATAAACGTCCGTGGCTTCAGACTCGGACCGAGAGTCTCAGCACATGCTGGGAGGTGTAGTCCTCCCCATATACAACTAATATACCCAGCTCAGGGCAATGTCCAGAGCAGCGCTCTATCTGCAGCCGCAGACCCAGGAAGGCTTCTCCTTCCTTAGCACACAGGCCCCTCTCTGTAGTGTCCCACCTGGACACAGGGAAGTCTGTCCACACTCTCACAGACTCCCTCCACTCTCTCTCATGTGCCAAACACCTCAATTACATAGCCCTGTAACCACACCCAAAGGGGATCACATGGCTATGACATCACCAAAGGTTGTATAGACACACAGGCTTCCCTGACACAGTGTAACAGAAAGATCAGCAGTACCTCTGCTGATCAATACACCCTGGAGCCTGCATCCCAAGGCCACCCACCTTGAGACCCACAATGGTCATTTAGGACCCTGCTCCTGTTACCACACTGAATGTGCCTGTACACCCGTCCTGGGACACCCACACAGCGCCCCCTAGCCGACACAGTGGTAACTACACCACATACCTCCCCCCTCTGTTCAAACTTGTGGGGTTGAACACATGACATCACCCAGGTATCTTGAGACCTGGCACCCATGTCACCTTGCCCTACAAGTCGAGAGGACCATCTCCGTCTGTTTCGGTAGTCAAACTGCCTCATATTCACGTTAGGCCTCCCCCGCCCCCAGCGGTCAGTATCTCGGCCTTGGGCCTTCCCGTCAACGTCCGTCAGTGTGATCAGACACTCTTTAGTCTCCACCTGTTTGCAGTGCGCTCCGTCACCCGACCTTTCTCTCACCGGCCGGCTCTCCCAGTTCACACTGTCATGAGTCCCACGTCCAGCTGGGCCAACTGGCTGGTCTGAGTCTGACCCTCTGTCACTATGTCCACCACCGGGTCTCGTGCCTATGTTACTACGATTAGAACGGCCACTTGCGGACTCTCGACGTTCTTGCCTTCGACTACCTGTCCTTTCATTCCTTGGAGGATCCCTTCGGGTCCTTACACCTTGGGTTGGAGGTGGACGCCACCTGACGTTCTCTATCTGCTCATTCATCTGCAGTCGATCCTGTCTTAGCTGCTCAATCTCCTTCAGGTACGCTACCCGATATTCCAGGAGCATGCGAAGCTTCCCAATGCTTTCCACCGAACCAACCACAATGACAGGAACCATGTCATCTTCAATAACGGCTTGGATTTCACCAGCAGGTGGGATCCTCACTCTCTTCACACAGGACCGATTCACCATCTCCTGCATCACCTTTCCAAGTCTGCCAACGACTTTCCCCACCAGATTTCTGGGTACCGGAATTATGTCTTCCACAAAGCCCAGCCGACTTTGTGCTTCCCTTGCAAGCTCCAGACGTCGAGCGGCTTTCCTATTACGCTCCACGAGCATCTGTTTCGTGCGGAGACATTGTAGGTGCATCTCCTTCAGGACAGCCACCCTTCTCTCTGTGTCTTCCGTTTCTGCCAGTATCACCAACTGGTCTGTTTCTGGTGCCCAGCTCACACTATAGGCCTTTACTGCCTTTTTAAAGGTCTCATGCACACCTTCGCTGGCACACGCTTCTCGCACGTCTTCGGGTACCTCCATCACGCACTTGAAGGTCATGGACTTGCTCTCATCCTGGACAGATGGCTCTGGGTTCCCCACGGACACTTCCCTCAAGGTATCTGCCAAGACCGGGTGACTGTCTTGTGCAGCTCTTGGATCACCATCTTCCTGAGATTTACAGTTTTCAGGACCCTTTTCCAAGATGGGCTTTGGCAGTTCTGCCTTGCTATCAGTCGGGCATGGCCGCTGTACGTCTTCACCCATCCACTTCTTCTGCAGAAGACCTTTTACTACTCCACTGAGTTCTTGCAGAATTTTATCTCGCTCCTCTGCCAGGTAGCGACGCTGATCCTCTCTCCTGAGAATCTCCTGTTGATGCTTCTCTTGGGCCTCTCTGAGCACCTCCATATCTTTCAACAGGGTCTTGTTCATGGTTTTACACGCTGACAGGTGACCTCTGAGCTCAGAGACTTCCTTCTCCAGCTCATCCACTCTGTGCTCAGCTGCTTGCCTTAGGACTCTTTCCCGTTCGACATGTTCTGTTACAGTCTCCTTTATCAGCTGTATCTCACGATCTTGTTCTCTTTTGGCCAGCACGTGTCTCACCACTACCTCTTTAATTATATCATCAAAGGGTACCACTGGGTCAGTCACACCAGTCGAGTGAACCCTCCAGTTACCGTCCAGCACCAATGTGTCTAGTCCAGTAGTCTCATCTCCCAGCCCACCATCTGTCTTATCACGAGACGTCAGGTCCGTCAGTTGGGCAGATGTACTTCTTCCTCTGGTCAGTTCTACCTCTGACCTGTCCATGTCAGGAGCCGTCACTGTTTCAGTGTCTGCTTGCCCCACAGTCGAAGCATCTCCACCGTCCGACCAAACGTCATCAAACAAAAGAAAGTCCCGGCCCCTCTCCCAGGCATAGACTAAGTCCCGTGGTATCCCACTACCTTGGCACTCACCACCTTTGGTCCCCTCAAACACTACTGTGTCTACTGCGTAGTTCACCGTGACCCCGTGTTTACAGCGAACCCTGACGTTTTTCTCGGTCAGAGAGAAAACGAGAGGCGTTCCTGTCAGAGTCACCTGACTCTCTGAGTCCAGCCGACCAAAGGCTCCTTCCCGGTGCAGCATCACTGTACACATCTGTGGCCCATCATTACTACCCGGAAAGGATATTCCACATTCTGAAAAAGACCTGCACATACACTGCGGTACTCCAGACATATCTACTGAGTCACCCAGTGTTGTCACTTCTTCACACTTGGCCCCTTTCTGGACCACCACCCTGCTTTGGGTTGCCACCCCAATTTTGGTCACCGCCCCCTTTTGGAACTCCACCCCTTTTTGGGTTACCACTCCAATTTGGGTCACCGCCCCCTTTTGGGACTCCACCCCTTTTTGGGTTACCACTCCAATTTGGGTCACCGCCCCCTTTTTGGACTCCACCCCTTTTTGGGTTACCACTCCCTTTTGGGTCACCGCCCCCTTTTGGGTTACCACTCCCTTTTGGGATTTCCCCATGTCCGTCCTGCAGAACCTCTTAGGCCACAGTTCACACCACACAGTTTGTCTCTCACGATACCAGACAAGTCCTTGCTGGCACCACCACAGCTCCTGCTGTCACTGATCACCGGCACCTCCGGCTGCTGTTCACACACATACACAGCGGCTGGTGTCACTGCAGCTCCTGCTGCGCCATCTTCGTGGACCCGCCGATCCACCGGAAGCCGCTTGTCACCTTCGTAACCCCGCCGGGTTACTGGAAGCCGCTTGTCACCCTCAAAGATAAAAAAAACACAAAAGTGCGCCCATAGGGCCTTACCAGTGCAGGTATAATGGGTTATGCAGCAATAATACAGGGTACTCACCCTTAATAGTTGTGTAAAGCCACAACTACTGTATCCGCTTAGTCACATGCAATAAAGCTGCAGCAGGATGGTGTAGACAGACAGCGTCTGCTACCAATGCTCCCAGGGCAGATCCCTTAAAGAAAACACCAGGTCCCTGTGCTGCGAGACCTTCGTGACCCCACTGAGCCACAGCAAGCACCTTCAGGTTTTGCAGAGGAAAAGAAAAAAAAAAAGAAAAAAAAACACATGCACAGTCTCTCACATGTCCTGTTCGTGTGCCACTCAGGACGTACCGTCTCCACCTGAGACCGTCCAACACACAGGGCACACCGGGTGCTATTCAGGGAGCCGACCCTCCTCCCAGGGTCTCCCAACACACCAGCCTCACCAGGTCCAGGTGCTCAGCGGGTGCTCTTCAGGACATCCGTCTCCGCCTGAGACTGCCCAACACACGCCTCACCAGGTCCAAGGTCATAGCACGTGTTCCAGGGATCCGATTCCTCTCCCAGAACCTCCCAACACTGACCCTCCAGGACCTTGCTCACTGACCCCTCCAGGAACACAGTCTCTCACTGACCCTGGTCAGTGCAACACAGACTCCTGTCTGTTACCTGTGTCGGCCACACAGGTTCCTGGACGCCTCTTCTCCTCCAGAGGTATCCCACAAATATTAATACAGTCACTTTCTCTGACCTCGGTCAGTATTACTCACGGTTGTCAGACTGTCTGCTCTCCTGGCTCAGAATCGCCAGCGCTGCCACACGTGCTTCTGGGAATCGCTGCCCGCAGTCTGTCACCAATTGTAGGGATGTGACTCGCTCAGGTGCAGCGGGAGACAATCATGAGGCAGGTTCTTCCCAAAGTTCATGAGGTTTATTTGCTCCATAAACCATAAATCAGCATATCACCAAAATAGCCTCTAGCTTAGGCACAAAAGATCATAAACGTCCGTGGCTTCAGACTCGGACCGAGAGTCTCAGCACATGCTGGGAGGTGTAGTCCTCCCCATATACAACTAATATACCCAGCTCAGGGCAATGTCCAGAGCAGCGCTCTATCTGCAGCCGCAGACCCAGGAAGGCTTCTCCTTCCTTAGCACACAGGCCCCTCTCTGTAGTGTCCCACCTGGACACAGGGAAGTCTGTCCACACTCTCACAGACTCCCTCCACTCTCTCTCATGTGCCAAACACCTCAATTACATAGCCCTGTAACCACACCCAAAGGGGATCACATGGCTATGACATCACCAAAGGTTGTATAGACACACAGGCTTCCCTGACACAGTGTAACAGAAAGATCAGCAGTACCTCTGCTGATCAATACACCCTGGAGCCTGCATCCCAAGGCCACCCACCTTGAGACCCACAATGGTCATTTAGGACCCTGCTCCTGTTACCACACTGAATGTGCCTGTACACCCGTCCTGGGACACCCACACAGCGCCCCCTAGCCGACACAGTGGTAACTACACCACAGTATGTAGCATGTAGTATGTATGTAGTATGTATGTAGCATGCATGTAGCATGCAGTATGTATGTAGCATGCATGTAGCATGCAGTATGTATGTAGCATGCATGTAGTATATATGTAGTATGTATGTAGCATGTAGTATGTATGTAGTATGTATGTAGCATGTAGTATGTATGTAGTATGTATGTAGTATGTATGTAGTATATATGTGGTATGTATGTAGCATGTAGTATGTATGTAGCATGCATGTAGTATATATGTAGTATGTATGTATGTAGTATATATGTAGTATGTATGTTGCATGTAGTATTTATGTAGTATGAATGTAGCATGTATGTAGTATGTAGTATGAATGTAGCATGTATGTAGCATGCATGTAGTATGTATGTAGTATGTATGTAGTATGTATGTAGTATATATGTGGTATGTATGTAGTATGTATGTAGTATGTATGTAGCATGCATGTAGTATGTATGTAGTATGTATGTGGTATGTATGTAGCATGCAGTATGTATGTAGCATGCATGTAGTATATATGTAGCATGCATGTAGTATATATGTAGTATGTATGTAGTATATATGTAGTATGTATGTAGTATATATGTAGTATGTAGTATTTATGTAGTATGAATGTAGCATGTATGTAGTATGTAGTATGTAGTATGAATGTAGCATGTATGTAGTATGTAGTATGAATGTAGCATGTATGTAGCATGCATGTTGTATGTATGTAGCATGTAATTTTTTTTTTTTTTTTTTTTTTACATTTAACACATTAGCCGGATGATGGGACTACTACTGTCCCATCATTGGTTAATGTGTCAATCACTGTCATGGTAGCAGGCATCGCCCGATGGGACTTGTAGTCCCATCGGACGATGCCTGCACAGACCCCCGAAGCCTGCACAGACCACCGGCAGGCCGGCACAGCCCCCCGGCAGGCCGGCACAGCCCCCCGGAGCCTGCACAGCCCCCCGGCAGGCCGGCACAGCCCCCCGGCAGGCCGGCACAGCCCACCGGAGCCTGCCAAGCCCCCCGGCAGGCCGGCACAGCCCCCCGGCAGGCCGGCACAGACCACCGGAGCCTGCACAGACCCCCTGGCAGGCCGGCACAGCCCCCGAAAGGCCCGTACAGACCCCAGAGAGGCTGTACAAGGGCAGGAAAGGGTTTTTCTTATTCCGATACCGGAAGTCCCATAGACTTGAATGGGACTTCCGGTATCGGAATCGGCGATACCGATACTTTTTTTAAAGATCGGCCGATACCATCCGATACGATACTTTGAAGTATCGGACGGTATCGCTCAACTCTAGTTCTAATACTGTCCAATAGTCCACTGAGGCTATTAAGGCTTTTTAGCATCTCATGAAGAGGTTTAGCTCTGCTCCTGTTCTGATCCAGACAGATGAGACTAAGCCTTTTCTGGTTGAGGTTGATGCTTCATCAGTAGGGATTGGGGCAGTTCCGTCTCAGGAGGGAGAGGATTGGGTGCATCCCTGTGCTTTCTTTTCTTAAAAAAATTCTGTGACTGAGCTCAACTATGATGCTGGGAACCGAGAGTTGCTGGCTATTAAAATCGCGTTTGAGCATTGGCGACATTTTTTGGAGGGGGCGAGACATCTGATACATGTTTTTACTGATCATAAGAATCTGATATATCTGGATGCTGCTAAATGTTTGAATGCCCGCTAAGCTAGGTGGGCACTGTTTTTTGCCCGGATCCATTTCTCTGTAACTTATATTCCTGGGACAAAGAATGTTAAAGCGGATGCTTTGTCTCGTAGTTTCTCTCCAGCTGTTAATACTGAGAACGAGGAATATATCCTGCAGAGAGGGGTGGTGGGGCAGCATTGGGTTCGAAGTTGGAGAATAGCATCCTAGAAGCCCCGAATGCTGCACCAACAAACACTCTGTATGGTAAATTATCTGTGCCCAGAACCTTCAGGAGAGCTTTATTTGTGGAATGTCATGAGTCTAGTTTGGCGGGTCATCCAGGGATTTTGGAAACTAAAAAGTGATCGGTCAAAGTTTCTGCTGGCAAGGGTGGCAAAGAGAAATCATCAAGCGGGTGCATCACTGCTGTGCTGTGCCCTTTGGAGGTTCCTAGTTCACCATGGACACATCTGGTATGGATTTTATTACTGATCCGCTGGTCTCTGAGGGTTTTTCTGTCATATGGGTTGTTGTGGACCGGTTTAGTAAGATGTGTCATCTGGTCCCGTTCAGTAAATTACCCTACGCCAAGACTCTAGCTAAGGCATTTGTGAAGGAGATTGTCAAGCTTTATTACCCAGCATCTGCCTCCCAGTCCTTGCTGGACAACAGTGTTAATCCGCTAGTGTTCTGGCTTGGTGCCTTGTTTGTTTTCTGTGTGTGATTTTGTGCAGTTCTGGGATCTCTTGTTCTGCCAGTTTTGTGTTTGGTATTCCGTTCATTTCTGCAGCTTCCTCTATTTTCCTACAAGGAGTTTACCTGTTTTTTGTTCCCAGTCCCTAGACCATTCAGGGATACGCTTCCCCCTACCTATAGGTCTTGGTTTGAGTTTAGTCTAGGAAACATCGGTGGGTCTTTTCACAAGGAATAGGTCACCCACTCCATCATAGGGTTTTAGCCTAGTCCTAGTGCAGGGTCAGCTTCCCCCATTTTACCATAGTCCTGAGCTGCAGATTACACTTTTACTGGCTGAAGAATGTCTCGGTCTTCAATCTTTTCCTTCAGTTGGGCAGGGCACAGCTTTAGATGATCTCTTGAAACTGCTGCTGAGGTTTCTTCTCCATCTTTGCTGATGAGTCACACCTTGGTGTTATTGAAGTCTGAAGGAAAAACAACGCAGCTCTCAGCCTCCCATTGGTCATCTAGTTTGTGCAATCAACTTCCTTTTGAGTACCCATTCTCCAGGTGACAAGGGAACTGTGGGGGCGTGCTGATTATAATTTCTTTCTTGCTTTTGTCTTGCCTGGGCCAGGCACATTCTTGCACTTTGCGGTACTGCTGCTGCCACTCTGTATCCCAATCTTCATCTGGTGATATTACTTCAGGTGTTAAGACACCCATGTCCAAGTCAATGGGTAACTTGCCAGGTCTTGCTCTCATCAAGTAGGTGGAGTTTACAGGGATGTGATTGTAGAGATCTACAATATCCAATAACTTCTCTGGCCACAGGTTTCTCTCTTCCAAGGGCAAGGTCTTCAATAGCTCAATTACCACTTTCGCACACATTCCATTTGTCTGTGGATGGTATGGCATCTTCCTGATTTTCTTGCAGAACTCCTGGAACACTTTTGCTTCAAAGGCTGGGCCTTGGTCAGTAAGTACTCATTCAGGGTAACCGTGCAGTCGACAAAAGTGTTGTTGAAATGCTTTGGCCGCTGTCTTTGCTGTTTGGTCTTTCACTGGCACAGCTACCAGGAAACTTGAGTAATGGTCAATGATGGTGAAGGCGTAGACAAAGCCTGAACGGCTTGGGGGTCAGCTTCATATGGTCCAAGGCTACCAGTTCAAGCGGCTGTTTGGTGATTATTGGTTGTAATGGGGCTCGCTGGCTGTTACCGTCCTTCCTGCGCATGTTGCGTGGTCCACACTCTCTGCACCAATCTTCAATTGCCTTCCTCATACCAACCCAGTAGAATCTCTCATGAAGTAGGACCTCCAACTTCTTCCATCCAAAGTGTCCTGCTCCATTGTGGTATGCTTCCAGGACCATTGAAGCATCTCACTTGGGGACTACCACCTGCCAGACCAGTTTGTGAGTTCGGGCGTTGACACTCCTCCGACACAGCTTTCCCTTGTAGATAAATAGCCTTCCCTTTTCCTTCCACAACTGTTGGATCTCTTGTGGAGCATCTGGACTGGGGCGCGAGTCAGCTTGCGTCAGTAACTCCTTCAGCAGATTGACTGCTGGGTTGCTATACTGTATCTCTGCTCACTCATGGTGGGGCAATGGTTTAACATGGCCTCTTTCACAATGTAGCACTTGTTTTTCACCCCTTGGGCTTGTTTTTCACCAAAAGTGGCCGGTGAAAGTCAGGTAATTCGATTTCATTGAGCTCTTCCTGATCTTCTTCCCCATCTGGTAGGTTGGGTATTCTGGACAGCACATCAGCATTGGCATTCTTATGCTCTGCTCGGTACTTGATGTTAATCTCGTAGCTGGACAGCCGGACCATCCATCGCTGCTCCAGCGCATCTAGCTTTGCGGTTTCCAAGTGAGTCAGTGGATTGTTGTCCATGAAGATGGTAAACTTTGCCACAGCTAGATAGTGTTTGTATAGCTCGGTCACAGCCCAGACTATGACGAGGAACTCCAGTTTAAAGGAGCCGTAGTTGTCAGGGTTCCTTTCAGTGGGACGAAGCTTCCTGCTGGCGTAGATTACTCTTTCTTTGCCTTTCTGTACCTGCGACAGTACTGCTCCCAGTCCCATGTTGATGGCATCAGTAAAGAGGATGAATGGTTGGTCAGAGTCTGGGTAGGCCAGAACTTAATCCCCTGTGACAGCCAACTTCAACCTAGTGAAAGCTCTTACTAGTTTGTCATTCCAGTCAAATGTAGGACTCTTCTTCCTGGCCTTCTTGGGCTGGCCCAGGAGGTTTTGCAGGGGTGCGGCTATTTCAGTGAAGTCCTTGATGAACCTTTGGTAATAGCCTACCAACCCGAGGAACTGACGTATTTCATAAATGTTGCTGGGCCTCGGCAAGTCCCGGATAACAGTGTCTTTGTCGGGGTCCGGTGCCATGCCTTCCGCGCTCACTACGTGGCCTAGGTACTGCAACTTGGGCTTCAGGAGTTGGCATTTGGACTTCACTTTCAAGCCAAATTTGGACAGGGCCTCGAACACCTCAGTCAGGTGCTCCAAATGGTCTTTGTAGGTCTTGGAGAAGACAATGACTTCATCTAGGTACAACAGAACTGTCTCAAAGTTCTTGTGCCCAAGGCCGCACTCCATCAACTTCTAGAACATTCCTGGCAAGTTGCTAAGCCCGAACAGCATGTAGTTGAATTCTGAGAGGCCCATTGGTGTTTTGAAGGCGGTCTTCTGTTTGTCTGCCTCTGCCATGGGAACCTGCCAACACCCACTGGTGAGATCCAAGGTAGAGAAATAGCGGTTTTCAGTGCAGCTAGTGATTCCTCTATCCTAGTTAACAGATAGGCGTCCTTGTGGGTAATGCTGTTAATTTGCCTGTAGTCAACACACATCCGCATTGTACCATCTTTCTTTCTAACAAGGACTAGAGGAGCTTCCCAGGGGCTAAAATTGTCTCTGATCACCCCAGCCTCCTTCATCTCTCATAATATACTCTTGGCACATTGATAGTGAGCTGTGGGAACAGACCGATACCTCTCGTTAATGTGCGGATGATTTCCAGTGGGGATACGATGTTGGACCCCTTTTACCTGCCCAAAGTCTAAAGGGTGTTGGCTGAATACTTATTCAAACTCTTAGACTACTCGGTAAACCTCATTCTTTTGGTGTGGAAGGGTGGAGTCAGTGCCTACATGCAGCTGCTGAAACCAATCCTCCAGCTGTTTTGCAGACCCATTGTCCTCAACCTGGTCAGAGGAGACCAAGGGTTCTGCTGTCTGAACTGCATTGTGATTGACAGTGAACAGCTTAGCAACGGTGGCATACCTAGGTACTTTGGCCTCCTGCTCCCCACAATTTAAGATGTGTATTGGCACCCTCCTCTTATGGACATTGACTACCCATCTAGCTGTCAGGACAGTGGGCCTACTATCAGAGTAACGTGGTTCTACCAGGGCTTGGTAATCTCTTCCCCTGAGGCCTATGGCTGCTCAACACCAAATTAACATTTCACTCCTTGGGGGTATTGCAATGGGGAATGAATCACTCACTCTGACACTGCCGAATTCTCCACCGAATAGCTCTTCATGCTGTCTTTGCATCAGGGCCTTGATCTCCTTGATCTCCGGGACCCGGTGCTCACTGGAACCAGCAATTTTGGCTACCTGTTGCAACAAAACAATAACCTCGGCAAGACAATTTTCTATCACATTAGCACCTAAGGTCATCATTGGGTTACATAGTTGTCGATCAATGTCTACAATTATCAGGCCTTTGGCTTTTAATTCTACTCTCCCCACCTTAATGGTCACCTCCTTATACCCCACTTGTGGCAAGGGCTGACCATTGCTGGCGACTACTGTCAGCTCATTATCTGGGCTGCGAGTAATATCAGAGTTAGCCCAGTACCGTTTGTAAATATATGGTATAGTCATCACCTGAGAGCCCGTGTCCAGTAAATTGTTCATTGGGACGCCATCAATCACAACTGGGAGGACCGGTCGTCCTCTGACATACTTGGCTCTGTGGGCCTGGTTGTCCTACTCCTGGGGGTTGGCCCTCTGCCCCAGGGGTTGCTCGTTTAAATGTCAGAATCTTGCGATGTGCCCCACTTTGCTGCAGCGGCGGCAAATGGGTCGTCCATCCTGGTCATAGCGACCGCTGTCTCTCCTTCTGATCAGTGGGATCCTCTTCCGCCATCGCCATGGGACGTCATCTGGACTGGAGGCAAACTGGATCTTCTACTTTGGAGGCACTTGCATGAACTGCACGGTTTTGGGTAGGGCAGCCACAGTTTTGGTCAGCTCCTGGACCTGAAGACGTAGTTTTGAAGATGGATCATTATCCAGGGTCTGTGCATCGGCTTCAACAGCAGCCTGAGGGAAGGATGCCGCCTCCTGGTGGTATGTAATTGCTGAGCGCATAGGGGGCACTGGGTGGCTGACATTTGGTCCGTGCAGCACCCGGATAGCCCTATCTTTAAAGTCTGCAAAGTTCAGGTCAGGGTTTTGTAGGGCCATGATGCGCAGCTGTGTCCTGTGGGTGCTGGACAGGAGTCCCTCAATAAATTGCTCCTTTAACAATCTGTCTCCATCCGGCACGCTGTCTGGGTCAATCTGCTTTACGGCCCGCAGCACCTCCTGAAGATTAAGGGCATAGTCCCGTATACTGTCCTGCACCCTTTGTTTACACCCAAAGAGCTTCATTTTTATTTTTGCTGCAGTGCAGGTGTCAAAGGTGCTCCTCAGCTTAGCCAGAATTTGCTTAACAGTCTCTTTGTCAGTGTCCTGCCAGGACTTTACTTCTCTTTGAGCTGCACCAGTTAACTGTCCAATGAGAATGTTTACTTTTTGGCTTTCAGACAGGGGTTACTCTTCAAATAAAATGCAGTCTCTCCTTGAAAGCACTCAGGGTATGTGACTCCCCTGAGTATTGCGGTAGCCAGGCCGCTCCCAGTATATATGGCATTGATAGCAGCATTATAGGGACTGCAGCGGCGGTCGCCATATCTTGTTGTGCTGTGGAGGCTGCAGCTGCACCTGACTCTGAATCTTGCAGCACCCTGTGGGCTGCGGCTACATCCGCCGCTAGATCTCCATCTGCACTAGACATTCTCTTTCCCCCCTAGTGAGTCTTAGCCAGGCTCTGAATTTCCACTGGCTTACCAGTCTGTTGCTCTATTGGCGGGCTGAACTGTGAGTGCCGGAATTCCAGGTCTCAGCTCACTGTTCTCTGCCAGCTGATGTCTGAGCGCGCGCAGCACTTCTCGTTTCGCGCTCTCTCTGTCTCCGCCCATGATGGCACGTCCCTTCTGCTTCCAGTGTGCTGTGTGGCACTGTAATGGCGGCAATTCACCCAGTTCCAGCTAAGGCACACAGTACTCAGCAAAAAACAGATTCTATTCGTGACACCAAGTTGGATCGCCAGCCAGGACAGTATGGATACTCGGTACTGGGCCGCTTCTTAAAGGGGCAGTGTCACGGTAGCAGGGACCCGGTCCGTGGCCCTGGGCGTCCAGTAAAAGGGGAATATTTACAAGGGATGATAAAGTTTATAATAAAGTTTGTGATAAAGTGTTTGTGATGCCACCTGTGGTTTCAAGTCAGAGGTGACCAGCGCTGCAGGGCAGGTCCTCTGGGACTGATGGTAATGCAGCAGAGTTGGTACAGCTCTCCACAGGCAGAGCTTTGTCTCAGGGCTGTTGTGATAGAGAAGATGTTGTATTTGATGATGATAGATGTAGCAGAGTTGGATAGGTGCAGGAATAATTAGAGGACACAACAGGGTGCAGTTTCCTTTACCTATTACTGAGTTGATCAGGTACAGTCCGAGGCTCAGGTTACAGATGGTTCTGGAGCCGGTCAGCCGGGAAGCATTTTGGGATTCTCCTTATTCAGGTGGGTTGTGAGGCCTCCTTTCTAGCGCTATTCTCTGAGGTACTTGCTGCTGTCAACTCTATTCAAGTTTCTCTCTCTGTCTGTCTACTTAGGTAGAACTCCACTTGCATGACAGGCAGCTGTAGCCTGCTTCAGGGATCGCTTCTATCTGGCGTCTCCGGCTCACACGTGCTGCTGTATCATCGAGTATCAATTGGGACAGAGGATCTGCGGCCTTCTGTCCTCTGGATTCTGCTGCTGGGGCTTTAGTAAACACACAGCCTCGGACTCTGGGGTCTGGTCTCTGGCCCTCAAGCCTGGGGATGAGCTCAGCTATAGTTCTGTCTCTAGCTTCTCCACGCATCCTGTCTCAACCCTTTTCAGGCACTAACTCCTCACCACTAGCTTCCTCCTCCCGACCAGAGAGAGTAGCTCCCCTGAAGTCAGGTTTAGAGCTCCCCCTGCTGGCCTGGAGCAGGAACTGTGCTGTATGCTGGAGCTACCTGGTAAGGGGATTCCTTCTTTGCTTCCAGGCATGACATCACCCCCTGGAGGGAAGCAAGGCCATTGTGGCAACCGAACTCCTGGGGTGCCACAAATACATGACAGGGGCATGGAACTTAGGTTTTATAATAATTTTTATTTTTATATAGCGCTAACATATTCTGCAGCGCTTTACAGTTCTTGCACACATTATCATCGCTGTCCCCGATGAGGCTCACAATCTAAATTCCCTATCAGTATGTCTTTAGAATGTGGGAGGAAACCAGTGAACCTGGGGGAAACACAAGCAAACACGGGGAGAACATACAAACTGTTAGCGTGGGTGGTCTGGAGCCAGAACTCCAGGAGTGGATCCTCTGGACCGTGGCACCGAGGGGCCCCGGGCGAGCTGCCAGGTGGGACCGACCCCTATACAGGGACCGTTAGGAGCAGGCCCAGGGGTTCGAGTACCACGGTAGCCGGTACCGAGAGGGGCGGCTCAGGATGGACCGGAGTAGGACTGTGGAACTGGAAGTATAGAATGACAGAGATGGAACCAGGAGGCAGGAATGGAGTGAGACAGTAGACTGGAATGAGGAGGAATGACAGGAGTAGGAACACAGGAGAAAGGATGGGAGGAGGACGGAAGGACAGAAGCAGGAAGGAACTGGAACACCGGAGGCAGGACTGGAGTAGGATGGCAGGAACAGCGGAGGCAGGACTGGAGTAGGATGGCAGGAACACCGGAGACAGGACTGCGGAAGAGAGCAAGGAACACATGTAGCAGGACTAAGAGGCTGCTGCGGAGAGCAGACGAGAACGGAGCTGAAGGAGCAGAGAGCACACGATGCAGCGAGGCCAGTGTGCTAGGAAACACAACAATCAGGCACCTCCCTCAGGGGGAAGCGGCCTGATATGCTCCTGTCTGGTCTGCCATTGGTTAGGGAGGTGCTTCCGGGTCAGGGCATAGCCGGAGCACAAGAAGCCGGAGGGAGCCGCGGCCTATGGCGCATGCGCATTCCATGCAGGGATGGCATCGGCCGCGAGCCCGTCACAGGTGAGTGCCGCGGCCGTCGGAAGGGGAGAGGCTGCGGCGTGGAAACGGAGGCCGGCAGCGGCGTGGGAGCGGAGGCGAGGTGAGTATGATGGAGCGGTGTAACACAAACTCCTTGCAAATGTTGTCCTTGGTGGTATTTGAACCCAGGACTCCAGCACTGGTTTAAAAGACTTTGTCAGCACAGAATGACAGTTCAAACGAAATCCCTCAAATCGGTGCTTATAGATATCGAATGTGTACAAGGGCTTTAACCCCTGTATTAGATCAGCTCACTCAGCTGTACACAGAGGCGTGCTGTCCTTTTAAGATGTTCACTGGTTTATTACATATGTGGCATAAATCGTGGTGAAGTAAAAATATACACGGTCCTTTGGGCAAAATAGGAAAACAAAACAAAGTCATAACACAAAGCACAGTACTTGTGGTAGCGGGAATCTGCCTGCTAAGGGTTAGCACTAGGGATTAGCTAATAGCTATAGTGCTTACCGAATAGCTACATTGGGACCCGGATACCTGGAGCGCTCCCGATGATCAGTTGTTTGGCTCCGCAGCTGCATGTCACAAAAGATGCATGGAGAGCCTGCATCAAGGGCAGGGAGACAACACATGATGTATCCAGTATGTCATAGCTCGTTAAGGGCTTAAACACAGAGGTGTATCTAGGCTCTCTGGCACCTGGGGCAAGAATTCGGTTCGGCGCCCCCACCAGCACACATCTAATTTGCACATTTAGCCATGTACCCACAAGCTGCTCTCCCTATTGCTCTCAATGTTCAGTGAAAAACTGAAAGAAGCAGGAAGAGAAGCTCGTTGTCACAGGACCATAAGTATGAAAGTCGCATATGAGTGAGGTGTCCATGTGATGACTACTAGAACCTGCAGAGCTGAATCCTGATATTGCAGGCTTCTGAATTCTCACAACCAATGCACTGCACACATTTAGGATTCTCCCTTGCCGATGTACAGTCATGTCAGCACAAGTATATGATTTATATACTCCTGGCCACATTACGACTAGACGTGCCCGACCTCGCTCCATTCATTTTCATTGACTGAAGCCACACACGTCTAGTCAGCATGTATGTAAATTACCGGCATGAGAGAATCCTAACAACGTTCAGTGAGCACTGTGAGAATTCAGAAGTCTGCAGTCACATAGAATGACTGCAGACTCAGCACAAACATGGAGAACCCCTTTAATGTTCCTAACATAAATAAAAACATGAGAAAAAGTCAATATCACAAATAATATTTACATCCACGTACCTTATAGATGACATCGTCTCTGGAGTCATTCTCTTTCTTTTCTTCTTCTTGTCCAGACCCCATGATGAGTTATCCACATCTCGTCTCTGCAGACTTCCATCTTCTCCTGTCTTCTGCAGCAAATTTCCACACGGTTCCCTTAAAGACAGAAGTGTCATTATAATGCCCCTTAATAAAAATACCTGCAATATACTGTCTCCTCACACTATTCCCCTCTCTCCTCATACTGTCTCCTCTAACATCCCACCTGTTCACCATACTGTCTCATAAATTTATCCCCTCACTCTCTATACTGTCTGCTCACACATACCCCTGACTCCCCATACTGTATCTGCACACATCCCATCACCCTCACTCCCCATACTGTGCCCACATACATTTTTCCCATCGCTACTCATACTGTGTCCACATACATTTACCTGTTCGCTCTACATACTGTCTGCACCCATCCCCCATACTGTTTACTCACACATGCCTCATACATACATACTCTTCATTGTGTCCTCAAATCTCCCCACATTAAATCCCCCATTCCCACTCCAAATCCCAGCACATACATTAAATCCCCCCATCCCCACTCCAAATCTCCCCACACATTAAATAACCCCCACGTCCCCACTCTAAATTCCTCCCACACACTAAATAACCCCCCCTATTCCACCCTCCAAATCCCCCCACACATAAAGTATCCCCATCCACCCTCAAAATCTCCCCACACATAAAGTATCCCCTCAGCCACCCTCCAAATCCCCCCACATAAAGTATCCCCCCTTTCCACCCTCCAAATCACCCCTACACATTATGTATCCCCCCTCCCCCCCGCTTAATCTTCGGTGGTTCTTCAGCTCCACATTGGAGCACACTTACCACCAGCGTTCGCTCTGGGCGCCGGCGAGTGACATCAGCAGCATGATCACATGACCTGATCACGCTGTTGACGTCGCTCTGACCTGGCGGTCAGAGCTTCAATTGTACTGGTGACTGAATAGACGCCAGTATAATGGCTCCCTGGGATCCAGTGCAGAGGACTGCCGACTCCCAGGCCGGGGGGTGGCAGAATGCAGCCGCCGGGGGGAGACAGTGCGGACCGCCGCATTAGGCAGCCCGACTGCGCCCCCGCCGGCTGCACCTGGGGCAAATGCCCTGGCTGCCCCCCTAGATATGTGTCAGGAACACCACACTGGACTTGCTCACTGAGCCAGTGCGCGTGTCCTGAGTAAAGCGAACAGTGCTCAAAGATACCTGTGGAGCAGGCAGCAGCTGAGTAGATGCGTACTTCAGAGCTGCAGTACCTGAAGCACATGACTGCTGGGGGCGTGGCCTAAACTCCAGAGAGCTAGGAGCTGCAAGATAACTCCTAGCAGGGTAACTGCGAGACAAAGTTACCAGGGGGCATAGACAGGGAGAATAGTCAAGACGTAGCCAAATAGTCACACAGAGATAGCTGAAAGGTACAAGAGGGGCGAGCAGAGAGTAGTCAGGTCACAGGCAATGAGTCATACACAGAGATAATAATACAGTACAAGATCAACAGGCAAACTCACAACGGGAAACAGAGCCGGGTCAGAACCATATAAACAAGCTATAGCAACAAACGGGCACACGGAGGTCAGCACACTAGGCCAAAGGCAAAAGTATAACTGGCAGGGATTGAAGCTTCCCAGGGGTTTAAGAAGCTCTCCCAGAACCAGAAAGAGGCCCAAATCATTAACCCCAGGTGTGCAGGTCAAAACCTGCACCGAGCTCCAGACATTAACCCTAGGTGTGCAGCTCAAAAACCTGCACTGGGATCATGAAAATACGCCTCTGCTTAAACACTCTAGGGAGATTTTTCAGAACAAGTAGTAGGCAAAAATGATGTACATCTATACATCAATACATCAGTGTACAGCTATTTATGAAGTACACTCACAGTACCTACCTATGTATAATACATATAGAATATACCCATGTATAATAACACCTGTGTCCACTGCATGTGTGTATACTGTATCTGTGTATTGTACGTGTGTGATAAATGCAACAGGTACAGTATATGTGAATATAGGCTTCACTGGGGGATGGGCTCAGGGGTCAGTTCCAACCTGGATTTATTACAGTATGACAGGAGACCGCCTGTCAGAGAATACAGCTAGCGATGTAATGACTGTGTTCTCAAGCTCTGAGCTTTCTGGTCAGTGCTGTGTGTGGATGAGAACCCTGCACCGATCAGACAACAAAAAGCTTTGGGGTCACAGTCAGTGAATCACTGCTTCTAGTCTCTGACTGCAGCCCCTGCCTCCCCTCATTACTGTGCTAAACAGGACACATTCAGGCCATTCTTTACCTCCTGCTCAGGGGGTGATTGAGGTCCTGCACAGCTGCAGCTTCTATCCAGCCATGAGTGTGCAGATGCCGCTCTGCACAGGCTGGAAGTGTGTGCAGGAAGAAGGAAGCAATCTAACAACAGGGGCCAGACAGGATGAGCCAGGAGGAGCAGCTATGCAGACAGGATGTTGGTAAGTGACGGTGAGCGGCCACTTTGCCCCTGGCGCCCGCTGAGCACTGGCAGAAGCAAAGAGGAGAGGGGCCCGAGCAGCCAGCATGACCGGCCACCCCCTCTTTCCTTCTGCCCACCGGGCCCCATACACCAGTAAGGGCAGTAATGCCCTGATGGCGGCCCTGCTCCTATCACCACTGGAATCACTGTTGCCTTCACCTTCCACATATTCTCTAGTTCTCCTTTGAGGCCCTGGTATTTCTCCAGCTTCTCGTATTCCTTCTTTCTGATATTGCTGTCCCTTGGCACTGCCACATCTATTATCATTGCTGTCTTCTGATCCTTGTCTACTATGATAATATCTGGTTGGTTAGCCAACACCTGCTTATCCATCTGGATTTTGAAGTCCCACAGAATTTTATCCCTTTCATTCTCCACCACTTTTTCTGAGGTCTCCCACCTGGACTTAGCCCATATGCTGTGCAGATGTTCCTGTATACAATTCCTGCTACTTGGTTGTGGCGTTAGGTATATGCTGTTCCTGTCTGCTTTTTGGATCCTGACACTATGTGTTGGATGGTTTCTGAGGCTTCTTTGCATAGTCTGCACCTTGGGTCTTGTCTTGCGTGGTAGATTCCTGCTTCTATGGATCTGGTACTTAGTGCTTGTTCTTGTGCTGCTATGAATAGTGCCTCTGTGCTGTCTCGGAGTCTAGCTTTCCCCAGCCATTGGTAGGATTTCTCCATGTCAGCCACCTCCATTATCTGTCGATGGTACATCCCATGCTGTGGCTTGTCTTGCCATGGTGCTTCATGTTCCTGTTCTTCCTTGCAGATCTGTTGTTGTTGCTGCCTTAGGCTTTCTCTCAGCATCTCATCTTTTCGTGCCATTTTTTCTGATGTATTCCTGGATACTCCTTGTTTCATCTGTGATGGTGGCTTTGATGCTGCTTATCAAGTCTAGACCACCCTCCTTTCTTTTGGTATACAATCTTTGTATGTTAGACTTAGGGTGGAGACCTCCATGCATTGTGAGGAACTTTCATGTCCTCACATCTGCAGCTTTTATCTCTTCTTTTGGCTAGCAAGCAAGCCAAGATATCCTGCAAGCAGGATATCTGATAACTGGCAAGGCATATCTATTGATGGCATGGATTTTATTCTTCCTATTGAGCTGGCTCTTCAGGACCTGTCTTACCCTTTGATAGTACTTGGATGTTGCTGCTTTCCTTGCCTCCTCATGGTTACCGTATCCCTGTGGGATGCTGAGGTACTTGTAACATGTCTGGACATCTGCTATGTGCCCTGCTGGTAATTCCTCTCCATCAGTCTTAACTACCATGCCTCTCTTTATTACCAACTGGCCTCACTTCTCCAGTCCGAAGGACATCCCGATGTCTTCACTGTATATCCTTGTCAGTTGGATCAAAGAATCGGTGTCTCGTTCATTTTTTGCATACAGCTTGATGTCATCCATGTACAGGAAGTGGCTGATGGTGCTTCCACTCTTGAACTTGTATCCATAGCTAGACTCTGTAATATCCTGACTGAGGGGGTTCAAACCTATGCAGAACAGCAATGGGGACATCACCTTGGTATATGCCGCATTTGATGGTCACTTGTGCTAGTTGTCTTGAGTTGACTTCCAGTGTTGTTCTCCATAGCCCCTGTCATGATCCAGTTTGGATCTGACAGTTTAAATGCACAACTGAACTTTTATTCCTTTGGCTGAGTGCCAAAGTGGGGTGTTTGCCCCTGGTGGCCATTAGGATTATTTCACTGTGGTGTCGTTTGTTCTAAGTTGTCCCGGTGGTGGTGAGCAGTATTGCACTCTAGTACCTTAGTTTGTGCACGTAATTATAATGCAGGTGTGAATGCTCTATAAAAGAGTGTCAGGTGTATCAATCACTGTTGGTGATAGGTCTTCAGTTAGTCATTCACAAGTAAGCCTGGGTGAAAGATGGAGCTGAACAAGAGTCCTGGGCAGCCCAGTCAGAGGGTTCCAGTAGCAGCTATGGAGTCTGCAAGAAGTGCTCGCATGGATTTGGTGGAGTTCAACTATGATGTCTGCAAGAAGGGCTGGCATGGCGTGGTGGAGTCGCAGTAATGGTGTCGGCAGGAAGTGCTTGCATGGCTTGGTGGAGTGGAGACTATGGTATAGAGTTGCACTCACCATGCTGGACTTGGTTGCTGAAAGCTGGACTCAAGCATGCTTGACTAATTGGCAGAAAAGTTGGACTCAAGCATGCTGGACTTTTTGGCAGAAGCTGGACTCATTTTCTGGACTCTGTTTACTGGACAGCTGCAACTGGTGGTGGACTCTGCTCCAAGGCTGTACTATGGTGATGGATCCGGTTACAGTGATGGATCCGGTTGGAGGAGAAGATGCACGCAGGTGGTGGGCTCTGTTGCTGGGAGCGTAAGCAACAGAGCAAAGCTAAGTGATGTTCCCCTGTATTATCATCTTTCCTTGTCTGTTTAGTGCAGTGGTGGGATTAGTTTCCGCACCGACCAATTCCCTAGTGAGGGTTTAGGTGCAGGGCGAGTCAGGGTTTTAAGGTTCCTGTGCGTCGCCCGGTGCGGAACCGGCATAGGGAACGATAGGAGTGTAGAGACACTGACTCAGGGGAGTGCAGGTCTCCTCTTCCCCGTTTCCCTTTCGCAGGGCCCTCAATTGTTAATGTTACCCAGGTTTTCCCCTTATTGTATATATACGCGTGTCATCTAAATCCGCCCTGCTGGAGGCGCTGTGTTCAGCCGCGCGTGACCGTGACATTATAAAAAGTTCAGTTGTGCATTTAAACTGTCAGTTCCAAACTGGATCACGACAGCCCCATTGAGTTTCTGAGGAAGGTTCTTAATTTCCTGTTGATATTGTAGAGAGCCAAGCCTTAACAGATCCATGTGTGTGGCATTGAGTCTTAGGCTTTCCTGTAGTTAATCCAAGCTGTGCTGAGATTGGTCTGTCTGGATCTTGAGTTTTGAGCGACTGCTGTATCTACTAGGAGCTGGTGCTTAGAGCCTCTGGTGACAATCCCAATGCCTTTCTGAGCCGGATTTATGTACTGTTTCATATGATTTTGTAGCTTGGTGGCTATGATGTTTGGTGTAGTAACCACTGTGTCCGCTAGGGGGCGCTGTGTGGAGGTCCCAGGAGAAAGGATGAATGGCCGTTAGGTATCTCAAAGTGGATGGCTTTGAGATGGAGACTTATGTATTTGTGATCAGCAAGGTCTTTGCTGAGATGCTGATTTAATATGAGAGGGAGAAGTCTCCAGGTAACTACAGAGATGGGCAGGTCTAGTTACCTATAAACCCACCCAGAGGTGGGTCTGAAAACGCCTTTAGTAAAAGGCTGTGTGAGTGTGTGAAGGACCTGTGATGAGGTCATAGTCACGTGACCCGGTGGGCGTGGCTATAGACCATATAATGTGGCCAGGGTAGGTCACATGTGGTGAATGCTGGGACCTGGTTGGTCCAGTGTGGAAGGTCCTGCTGAGATGGAGCTTCCTGCCTGACAGCACTTGTGGACGCTGTGAGCAATGGAGATGTGTGCCTGAGAGTTCCCTGGAGGGGATAAACGTGTGCGGGATGCTGAAGCCGTATGAGGAGCCCTGACGTGGGTGAGATAATTGTGAGACTAAGAGAGCCTGCATACTGGACATTGATAACCAGAGTGAAGCACTATAATGGACGCTATGCAGATGTTATGAAGTTATGTTGCTTCTATGGGTTTATGCTGCTAAATAAACCACATGGACTGGCTATGTTATGATGGAAAACCCAGTGCCGGATGTCTTTTGTTCGCCGTGTAGCGAGAATCCCCTAACTAAATGACAGTGCTACCTCACAGATGCCTGACAGGAGTTTCTTTGTTGCTGTAAGGCAGGTTATTGTGTGGTAGCTGCATGGAACTGTGCCTTTGTGAGGATCCTTCATGATCAGCACTGTTCTTCCTTGTGTTAGCCAAGCTGGGTAGTGGCCTTCTTCTAGCAGTTGGTTCATCTGCTTTGCCATGTGTTCATGAAACCGCTGTTAATTTCTTTAGCCAGTAGATGTGGATCATGTCTGGGCCAGGTGCTGTCCAGCTCTTCATGTTCTTGACCCACTGTTGGATGTTTATTTCTGTAATGGTGACTGGTTCTTGCGCTAGGTGGTTGCTGTGTTTCATTCTCATATCTTGCAACCACATTAAACTGGTGTGTGTTTATTTATTTTTCCCACATGTTTCTCCAGTATTATTCAATCTCTGCTACTGGTGGAGTTGCTGCCTTTGTGCTGTTGCTCTGTAGTTGGGAGTACACTTTGGATGGTTCTTTAGAGAACAGGGCATTTATCTTCTTGGCCTCATCTTCTCTAGTGTAACTCCCTAGTCTTGCAGCGAGTTCTGTGAGCCTTTGTTTAGCAGACTCTAGGGTTTCAGTTGGGGTCAGGCCTTTGTACTTGTCCAGCTTAGTCTTATTCTTGATCTTTACCCCCTTCTGTATTTCTGTTATTTGGCTGACTTCCCTTTGTGTCACTTTGATTTTAGTCTCCAGTCTTCTTTTCCAAGGAGGGCACATACTTCTGTTCTTGCTGGTTGTATAGCCAAGCATTTCCATGAATGCTGAGGCAGTAGCATAGATCAGTTCATTAGTTTGAGTTATGGTGGTGGTAGGTAAGTGCTCTATTGGCATCTTCTAGCATTCTGTCTGGTGGTGTTTCCTTGCTGAGCGTTGGTAGTCAGTCTCTTTCTCTCTATATATATTGTGGTGCAGTGACCACTGTGACAGCTAGGGGGTGCTGTATGGGTCATACACACAGGCATATCCATTGTGGTAATGGATATAGGATGAATGCCAGGATGGTAAATGACCGCTATGTATACCAGAGGGGGAGGCCCTGGGATAGAGGCTTGATCATGTGCTAATCAGCAGAGGTACTGCTGAGGTTTTATTACAGTGTCAGTGAGAGCCTCCAGGTGGCTGGTGAGACGGGTGAGACCAGTCACCTACAAACCCACCCAGGGGCGTGTGGCTAAACGCCCATATTAAGCATGTATGTGTATGGCTGGGTTAGGACTTGCGATGAGGTCATAGCCATGTGATCCGGTGGGCGTGGCTACGGACCATATAAGGTGACCAGAGTAAGTCACATGAGAGAGTGCCTGGATGTGATTGGAGCACGTGTGGAAGGTCACGGAAGGCCGACGTGCTAGTGGGTCTGCTGCCCTCCTGAACAGCACATGCTGAGGCCATGGACCTGGTGAGGCCTGTGTATATTGGCCTGTTTGTGTGGGACAGTCCCCAGGAAGGAATGGATGTCCTGAATGAGAAAGCAACTAAGAAAGTAACCCGGACAGGGTGAGCTAACTGTGTTTTAGGCGAGAGCCTGCGTACCGGACATAGCACAGCCTGTGTGACCACAGGTTTAACAGAGCGGAGCTCTGTCATGAACATTATGCTGGTTGATATAAGCCTGTTGCTGCTTATGGTTTATGCTGCCTAATAAACCACAGGGACTGATTTATGTTAAAAACCCCGTGCCGGACCTGGTTAATTGGCTGCCAAGCGAGTGTCCCCAACATGAATAACAAGCACTACCTTACAATATTTATATGAAAAAACGAACCACAATACTCACTTGTCCTCCTTGTTCCTCCACGGATTCTGGCTCTGCTCCAGTCTCAGCAGATGCACAGCCAACACACAGCGAGTACGCGATGAACTGACGTCATCACACACCTGCTGTGTCAGAGGCCACTCTCTCCTCTATTGTTGCTTTCAATTGTATTGGTATCTATGATGCCCATACAGCTGAATGCGGCACGCATTGGGGAGCAGCGCTGGTGCCAGCCCCCTGACTTATGGCCCCAAAGCTGCCGCGTGGACTGGGCGCTCCTGGTGGACTGGAGTCCTGGTCTGTTGGCCCTGAAAGCGGGCAGTGTTAGCCACAACCTGCTGCTCCGCTGGCACCGGGGGTCCCCATCGCAGCTCTGTAGTGTGCCACTGGTTGGGGGCCTCTGGAGCAGCGGGAGTCTAGGCAACTGCTGTCCCTGTATGCCATCAGATGTCAGTGCCTGGACCCATCAGAATCATCCGGTTCTCCGGTGGGCTTGTCCAACCCTCGGCGCAGCTGACAGCATTATCATAATTTACATCACAAAAGTGGTGTAAATCACAACAGAATCATCCCTTACACTTCTTTCAGAATTTATGTCACATTTGTGTGACAGCTCTGCCCACTCTCTGAAATGTTGGGTGTGCAGTTGAGACAGGTGAACATGGAGGAAAAGTTACATTCTGGCAAAAGTGAAAAATCAGCTCTAAGTGCAGGGTCGATGTTTGGGGAAGGCAGACCAGACAGATGCCCAGGACCCCCACCCACAACGGGGGCCCCCTGCATCTGAAGCCACGTTATGAAATACACAGAGGGTGTACAGCAGTGAATAACTTTGTGCATTCTCTGTAGTTCCAGATTGTCTCTCCCAAACCCCCTCCAGCCCCCCCTTTCTCGCTCTTTCTCCCTGCAGTCAGGTTAGAAGTTGAGAGTGACAGGGAGGGGGCAATTACAGCACAGCAGAGATCAGAGTCTGGCCAGGAAGATTCCTGCGGGGCTGTGTGTCTGTCTCCTGAGTCGTCATCATGGCTGCTCATAAAGCACTATCCTGGGAATGGATCTGTACAAGTGAAGCTGCAGAACCTGGTAAGTATACATGTATATGTGTGTGTGTGTGTGTGTGTACATGTGCAGTTTACAGTGTGTTTCTGTATATGTGTATATTTTATGTGTATGCATATATACAGTATGTAGTATGATTGTGTATATCTGTGGTGCATGTGAGTGTGTGTATATATACTGTATATATTTATGTACATACAGTATATTCTGTATGTATATTGTAAACTGCATGTGTGCAGTATATTGTGTAAATATATATAAACTGTATACAGTATGTATGTGAGCAAACTGTATATACTGTATATAAACTGCTTCTGTGTGCATATACTTTATACTCGTATATGTGCTTGTACACACGATATGCGTCTGTATACTGTATATACAGTTTATAGTGTATGTTTCTATATTTATAAAGTATATATAATGTGTGTACATGTATTGTGTGTATCTGTGGATATGCAATAAGACGCTCCCCAAATTTTGAGGAGAAAATAAGAAAAAAACATTTTTTTTTAAGAAAATGGTGATGCTTCTTATAATCCATGCGTCTTATTGCTTACTGGGGGGTGGTGGCTGCGTTGAAGCGGGATCCCAGGGTCGCTGCTGGAGGAGGCAAGAGAGGAGTGTTGCTGCAGGTTGGAATGAGGGGGTGTTCGGATGTGCGGCGTGCCGCTGGGAGTGTTCGGTGCTATGGGGCCTCTGCCAACATTTAGCTTATTTATTTTTACTTATTTATATAGCGCTATTAATTCTACAGCGCTTTACAGACATTAGTGACACTATCCCCGATGGGGCTCTCAATCTAGATCCCCTATCTTTGGAATGTAGGAGGAGACCGGAGTACCGGGAGGAAACCCAGGCAAACACAGGGAGAACATACAAACTCCTTGCAGATTTTGTCCATGGTGGGATTTGAACGAAGGATCCCAGCACTGCAAAGCTGCAGTGTTTACCACTGAGCCACCGTGCCGCCCCAGTTGCATTGTTTACTATGCGGTGGACTCTTGGGAAAATGGCTGCCGGGGACGGCGCTTGCGCAGATGGAGATCTCGGCACCAAGATCTTGGGAGAGGAGATCTCAGCGCTGAAATCTCATCTCCCAAGATCTTGGTGCCGAGATCTTCATCTGTGCATGCGCTGCTCCCGGCAGCCATTTTCCCAGAGACCACCCTATAGGAAACCATGCAACTGCAGGGGCTCTGGCCTTTCAGCACCATACACACGCAGCATCGAACACCCGCAGCGACACGCCACACATGCGATCACCCTTCATCCCAGCCTGCGGCCTGCAGAGACCCTGACGTCCTGCTCCACTGCGGCTGGTAAGGTATATCTGCATAATAAGAAGCATCCCCATTTTCCCCAAAAAATTTTTGGGGAAAAAAGTGTGTCTTATAAGGCCTGTTTCACACTTCAATCGTTTTGTTTCAGTCACAATCTGTCGTTTTATGAAAAAAACGGTTCCAGCAAATTTGCCTGCTCTATCCGTTTTTTTTCTCATAGACTTGTATTAGCGACAGATGGCCGTCCATTTCATCCATCATTTGACGGATCCGCCAGAAATTCTTTGTCCGTCAGCTGGAGACCACGGACAAAGTAACGTTTTTTGTGTACGTCAAAAAGTCAGACAGCGACGGATCCAGCACCATCCGTCGTTGGCTATAATTGAAGCCTATGGCCGCAGGATCTGTTGCTGTCCGTCAAAAGAAGGAATCCACTGCTGAATTCTGTTTTTTCAAACTGATCTCTCTCTCTCGAATTCTGTTCCTTTAAAAATCCTTCAAATGCTGCTTCGACGGATCCGTCCAAAAACCAGATCCAGTGCATCAGTTTTTTGCGAAATGCACAGTATCCGTTTTTTCGACACTTGGACGGATTGTGACTGATTCTAAAAGACTGAAGTGTGAAAGAGGCCTAATCCAAAAAATACAGTATATCTAATGCCTGTGTCTTACATTAGGGCCTGTTCAAACTATCTTTCTTTACTGCTCCCAGTCTGCTCCTGGTGTGTTCTATCTTAATGCCTTATAGAGCCATAGATTGCAATGACAGGAATGGAGTTCAAATGAATTCCACATGGGTCGCCCTCCCAGGGCTGTGGGGTACTCGGTACCGGGCCGGTGTCAGGGGGATGTGTCACAGCAGCGGTGACCTGGTCCGTGGCCCTGGGCGCCCAAGTAATGGGGAATTGAAATGGTGGAATGTAGTTAATGGAATAGTTCGTGACGCCACCTGTGGTGTTCGGCAAATGAGATATTAAGCCGACGCTGCATGCAGATCCGCTGGGACTGATGGTATGGTGCAGCCAAGATGTAAAAGCTCCCCACAGGTGAAGCTGTAGTCCCAGGGCTGTGTAGATGTGGTTGGCAGTGTAGATGTAGCAGTGCCGGAAGGGTAGGAAGCAGACAAGACAAAGCGGGGTGCAATTTCTGTACCTTTACTTGATAACTGCAGTCCAGGGTCCTGATTACAGATGGTAACGGAGCAGGCTAGCCTGGAAGCAACTCAGGGATTCTCTCTCAGCAGACGGGCTGTGCAGTCTCCTTCCCTAGCGCTTATTTGAATGAAGTACTCCAAGTACTGAGTTACACTGATGTTCCTCCTGTCAGATGTTCCCAAGAACCTTACTTGCATGGCAGACGGCTGTAGTCTTTCTCGGGGACTCCTCTCTCTTGAGTCCTGGCTCACTATCCAAGCTGCTGTTGTGCCCTCAAGTCTTAGATCGGAGCAGGGCATTTACAGCCTCCTACTCCTCTGGTGTCTGTTGTAGGACCGTTAGTATACGTACAACCGTGGAGACCAGGCTCCAGTTCATGTGCTCACTGTGAGGGAGCTCTCCTTTCCTAGCTCAACCTCCAGCTTCTCTCTCCACGTCTGCACACTTCACCCTCCGCAGACTAACTGACCACTCCTTCCCCTTGGCCCTCAGAGAGCACTCCTCCCCTGAATCCCGGTTCAGAGTTCCCCCTGCTGGCCTGGAGTGGAAGTGTGTTGCATGAATGGATTGACTGCGAGAGAGACCCATCATTGCCTCCAAGCCTGGCATTACCCTCCCCTGGAGGAAGGCAAAGCCACTGTGGCGACCATACTCCTGGGGGCGCCACATCCCCCTAGTGCAAGTCAGCACTCCTGGGCTGAACAAAAACATGAAAATATATAAACAGTTAAACAATAATAATTGTACAAGATTTAAAATGAAAAAGTTACAAAAACCAAGTGCTTCAAAAATGGTCCTATGATGATAAGTCCAAGCATCAATGTCCATGGTCCATTCCTGGGCAAATAGTGAATTATATACAAATAAAGTTTTTGACCACACAAGTCCTGTGGTACAATGTCCATAAAACAAAACTGGAAAGTTCAAAGGAAACTCTTACAGGTTACCTGTAGGCACAAAACTTGAAAATAGTTACATATACAGTGGGGAAAAAAAGTATTTAGTCAGTCAGCAATAGTGCAAGTTCCACCACTTAAAAAGATGAGAGGCGTCTGTAATTTACATCATAGGTAGACCTCAACTATGGGAGACAAACTGAGAAAAAAAAATCCAGAAAATCACATTGTCTGTTTTTTTTTCATTTTATTTGCATATTATGGTGGAAAATAAGTATTTGGTCAGAAACAAAATTTCATCTCAATACTTTGTGATATATCCTTTGTTGGCAATAACAGAGGTCAAACGTTTTCTGTAAGTCTTCACAAGGTTGCCACACACTGTTGTTGGTATGTTGGCCCATTCCTCCATGCAGATCTCCTCTAGAGCAGTGATGTTTTTGGCTTTTCGCTTGGCAACACGGACTTTCAACTCCCTCCAAAGGTTTTCTATAGGGTTGAGATCTGGAGACTGGCTAGGCCACTCCAGGACCTTGAAATGCTTCTTACGAAGCCACTCCTTCGTTGCCCTGGCAGTGTGCTTTGGATCATTGTCATGTTGAAAGACCCAGCCACGTTTCATCTTCAATGCCCTTGCTGATTGAAGGAGGTTTGCACTCAAAATCTCACGATACATGGCCCCATTCATTCTTTCATGTACCCGGATCAGTCTTCCTGGCCCCTTTGCAGAGAAACAGCCCCAAAGCATGATGTTTCCACCACCATGCTTTACAGTAGGTATGGTGTTTGATGGATGCAACTCAGTATTCTTTTTCCTCCAAACACGACAAGTTGTGTTTCTACCAAACAGTTCCAGTTTGGTTTCATCAGACCATAGGACATTCTCCCAAAACTCCTCTGGATCATCCAAATGCTCTCTAGCAAACTTCAGACGGGCCCGGACATGTACAGGCTTAAGCAGTGGGACACGTCTGGCACTGCAGGATCTGAGTCCATGGTGGCGTAGTGTGTTACTTATGGTAGGCCTTGTTACATTGGTCCCAGCTCTCTGCAGTTCATTCACTAGGTCCCCCCGCGTGGTTCTGGGATTTTTGCTCACCGTTCTTGTGATCATTCTGACCCCACGGGGTGGGATTTTGCTTGGAGCACCAGATCGAGGGAGATTATCAGTGGTCTTGTATGTCTTCCATTTTCTAATTATTGCTCCCACAGTTGATTTCTTCACTCCAAGTTGGTTGGCTATTGCAGATTCAGTCTTCCCAGCCTGGTGCAGGGCTACAATTTTGTTTCTGGTGTCCTTTGACAGCTCTTTGGTCTTCACCATAGTGGAGTTTGGAGTCAGACTGTTTGAGGGTGTGCACAGGTGTCTTTTTATACTGATAACAAGTTTAAACAGGTGCCATTACTACAGGTAATGAGTGGAGGAAAGAGGAGACTCTTAAAGAAGAAGTTACAGGTCTGTGAGAGCCAGAAATCTTGATTGCTTGTTTCTGACCAAATACTTATTTTCCACCATAATATGCAAATAAAATGAAAAAAAAACAGACAATGTGATTTTCTGGATTTTTTTTTCTCAGTTTGTCTCCCATAGTTGAGGTCTACCTATGATGTAAATTACAGACGCCTCTCATCTTTTTAAGTGGTGGAACTTGCACTATTGCTGACTGACTAAATACTTTTTTTCCCCACTGTATGAACAATTTCAACAGTCATATTACTTTATAGGCGGAATCTAACTGGTAGTATGCCCTGGGTAATACGAGTAGATCTGCGTAGCACTGGTGTTGTATTGGCCTTCACTGACTGTCTGGTTCTAACTACCGATGTAGTGGGTAATGCTCTGGATACACTACTGGTGGTTCTGCATGGCACAGGGATCCTAGATCGCCTAGTAACTCTTGGACTCACCAGGGGCATGATAGATTCACCACTGGCAGGGCGAGGGTTCTCTGGCTCCACTGCTGGTGTGGCATCTGCTGCCTGATTTTCCTGATTCTCTGGAGTCACTTCTTCCTGTGCTGCCAATTGGGGAAATATCAATACTGGCACCACTATAGCATCGTTTACTTTAGTCCAATTTGCAGGGAATTCCCCAAGTACTGTGCTGACCTTCTCTTCTTCCACTATGGGTTGGATGTTATCCGGATCTTCTTTTCTTTCTTTTAACAGGTCAGGGCATAACTTCAAATGATCTCTCTATACCGCTGGTGAGGTTTCTCCTCCATCTTTACTAACAAGGCATACCTTAGTATTATCAAAGTTCGAGGGCAGAATGGTATAAGGTTCAGCTTCCCATTGATCATCCATCTTATGCAATCTTCTCTTTCTTTTCAAGACTTGCTCTCCCGGCGACAAAGGAATGGCAGGTGCATTTTGATTTGTAAAGCTTCTCCTGCTTTTGTCTTGCCTGGGCTAGACTCTTCTCCACACATTCTTGAGCTCTCCTGTACTGTTGCTGCCTCTCTGTGTCCCAGTCAGCATCTGGTGACGTCACTTCAGGTGTCAGGACTCCCATGTCTAAGTCAATAGGCAGCTTAACAGGTCTTGCTTTCATTAAATAGGCTGGGGTACAGTTGGTAGAGTTCACTGGAATATGGTTGTAGAGGTCTACCAGGTCGGGCAACTTTTCTGGCCACAGATTCCTCTCCTCAAAGGGCAAAGTCTTCAGGAGGTCAATCACTACCTGGTTCATCTTCTCGCACATGCCATTGGTCTGTGGGTGGAACGGTGTTGTCCGGATCTTCTTACAACCATACAAGTTACAGAATTCTTGGAACACTTCTGCCTCGAAAGCTGGACATTGATCTGTAAGCACTCTCTTCGGATACCCATGTGGTCTACAGAAGTGCTGCTGGAATGCTCTGGCTGCAGTCCTGGCAGTTTGATCTTTGACAGGCACAACTACCAGGAATCTTGAATAATGGTCCACAATGGTAAGAGCATAGATGTAGCCTGACCGGCTTGGAACCAGCTTCACATGGTCCAGGGCTACCAACTCAAGGGGCTGTTTGGTGATGATTGGCTGCAGAGAAGCTCTCTGGCTGTTCCGATCCTTTGTGCGCAGATTACATTGTCCACTCTCCCGGCACCACCTCTCAATGGCTTTCCTCATACCAGCCCAGTAGAACCTCTCTCGGAGCAATAGTTCCAACTTCTTCCATCCGAAGTGTCCAGCTCCATTGTGGTATGCTTCCAGGACCATTGATGCCTCTCTCTTTGGGACTATCACCTGCCAAACCAGCGCATGAGTGCGGGCGTTGATACTCCTCCGACACAGCTTCCCTTCATAAATGAAGAGCCGGCCTCTCTCCTTCAACAACTGCTGAGTTTCTTCAGGAGCATCCGACTCTGGACGTGAGTCAGCTCGTGTCAGCAGCTCCTTCACCAGGCAGACTGCAGGGTCACTATCTTGCGTTTCTGCCCAATCATGATGGGGCAATGGATTCAGGGTGACCTCCCTCAAGCCAGACGACTGCGACCTTTTCAGGATCTGGTGCCACACCTTCTGCACTGACCACATGACCGACGTACTGTACCTTGGGTTTCAGGAGGTGGCATTTGGAAGGCTTAACCTTCAGGCCAAAATTAGGCAAAGCTTCAAACACTTCAGCCAGGTGTTCCAGATTATCTTCATAGGTTTTGGAGAAAACAATGACATCATCCAGGTACAACAGGACCGTCTCAAAGTTCATGTGTCCCAGGCAGCACTCCATCAGCCGTTGAAATGTTCCTGGGGCAGTGCAGAGCCCAAATGGCATATAATTGAACTCACAGAGACCCATTGGAGTGGTAAATGCTGTTTTCTCCTTGTCTGCCTCTGCCACGGGAACCTGCCAATATCCACTGGTGAGGTCGAAGGTCGAAAAGTAATTAGCAGTTTTAAGTGCAGCTAATGATTCCTCAATTCTAGGTAATGGATAGGCATCTTTATGTGTAATGCTGTTAATTTTCCTGTAATCAACACACATTCTCATGGTACCATCCTTTTTCTTTACAAAAACTATTGGAGCTGCCCAGGGGCTACAACTGTCTCTGATAACCTCAGCTTCCTTCATCTCTCTCAACATACTCTTAGCACACTGGTACTGTGTTGGGGGTATAGGTCTGTACCTCTCCTTTATAGGTGGATGGTCTCTGTGACGACTCCTGGAGTGGACCCTCTGGGTCGTGACACCAACCCTCCCAGGGCGAGCTGACCTAGTGAAGACCACCCCCTATACAGGGAGTGTCAGGGGCAAGCCCCAGGGGGTGAGGCACCACGACTGCTGGCACCAGGCGGCCGGCTCACAGGAGACACGAGTGGGTGAGAGTGTCTGCAGGAACGTGTAAAGTGTGGACACGGGAACACGTGGTATACAGAGACTTCGTTCGTCCGGGTGTGAGTGAAGCAGGAAGCGTGCAAGGAGCACGTCAGAGCACTGAGTCAGGCAGCAGGTGTGCCAGGAGGTGTAACAGAGTAAGAGACTGAGTACAGGATCAGAGTGTGTGCCCGGAGGCACAACTGAGTATAAGACAGAGCACGGAATCAGAGTGTGTGCCAGGAGGCACGACTGAGTATAAGACAGAGTACAGGGTAAGAGCGTGTGCCAGGAGGCACAACCGAGTATGATACAGAGTACAGTGTCAGAGCATGTGCCAGGAGGCACAACCGAGTACGAGACAGAACACAGGGTCAGAGCGTGTGCCAGGAGGCACCATCAAGTACAAAGCAGAGTGCAGATTCAGAGCGTGTGCCAAGAGGCACAACAGAGTGCAAGGCAGAGGACCTGAGTACAGCGCACAGCCAGGCAGGGACACGGCAGACCAAGCCAGGAGCACAACAATAATCAGGCACCTCCCCTAGGGGGAGGTCGTCTGATATAGCACATGACTACTACTGGTTCCGGGTCAGGACCTAGCCAGAAAGCACATGACCACTACAGGTTCCGGGTCAGGTCCTCCATTACCATAGAGAGGACCAAGCCCTATACAGCACTGACAGGAGCGCGCAAGCGCAAACGTGACATGTAGGAGGAGGCCCGGGGACGAGAGCTGCGCGTGCGCACCCTACGGGACCCCCGGAGTGACCGCAGCTCCGGAAGAGATGACGTCGGGACCGAGGTCCCGCCCCCAGGTGAGCACGGCGTGACAGTACCCCCCCTTTACGCCCCCTCTTTCTAAAACTGGAGAGGAACTTAGACAAAATCTGGGGTGCGTGGATATTCTCCCTGGGTACCCATGACCTCTCCTCGGGGCCAAAACCCTTCCAATCGACCAGGAACATGGTTCTCCCTCTTACCTTCTTCATGGCCAAAATGTCATTCACCTCAAACTCATCCCCCAAGCCAACAGGCTGGGGTGTGTGGCCTGGAGAAGGATGAAATCGGTTAAGAACCACAGGTTTTAGGAGAGACACATGGAAGGAATTGGGAATACGGAGTGAAGGAGGCAGCTTCAATTTGTAAGCAACATCATTAATCCGCCTGAGGACCTCAAAAGGACCAATGTAACGGGGACCCAGTTTGTAAGATGGTACCTTAAGGCGGACGTATTTGGTGGAGAGCCACACCTTGTCACCAGGGAGAAATGGAGGAACGTCCAGGCGCCTCTTGTCAGCGTGTAATTTCATTCTGTCCCGTGCTTTCTCGAGAGCGGTTTTGGTCTCCTGCCATACCCTGGAGAACTCCACAGACTGAGAATCGGCAGCAGGTACCCCCGAGACAGGAAGTACCGGTAGAGGCACATTGAGATACTGTCCAAAGACAATGAAGAAAGGAGACTTGGTAGACGATTCACTGGAGTGATTATTGTAGGCGAACTCAGCCCAAGGAAGTAGACCGACCCAGTCATTCTGATGAGCATTAGAAAAATGCCGGAGATAGGATGTAAGGATCTGGTTGGTACGTTCCACCTGCCCATTGGTTTGGGGGTGATAGGCGGAAGAGAAATCCAATGACACTTTCATGAGTCCGCATAGAGCTCTCCAGAACCGGGAGGTGAATTGGACCCCTCTATCCGACACGATGTGCTGGGGGAAGCCGTGAATCCTGAAGATATGGGAAATGAAGATCTTCGCCAAGTCAGGAGCAGAGGGTAGTCCGGGAAGAGGAATGAAGTGAGCCATCTTTGAAAATCGGTCTACAACCACCAAGACCACAGTACAACCGGAAGAACAAGGCAGATCAGTAATGAAATCCATGGCTATGTGCTGCCATGGAGCCGACGGAATGGGAAGCGGGAACAGAAGACCGGAGGGTGGTTGTCTGGGTATCTTGTTCTGGGCACAGGACGGGCAAGATGCTACAAAGTCTTTAACATCCTGGGAGAGTGAAGGCCACCAATAATGGCGAGAGATTAAGTCCAAAGTCTTTTTGACACCAACGTGGCCGGCAATCTTGGACGAATGTCCCCAATTTAGCACTCGTTTTCGGTTATTCTCAGCCACAAAGGTTCTTCCCGGAGGTAACGTGGTTAACTTGACAGGAGCCACAGTAATTACTTTGGATAAATCAATGATATGAGAGGGTTCTTCCTCTGCATCAGACGACAGGAATGATCTTGACAACGCATCCGCTCTAACGTTCTTATCGCCGGGCCGAAAATGTAGCTCAAAGTCAAAGCGGGCGAAGAATAGGGACCACCTGGCTTGCCGAGGATTGAGCCTCTGTGCGGACTGGATGTACGCCAGGTTCTTATGGTCTGTGAAGATCTTGAATGGATGTATGGCACCCTCCAGTAAGTACCTCCACTCCTCCAAGGCCAACTTAATGGCCAATAGCTCTTTGTCGCCAATGGAGTAGTTCTGCTCAGTGGAGGAAAATACTTTAGAAAAGAAGCCACAGGTGACAAAACGTCCAGAAGAGGATTTCTGCAGAAGGACTGCGCCAGCCCCAGTAGAGGGATGCGTCTACCTCAAGAGTGAAAGGTCTACTAACCTCAGGTCGGTGAAGCGCCGGAGCAGCGGCGAAGGCTTGTTTCAACGACTGGAAGGCCTCTTCAGCCTCAGAGGGCCAAGCCTTTGGGTTAGCTCCCTTGCAGATAAGGGACGAGATGGGGCGAACCAACGAGGAAAAATGAGGAACGAACTGTCGGTAGTAGTTCGCAAAACCAAGGAAGCGTTGGATTGCCTTCACCCCATGGGGCTGTGGCCAATCGAGGACGGCGGACACTTTTGCCGGATCCATGCATAGACCTGATTCTGAGATAATGTACCCCAAGAATGGCAGGGACGTTTGCTCGAAGGCACATTTCTCGAGCTTGGCATAAAGGCGGTTCTCCCTCAGGCGCTGGAGGACTTGACGCACGTTCTTTCTGTGGGCGGAGAGGTCTGGAGAAAAAACGAGGATGTCATCCAGATAGACTACCACGCAGGAGTACAGCATATCCCGGAAGACGTCATTCACGAACTCATGGAAAACCGCTGGGGCATTGCAGAGGCCGAAGGGCATGACCAAGTAGTGACCGTCTCTGGTGTTAAAGGCGGTCTTCCACTCATCCCCGGAACGAATGCGGATCAAGTTGTAGGCCCCACGAAGATCCAGATTGGTGAAAATTCGAGCTCCTCTAAGTCGGTCAAAGAGCTCCGGGATCAATGGCAATGGGTACTTGTTCTTGACCGTGATATTGTTCAGGCCTCGGTAGTCTATGCAAGGACGGAGGGAGCCGTCCTTCTTTTTTACAAAGAAAAATCCCGCGGGCGAGGAGGACTTACGGATGAAACCTCTAGCAAGGTTCTCCTGGATATTGTCAGACATAGCTTGGGTCTCAGCAGGGGATAGCGGGTATATCCTACCCCTGGGTGGCGTAGAACCAGGAATGAGGTCAATCGGACAGTCATATGGCCGATGGGGGGGCAGAGTCTCGGCCTCCTTCTTGTCGAAAACATCTGCAAAGGACCAGTAAGCCGACGGCAGACCTGTAGGTGCCGGGGATGGACCGGCAGAGTTCATCAGACGGACGGGCAACAGGCACTTCTCCTGACAGAACGGTCCCCACCGGAGTATCTCGCCCGACCGCCAGTCCAGGGTTGGCTCATGAGTCCGTAGCCAAGGGAGGCCTAGAAGAAGTGCGTGAGACATGGTGGACAAGACGAGGAAGGAGATCTTCTCCAGGTGCAGGGCTCCGATCTGCAGCTCGATCTCTTCGGTGGCCTGGGTAACGGACTCCAGCACGGACGTACCATTGACCGAAACAATCGACCGAGGAGTCTCCAGGGATCTGACAGGAATCCGGTATTTTTTAACCGCCTCGAGTGTGATAAAATTCCCCTCCGCGCCAGAATCCAGGAAAGCCTCCTCAGAATAACGCTTGGCACCGAGATTCAATAATACGGACACGAGCAGGGGAGGAGAGGAATCACGTACACCTAGGGAGGCCTCTCCTATCAACCCTAGGCGGAGAAGTTTCCCGGCTTCTTGGAGCAGGAACGGAGGAGGGGAGAGGAGCTCCTCTCTCTGGCTAATTCACGGGCACGTTCCTGAAACCGCAGGTCGATGCGTGTCGCCAGTGAGATCAGATCCTCTAAAGAGGTGGGAGTATCCCGACCTGCCAGTACGTCTTTGATCTGACTGGACAGGCCACGCCAAAAGATCCCTACGAGAGCCTCGTTGTTCCAACCGAGTTCGGAGGCCAAGGTACGAAAACGGATGGCATACTGTCCTACCGGTAGCGTACCCTGATGGAGGTTAAAGAGGGACTCGGTGATAGAGGCCAGCCGACCCGGCTCGTCGAACACCTTGCGGAAGGTGTCCAAAAAGGTGGAAAGCCGAGAGACGAGTGGGTCATTGCGCTCCCAGAGGGGGTTCACCCATGCTAATGCCTCCCCCTCTAAGTGTGAAACAATAAAGGCAATTTGGGCGCGCTCAGTGGGATAGTGCTGCGGCAAAAGCTCAAAATGTAACAGGCATTGGTTCAGAAATCCTCGACAAAACTTAGGGTCCCCGCTATATCGGGGTGGCTTGCCGAGGTGCGGTATCGGGTGCGGGGCCGAGGACTGGGCAGAAACGGATTGTATGGCCGACAAACGAGACTCCATGGATTTCAAAAAGACCATAATCCTGGTCTGACTCTCCCGTAGGAACACCAGTTCCTTTTGGATGGAGGTGGTGGCACCAGCGGGGTCCATGGCCTGATTATACTGTGACGACTCCTGGAGTGGACCCTCTGGGTCGTGACACCAACCCTCCCAGGGCGAGCTGACCTAGTGAAGACCACCCCCTATACAGGGAGTGTCAGGGGCAAGCCCCAGGGGGTGAGGCACCACGACTGCTGGCACCAGGCGGCCGGCTCACAGGAGACACGAGTGGGTGAGAGTGTCTGCAGGAACGTGTAAAGTGTGGACACGGGAACACGTGGTATACAGAGACTTCGTTCGTCCGGGTGTGAGTGAAGCAGGAAGCGTGCAAGGAGCACGTCAGAGCACTGAGTCAGGCAGCAGGTGTGCCAGGAGGTGTAACAGAGTAAGAGACTGAGTACAGGATCAGAGTGTGTGCCCGGAGGCACAACTGAGTATAAGACAGAGCACGGAATCAGAGTGTGTGCCAGGAGGCACGACTGAGTATAAGACAGAGTACAGGGTAAGAGCGTGTGCCAGGAGGCACAACCGAGTATGAGACAGAGTACAGTGTCAGAGCATGTGCCAGGAGGCACAACCGAGTACGAGACAGAACACAGGGTCAGAGCGTGTGCCAGGAGGCACAACCAAGTACAAAGCAGAGTGCAGATTCAGAGCGTGTGCCAAGAGGCACAACAGAGTGCAAGGCAGAGGACCTGAGTACAGCGCACAGCCAGGCAGGGACACGGCAGACCAAGCCAGGAGCACAACAATAATCAGGCACCTCCCCTAGGGGGAGGTCGTCTGATATAGCACATGACTACTACTGGTTCCGGGTCAGGACCTAGCCAGAAAGCACATGACCACTACAGGTTCCGGGTCAGGTCCTCCATTACCATAGAGAGGACCGAGCCCTATACAGCACTGACAGGAGCGCGCAAGCGCAAACGTGACATGTAGGAGGAGGCCCGGGGACGAGAGCTGCGCGTGCGCACCCTACGGGACCCCCGTAGTGACCGCAGCTCCGGAAGAGATGACGTCGGGACCGAGGTCCCGCCCCCAGGTGAGCACGGCGTGACAGTCTCCAGTGGGGATATGATGTTGAACCCCTTTTGCCTGCCCAAAATCTAGTGGATGTTTGCTGAATACCCGCTCATACTCTTGTGTCACTCTGTAAACCCCATTTTTCTGGTATGAAGGTGTAGAGTCAGTTCCCACCTGCAGTTGCTGGCACCACTCCTCTGGCTGCTTCACAGAGCCATTGTCCTCCACCTGATCGGATGAGACCAAGGGCCCTGCTGCCTGCAAATAGTTGTTAGTAACTGTGAGCAGCTTGGCAACTGTGGCGTACCAAGGTATTGTGGCCTCCTCTTCCACACAATTCAAAAGGCGTACAGGTACTCTCCCTTTTCTGACATCAACTACCCCTCTGGCTGTCAGGACAGTGGGCCTGCTGTCAGCGTATACTGGTTCTACCAATACCTGGTAATCTCTCCTTCTAAGACCTATAGCTGCCCGACACCAAACCAACATTTCACATCTGGGGGGTATTGCAATGGGGAAAGCATCACTCACTCGGACACTGCCAATCTCTCCGCCAGAGAGTTCTACCTGTTGTCTTTGCATCAGGGCTCGGATCTCCTTCTGCAGGACTCGTTGTTCTCCGGAACCAGCAGTCTCAGCCACCTGTTGCAACGAGACAATAACCGCGGACAGACAGTTTTCAATTACATTTGTACCAAGAGTCATCATGGGATTACATTCACGTCGATCGATATCAACAACTATCAGGACCTGAGATTTGAGCTCTACCCGACCCACTTTAACAGTAATCTCTTTACATCTGCGGCAAAGACTGACCATTATTGGCAACTACTGTTAGCTCATCAGTTGGGCCACGGGTGAGTTCAGAATCAGCCCAATACCTCCTATAAAGAATGTACGACATAGTGGTCACCTGGGAGCCAGTGTCCAGCAAAGCGTTCATGGGGATGCCATCAATCACCACAGGAAGGATCGGTCTCCCTCCCACATACTTGGCTCGCCAGTTCCTTGGGCCTGGGGATCCTATTCCTGGGGGTTGGCCCTCTGCCCCAGGGGTAGCTCGTTTAAAGGACAAAATCTTGCAAGATGACCGGCCTTGTAGCAGCGACGACAGATGGGACGTCCGTCCTGGTCATAGCGATCGTTGTTCCTTCCTCTAAGTGGCGGGGCTCTCCTCCGGAGCCATGGGACATCCTCTGGACTGGAAGCAAGCTGGATCTTTTCTTTGGAGGACACCTGCAGGGACTGCATGGTTTTAGTAAGTGCAGCCATCCCTTTTGGTCAACTCCTGGACCTGAAGACGCAGCTCCTCAGTTGGATCTTTATCCAGAGTTTGTGCATCAGCCTCCACAGGGATGGAAAGAAAAGATGTTGCTTCCTGATGGTAGGTGATTGCTGGGCGCCTAGGGGGCGCTGGATGGCTGTCAGTGGATTCCTGCAGTATCCGAATAGCCCTGTCCTTAAAATCAGCAAAGTCCAGGTCAGGGTTTTGCAGGGTTATGATACGCAACTGTCCTCTGTGGGTACTGGACAGCAGCCCTTCAATGAACTGCTCCTTTAACAGTTTATCTTCCTCCTTCACACTGTCAGGATCAACTTGCTTAACTGCTCGCAGCGCCTCCTGCAGGTTGAGAGCATAGTCCCTGATACTGTCCTGCGCCTTCTGTTTACAGCCATAGAACCTCATCTTGATTTCAGCTGCAGTGCGGGTGTCAAAGGTGCTCCTCAGCTTGGCCAGGATCTTTGCAACAGTCTCTTTATCAGTGTCCTGCCAGGCTTTCACCTCTCTCTGTGCTGCACCTGTTAGCTGTCCAATCAGGATATTCACTTTCTGGCTTTCAGACAGAGGGTATACTTTAAACAAACTGCACAGTCTCTCTTTAAATTCACTCAGGGTATGTGACTCACCCGAGTACTGCGGTAGCCAGGCCGCTCCCGGTATGTAGGGCATAGACAGCGGCATTATGGGGACCGCTGCGGCTTGTGCTCCATCTTGCGGTGCTGCGGGGTTGGCAACGGCGTCCGCCGCTGCATTGCCGTGTGGCGCGGACATTCTCTTCCCCCCCCTAGTTAACGTTAGCCGGGGCCGGGAGTTGTGTGAGCTCACCGGCGGCCACTTCGCAGGCCGGACGCTCCGGGCTGTAGGCCTCAGCTCCTCCTCTTCTCGCGTGTTGTCCTCTCTTCCCGCGCGGCACTTCACTTCTTCGCGCTCTGTGGCAGGCTCCGCCCACGAAGGCCTGCCCCTCTTTCTTCCCGCGTGCACCAAGCAGCGCGGCAATGGCGGCGATTGGCGCCAATTTCACACAGTCTTTTTCACAAACACAGTATATGGCACACAGGACCCGGGGGGTACCGGGCTCCGTAATCCTGTTTGTGACGCCAAGTTGGGTCGCCCTCCCAGGGCTGTGGGGTACTCGGTAGCGGGCCGGTGTCAGGGGGATGTGTCACAGCAGCGGTGACCCGGTCCATGGCCCTGGGCACCCAAGTAATGGGGAATTGAAATGGTGGAATGTAGTTAATGGAATAGTTCGTGACGCCACCTGTGGTGTTCGGCAAGTGAGATATTAAGCCGACGCTGCATGCAGATCCACTGGGACTGATGGTATGGTGCAGCCAAGATGTAAAAGCTCCCCACAGGTGAAGCTGTAGTCCCAGGGCAGTGTAGATGTGGTTGGCAGTGTAGATGTAGCAGTGCCGGAAGGGTAGGGAGCAGACAAGACACAGCGGGGTGCAATTTCTGTACCTTTACTTGATAACTGCAGTCCAGGGTCCTGATTACAGATGGTAACGGAGCAGGCTAGCCTGGAAGCAACTCAGGGATTCTCTCTCAGCAGACAGGCTGTGCAGTCTCCTTCCCTAGCGCTTATTTGAATGAATTACTCCAAGTACTGAGTTACACTGAAGTTCCTCCTGTCAGATGTTCCCAAGAACCTTACTTGCACGGCAGACAGCTGTAGTCTTTCTCGGAGACTCCTCTCTCTTGAGTCCTGGCTCACTATCCAAGCTGCTGTTGTGCCCTCAAGTCTTAGATGGGAGCAGGGCACTTACAGCCTCCTACTCCTCTGGTGTCTGTTGTAGGACAGTTCGTATCCGTACAACCATGGAGACCAGGCTCCAGTTCATGCACTCACTATGAGGGAGCTCTCCTTTCCTAGCTCAACCTCCAGCTTCTCTCTCCACGTCTGCACACTTCACCCTCCGCAGACTAACTGACCACTCCTTCCCCTTGGCCCTCAGAGAGCACTCCTCCTCTGAATCCCGGTTCAGAGTTCCCCCTGCTGGCCTGGAGTGGAACTGTGTTGCATGAATGGATTGACTACGAGAGAGACCCATCTTTGCCTCCAAGCCTGGCATTACCCTCCCCTGGAGGAAGGCAAAGTCACTGTGGCGACCATACTCCTGGGGGCACCACACACATGTGAGGTTTTTTTTTTCCCGAAAGTGTCCATCTGTTTCAACAGCCACAGAAAAGTGGACACTTTTAGACAAAAAAACACAGACTCTGAGCGTAGGTGCACACGATAAGTAATCACTGCAGGTTGGACGCTGTGTACTTGTGCAGCGTCCAGATGTTACAGCATAGTGGATGGGATCTCAAGAAATCCCAGGCAGAGTCCCTGGATGCACTGCAAAATCGCAGTGTGAACAGGGCTTAATATCCTATTGTGTGGAATAGTGCAGTCTACTATACTATTCCGCGCTAATTCAGTGCAGCAGCCAGACACGGACACCGGCCAGACACGGACAGCGGCCAGAAGACTTTTTTTATTATAAATCTTTTGCTGTCATCTTTCAGTGTTTCTGCAGTGTTATTTTTCCATATTCAAATGAATTGAAGTGAAAAAGCTGCAAAAACGCTGAATATTTCCTACCAACACTGTAGATCAATCTGCAGCAAAAATAGTGCATGTGAACAGACACTACAAGGGTTTTCTGATAATGTAAAAATAATTAGCATGAAATGATAAAACCCCTGCGGCTCCAGCACTGATGCTGTGGGGGTCTCAGCTCAGCACTGGGCTACAGGGGTCTTTGCCAGTCTTAGCACTGGGCTGCAGTGGTCTTGTGGCTCCGGGTGTTAGGCATCGAGTTTCCCCTACTGCACAGGGGGAATCTCAAGCCTTTTCCTCTGCGGCCGCAGAGATTCCTGCTCATCAGAGGCGTCGGTCCAGACATCTTGCCCAGGCTAATGCTAGGCGTCTGATTGCTCCTTCAGGCTCTGCTGTAACACCATACTTGAATCAGCAGCAAGCAGACGCTCCAGTGACTAAGTCCTGTATTTTGCCTACTGAGCATGCCTATGGGACGACCTCTCATTGGAGGTTGGAGGTCACATACGCAGGTCCCGCGCCTGCTCGGATTGGTCCACCACTGGGAAGGTCCCGGAAGGACGCCACTATTAAAGAGTTGCATGGCCGCTCGGCCATGCGCTAGTATAGACTCTTGTTACTATGAGTGTGAGTGATGATGGATGCATGAGACTGGTGACTGACTCATTATGACTCCCCTCCCTTGGATACGCATGTAATAGGGAACTGTAGTTAGAATCAGCGCCTACCAGTGGCATTGTCTTGCGCCACAGTGCTTCCAGGCCAGCACCTCACTTAGCGCCATATTGTGCCATTCAGCACAAGGCACATTAGAACCGCATTTACTGCAGTGCCTGTCAGAGCAGCGCCGTGCGCACTTCCGTAGTATTAAAGTGCAGTTTCCAGTCCTAAGTCTAGGCTGGTTAGTGGTGTCCGCCTTTCTGGCACTGCATGCACTTTAGTGCGGTATTTACTTACTTAGTCCTCCCTGGCACCGCAGCTGCGGCGTCGAGTGCTGGTGAGTCTAGAGGGACTCCGACCTTGTGTCTTAGGGCAGAGTCTTGTGACTTTACACCAGCGCTCACTTTGCCGAGCTCTGTGAGCTTAACAGGCTTTGGCGATTATATTCGGCGGTAGTGCGGCTCTGTGAGGCAACATAGTCCGCTTCGTACACCTGGTGACGTTAACCCGCGTGTGTTCACTTATTACACCGCCGTATAGTATCTGCCATTACTCAGCTGCAGTATTCCATCTCTGCACGGTGGACCCCAGGCTGTGAACGCACCTCATTATCATTTTATTATTTGGTGCGTTCCGCCACCCTAACAGTATACTAGCGCCAGGGTCTGGCTAGTAATGGCAGACGAGCAGCGACTCCACAGGTACATCCAGCAGCTGGAGGGCAGGTTGGCGACTCTCGAGCGTGCAACCTCAGCTGTGGATCTTACCGCGGTCGCTGTTCAGGCAGCCACAGAGGCTGTCTCCCATGTGCCCACTGCCATCCCTGCCCAACTTTATCCCGCCTCCCGCTGCCCGAGAAGTTCTCGGGCGATAGTGCCTCTTGTAGGGGTTTTGTGAGGCAGTGCACTATACAGCTGCAGCTGCTGGCTGCACGATTCCCCTCCGAGCGGGCTAAGGTGGGATTTATTATTTCCCTCTTGTCGGGCAGGGCTTTGGAGTGGGCCACACTGCTGTGGGAGCGTGGTGATCATGTGGTACAGAGTGCCTCACAGTTCTTGGGCACTCTGAAGCAGGTCTTCCTGGGACCACGAGTCATCCATGACACCGCGCTCCGGCTGCTGGCATTGTCATAGGGCTCGTCCATGGTCAGCCACTTTGCCATCCAGTTCCGGACGCTGGCCTCTGAGTTAGAGTGGCCAGATAAGGTCCTCATTCCGGCATTCTGGAGAGGTTTGGCTGATCATGTGACGGACGCCCTGGCCACCAGGGAGATTCCCGCCATACTGGAGGAGCTTATCACTGTCTCCACCTGTATTGACCTTCACTTTGCCGAGCGAAGGTTGGAGCGCTCCCAGTGTAGGCAGAGGTTTAGGTTGGCACCCAGTTTTGCTAAACCTCTGGAATCTCCCGATCGGGGGTCCGAGCGTCAGGGGGCTTCCCGTGAGGGATCCAGGCCCCGGTCTGCTCGAGCTCCTGTGAGCTGTCATCTTTGCCGGCAGTCCGGTCACCTTGCCAACCGGTGCCCACAGTGACTGGGAAAACGCTCGTGCCTAGTGGCCGTAGGAGGCGGCGCACTTGAATCAGCGGCGGTTTCCTCCAAGCTGTCCTTTAAGGGGACACTTGAGTTTAGTTCTTCCACTCTGGCGGTGGAGGTTTGCGTGGATTCCGGAGCGGAGGGCAAATTTATGTCATCTGCCTTCGCTCAACGGCACGCAATACCCCTGGTTATGATATATAAACCAGTCACCGTCAAGGTGGTGAACAGCACAACTCTACCCTCACAGATTACCCACCAGACCGCCCCCTTGTTACTCTCGGTGTCTCCATCTCATCAGGAGATGATATCCCTCCTCGTCATGCCCGAGGGTATCGACCAGGTTCTTCTAGGGGTCCCCTGGTTGCGATATCACTCTCCCCATATAGTGGTCCTCGGGGAGGATTCTCGGGTGGAGTAAATCATGTGAGGGTAGATGTATGAGGGAGTGCGTTCAGGTTGCCTCCACCGAGCTCCCCGCAGATCTCTCCTCGCTCCCCAAACACTATCGTCAGTATGCAGACGTGTTCTCCAAAAAGGCAGCGGAGACCCTTCCACCACATCGCCTCTATGACTGTCCTATTGACCTCTTGCCGGGTGCTGAGCCTCCCTGGGGTCGAATCTACCCCTTGTCTCTCCCGGAGACAGAGGCCATGTCTCAATACATCAGGGAGAATCTGGCAAGAGGATTCATTGGGAAGTCAGTATCACCAGCGGGGGCGGGATTCTTCTTCGTCCAGAAGAATGGAGATGTCACGCTGTTCTGTCTGTATCTGCTTGTCGGCGTGATAATGCATGTGTTTGCTTTAACCCCTTACTCCTTTCACCCTAATGGAGCTGGGATACTGCTGGATGTTAACTGTATGGAGCCTGCTCAATTTCCTGCTCTGTTGCGTAGCTGCACATGTGTTGTTAGGTCTTTGCTCTGCTGCTTGACCATCCGCATGTGCGGTCCCTGGTTGCCGCTGTGGAAGCTGTCCGCGGGTTGTGAGGTCATTTGCAGCTGGTTCATGACTTTCAACGTGTGTCTAGGCTTGCAGACGATGCCAGGTGCTCTAGGCTGCAGTTCCTGCACTGACTGTGCTGCAATGGTTTCTGTGTGTGCTTAGGGCATGCGCGGCCTCACCTCCCCTGCTTTTATCAGGGTTAGTGTATGTACTTGATATGATGTCCCCAGCCAATTGCTGAGAAGCCGCTCCTTTATAAACTTACCCTGCCCTATGGGCGGGGCCAGAGCTACTCACAAATCTCCTGAACCTTGCCATGTGTGTCTCGTGTCTGTGTTCCTGGACCTCGTCTGTCTCTGTTTTGGTACCAAATTCCCTGCCTTGATTCCTGTTTTGTCCTGTTCCCTCTCCTTGCCCCGGAGGCGGCATATCCGGGCCTGAATCCATGATCCTCTACCTGTCCTGTACCTGACCCTGTCTAAATTCACCCTGCCCTGGAGGCGGTGTATCCAGGCTTGAATCCTTGATCCTGTACCTGTCCCGTACCTGACCATGTCTGAACTGTCTGCTGTTATGTTCCTGGAATCCTTCGGTTTTTGGAGCCCCGCACCCAGTGACTCTGAGACTCTTGTATCCGGTATTTCCGCTGAGCATCTACTATCCTGTGCTCTGACTACCATGTGGTGCTAGCTCCATGCAGGTCCAGCAATCCTGTGGTGTTAGCATCATCACGCTTGAAGTTCCTTCCTAGGTCCTATGCAGGGCTGCACCTATAATGAGACGATTTGAGCCAGCTGCTGAAGCGGCAGGCAGCAGGGGGCGGCATTATGCGCTCTGCTACCCGCAGCACCTACAGTTTAGCCTCCGCACGCTGGTGCTGCGGTAGCGTGCAGTGCCTTGTAACTGATGAGGTCACAGGAGGGAAGGAGTCAGGGTAAATGCTAGACTGTATGGGCTCCTTCCAGGTGTGATGTCAGTTCTGGGGGGCGTGTCATACTGGGGTGGCGTGTTCTGACAGCAAAGGCAGGAAGAGAAGACGCCATTACACGTGTTTCTGCCGTCTGGTGCGGGGAGAAAAGCCTCCATTACACACTGTCTCTGCTGTCTGGTGCCGGCGTCTGTGAGCAGTGTGGAGTGAGGTCAGCAGCGTAAGTGACAGACAGGAGGGTTTAGTAAGTAACAGGTTGGTGTCTTCTTAGATGTTTGGTTGATAGGGGCTGATACTTGGGGCTAATTAGTGGGATTTGGGTGCTTATCTGGGAGCTGTTGGGCTCCCGGAGGGGAGGGGGGATTAATGCACGCTGGTGGGGTCTGGTTGGGTCCGGGGGGGGTTAATGCATGCTTATGGGGTCTATTTGGGTTCCGGGGGGGTTAATGCATGCTTTTGGGTTCTTTGGGTAGGGGTTAATGCACGCTTACGGGGTCTGTTTAGGGGCTGGAGGGGTTAATGCTTGCTTGTGGGGTCTGCTTGGGCTCCCAGGGGAGTTAATGCATGCTTGCAGGGCCTATTTGGGGTCCGGGGGGTTAATGCATGCTTTTGGGGTCTGTTTGAGGCAGGGGGCTTGTGGTATAATGCACACTTGTGGGGTCTGGTTGCACTTTGGGGGGTACTAATGCATGCTTGTGGGGTCTGGTTGGGGTGGGGGTTAATGCACGCTTGTGGGGTCTGGTTGTACTTCGAGGGGGTTCTAATGCATGCTTGTGGGGTCTGGTTGGGGTGGGGGTTAATGCACGCTTGTGGGGTCTGGTTGTACTTCGAGGGGGTTCTAATGCATGCTTGTGGGGTCTGTTTGGGGCAGGGGGGTGGGAGTTAATGCACGCTTACGGGTCTGGTGGGGTCCGGGGGGTTAATGCATGCTTGTGGGTCTGGTTGGGGCAGGGGGCGGGGGGGTTAATGCACGCTTGTGGGGTCTGGTTGTACTTCGGGGGGGTTATTGTTGTGAGTTCATTTTCCCCTTCACCGTCAATGTCTGATGAACTCCCCTTCTGGTGAAGGAAGGTAGTGAGGCTGATTACCAAACACCTGATCTTGTAGATGATGACTGGGTAACAGGAACTTCTGACTGGATATAAGGCAGCCGACGCCCTTCTGAGTCGCTGGTGATTTCTCTGCTGGATTCTTGGAGACCAGTCTGATTCCTGCTTCCCAAAGATAAGTGTTTGCTCTGCTATTGAACTTATTAGTTTTGTTTTGTTTACCTTGTTTTTTGGAGTTCAGCCATCCCCGGTCGGGGGTGTGCTGAGTTCCATTTTTGTCTCTGATCAGTTTGTCTTTTTGCTCTGTCTTCAGAACTTACCTGAGTGCTGATATAGTCTTTTTGAAGTCCTAGCAACTTCAGGGCCTGTTTTTCCTATCAGATGGTTAGGACATTTTTTGGTAGGGTTTTTTACGGATTGCAGACAGCAGCTTTTCTATCCTGTCCTTTTTAGTTAGCTTGGGCCCCATCGTTTGCTCAACATATCTTTCTATCTGTGTTAGTGTTTTCATCTTGCTTCACCGTCATTATATGTTGGGCGCTGCCTATTGCTTTGGGGTCTACTCTGGGGCAGTTTAGATTTCCCCTTTCTTTCTTTAGGCTTATTTAGTTCTCCGGCTGTGATCGAGGGGTCTAGGGCATCGTAGGAACCCCCCACGGCTACTGTTAGTTGTTGTGGATAGGATCAGGGGTCTGCAATCCGATAGCTACCAACCTCTCCGGTTTTCTGGACTTAGCTTGTATTTTTGTTTTTTCCTCCTTCGGTGACTCATTCATAACAGGTTATAATGCATGCTTGTGGGGTCTGTTTGGGGCAGGGGGGTGGGGTTAATGCACGCTTACGGGTCTGGTGGGATCCGGGGGGTTAATGCATGCTTGTGGGGTCTGGTTGGGGGTGGGGGGTTAATGCACGCTTGTGGGGTCTGGTTGTACTTGGGGGGGTACTAATGCATGCTTGTGGGGTCTGTTTGGGGCAGGGGGTGGGGGTTAATGCACGCTTACGGGTCTGGTGGGGTCCGGGGGGTTAATGCATGCTTGTGGGGTCTGGTTGGGGGTGGGGGGTTAATGCACGCTTGTGGGGTCTGGTTGTACTTCGGGGGGTACTAATGCATGCTTGTGGGGTCTGTTTGGGGCAGGGGGTGGGGGTTAATGCACGCTTGTGGGGTCTGGTTGTACTTTGGGGGGTTCTAATGCATGCTTGTGGGGTCTATTTGGGGCAGGGGGTGGGGGTTAATGCACGCTTACGGGTCTGGTGTGGTCCGGGGGGTTAATGCATGCTTGTGGGGTCTGGTTGGGGGTGGGGGGTTAATGCACGCTTGTGGGGTCTGGTTGTTCTTCGGGGGGTACTAATGCATGCTTCTGGGGTCTGTTTGGGACAGGGGGGTTAATACACGCTTGTGGGGGTCTGGTTGTACTTGGGGGGTTACTAATGCACACTTGTGGGGTCATTTTGGGGCAGGGGGGTGGGGGTTAATGCACGCTTGTGGGGTCTGGTTGTACTTCGGGGGGTACTAATGCATGCATGTGAGGTCTGCTTTGGGCTCCCAGGGGGGTTAATGCATGCTTGTGGGGTCTGTTTGGGCTCCCAGGGGGGTTAAGGCTGGCTTGTGGGGTCTGTTTGGGTCGGGGGGTTAATGCACGCTTGTGGGGTCATAGAATCATAGAATCATAGAGTTGGAAGGGACCTCCTGGGCCATCTGGTCCAACCCCCTGCTCAAAGCAGGATCCGCTAAATCATCCCAGTCAGATGTCTGTCCAGCCTCTGTTTGAAGACTTCCATTGAAGGAGAACTCACCACTTCTCGTGGCAGCCTGTTCCACTCATTGATCACTCTAACTGTCAAAAAGTTTTTTCTAATATCTAATCTGTGTCTCCTCCCCTTCAGTTTCATCCCATTGCTTCTAGTCTTTCCTTGTGCAAATGAGAATAAAGTTGATCCTTCTACAATGTGACAGCCCTTTAGATATTTGTAGACAGCTATTAAGTCTCCTCTCAGTCTTCTCTTTTGCAAACTAAACATTCCCAAATCCTGCAACCTTTCCTCATAAGACAGGGTTTGCAGACTGGTCACCATTCTGGTCGCTCTTTTCTGAACTTGCTCCAGTTTGTTGATGTCTTTTTTAAAATGTGGTGCCCAAAACTGGACACAATATTCCAGATGAGGTTTGACGAAAGAGGAGTAGAGGGAAATAATGACTTCACGTGATCTAGACTGTATGCTTCTGTTAATACATCCTAGAATTGCATTTGCCTTTTTTGCTGCTGCATCACACTGTTGACTCATATTCAGTCTGTGATCTATTAGTATACCCAAGTCTTTTTCACATGTGCTGTCACTTAGCCCTATTCCTCCCATTCTGTATATGCTTTTTTCATTTTTATTGCCCAGATGTAGTACTTTGCATTTCTCCCTGTTAAAAATCATTTTGTTAGTTGCTGCCCACTTCTCCAGTTTATTTAAATCTTTTTGAATCCTCTCTCTCTCTTCTCTAGTATTAGCTATCCCTCCTCGCTTTGTGTCATCAGCAAATTTAATCAGATTACCCTCAATTCCTTCATCTAAATCGTTGATAAAGATGTTGAACAATACAGGGCCCAGGACAGAGCCCTGTGGTACCCCACTTGAGACATTCTTCCAACTGGATGTGCAGCCATTTATGACCACTCTTTGGGTCCGATCACTAAGCCAGTTATGAATCCACCTAACAGTTGCCTTGTCCATTCCATACTTAGTCATTTTTTCAATAAGGATTTTATGAGAGACTTTGTCAAATGCTTTGCTGAAGTCAAGATATACTATATCTACAGCATTTCCTTGATCCACCCAATCAGTGATACCATCATAGAAGGAAATTAAGTTAGTCTGACATGACTTATTAGTTACAAACCCATGCTGACTCTGTTTAATCACTTCATTCTTATCCAGGTATTGACATACATGTTGTTTAATAATTTGTTCAAAGATCTTTCCTGCTATAGAAGTCAGACTCACCGGCCTATAGTTGCCTGGGTCCACCTTCTTCCCCTTTTTGAAGATAGGAACAACATTTGCTCTTCTCCAGTCTTCTGGCACTTCTCCTGTTCTCCAAGAATTTTCAAAGATTATGGAGAGGGGTTCAAAAATTTCTTCTGCTATCTCCTTCAGTACTCTGGGGTGTAATTCATCTGGTCCTGGAGACTTGAATTCATTTAGGTTAGCTAAGTGTTTCCTTACTATCTTTCTGTTTATAGATATCCTGGATTCTTCTATTCCCTTAATAGGACAGTGAATAACAGTTGATGTTACATTTCCTTTCTCAGAGAAAACAGATGCAAAATAGGAATTTAAAAGTTCAGCCTTCTCAACATCCTGTCTTACCATTTCATCATTTTCATCCTGTAAAAATCCTATAGCATCTTTGACTTTTCTTTTACTTTTGACATATCCCCAAAATCCTTTATTATTGCTTTTGACATCTCTTGCAAGCCTCAATTCATTTTCAGCTTTAGATAATCTGATTTGTGCCCTGCAAGTTCTGCAAACAGCATTATATTCTTCTTTAGATATGCCTCCGTCTTTCCATTTTATAAACATTTTTTTCTTCGTTTTTAGCATTTGCTTAAGTTCTGTGTTCATCCATCCTGGTTTCCTTAAATGCTTCCTATTCTTCCCTCTTTTTGGAATTGTTAACAACTGTGCTTTGAGAATTTCATTTTTCAAGATTTCCCATCCTTCCTGGACATTTTTGTCTTTAAGGATATCCAGCCATTGGATCCCTCCAATTCTCTTTCTGAAACCCTTAAAATCTGCCTTTCTGAAATCTAACCTTGACGTCTGAGTCTTCACAGGTCTTCCGCCTCTAGTTATCCAAAATTCTAAAATAGCATGGTCGCTACCTCCTAGGGTCCCAGCCACTTTTACCTCCTCAACCATTTCCTCCCTGTTTATAAGGATTAGATCCAAGGTAGCAGTTCCCCTTGTTTTCTCCCCTACCTTTTGGAAGATAAAGTTGTCAGCAAGAGAGGATAAGAATTTCCTTGACCTGTTAGTTTTGCCTGAGAGAGATTTCCAACAAATGTCTGGATAGTTGAAATCTCCCATGACAACTATGTCATATTTTTTGGAGAACTTGGCCATTTGATGCATAAAGAGTTCATCCATATCTTCAGCTTGCACAGGCGGCCTGTAGTAAATGCCTACAATGGTGTCCTTTCCATTGTTCTGTCCTTGTATTCTTACCCAAACAGTTTCCACAGAACTTCCAGTCTCTGAAGCTTCAATCTCTGTGCAGATATACGCGTTTCTAACATACAATGCGACACCTCCTCCTCGTTTATCAAGTCTGTTTTTTGCAACTAAGTTGTATCCTTCTAGTCTTGTATTCCAATCATGTGTATTGTCCCACCAAGTTTCAGTGATTCCAATGACATCATATTTCTTTTCCTGTGTTAGTAGTTCCAATTCTCCTTGTTTGTTGCCCATGCTTTGTGCATTAGTATAGAAACATTTTAGATTGTGATTGGTTTCTCTTTCTCCAATATTTTTATTAATTAGATTCTTTCGTCTTTGTTCTTCCTTTCCACTTCTAATAGCAGAGTTCTCAATAGCATTTGTCAGGTGTATGGCTTTTTCCGGTCTTTTGCTTCCCTTCCCATGTTGTTCTAGTTTAAAGCTCTCCTTACAAGTGTAGCAAGGCGACTTCCAAATACATGCTTTCCAGTCTTCGTAAGGTGTACCCCATCTCTAGCAAGTAGTCCATCGTATAAGTAGTTCACTCCGTGATCCAGAAATCCAAATCGTTGCTGACGGCACCATCGACGTAGCCAGTTGTTCACCTGCAGAATCTTATTCCACCTCCTTGTTCCATGGCCATCCACTGGGAGGATGGAAGAGAAGACCACCTGCGCTCCCAGTTCTTTCACTTTCTTGCCTAAGTCTTCAAAGTCTCTGCAGATGGTTTCCAGGTCGTTTCTTGCGGTGTCATTTGTCCCCACATGTAGTAGCAGGAATGGGTAGTCATCTGTAGGTCTGAAGAGTCCTGATATCCTGTCAGACACATCTTTAATTTTTGCACCTGGAAGACAGCACATTTCTCTTGAAGTTATATCCGGTCTGCAGATAGCAGCCTCTGTTCCTCTCAACAGGGAATCCCCCATGACCACCACTCTCCGTTTCTTCTTCACAACATTTTTCTTTCTCCATCCAGGAGGACTCTGAGGGCGTACAAGGTTGCTGTTTGTTGGCAAAGTCTTATCCTGATGTATTTCTTCGTTTTCCTGCATGAGAGCCTGGTACTGGTTTCTGAGCAGTATGGGTGCTGACTGCCTCCTGATCCTCCTGCTTCTCTGGGTCACATGTCTCCATTCCTCTGTTTCTTCAGGTGCACTTCGAATTTCTTCTCTTTCTGTAACATGAAGAGATAATTCTGCTCTGTCCAAGAACTCTTCACCTTCCTTAATGATCTTTAACGTAGCTAACCTCTCTTCGAGATTTTGCAACTTTTCCTCCAACAGGGACACAAGCTTGCATTTGTGGCATGTGAAGTTTGGCTTTTCCACTGGTAAGTCTGTGAACATGTAGCAAGAAATGCAGCTCACCAAATGGCTCCTGGCCTCTTCCATCTTGAGATTTCTTAAAAACGATGAAAAATGAGGTTTTCCGACTTCCTCTTTTCAGCTGCAACGGCCAAAACCCAGTGATGGTTGAGCTCGCGGAGACTCTTCACCTATCCCAGAAGGCACTGGGAATATGCAAATGATCTCCTCAAGACTCTTCCCCTGGTTTTCCGACTTCCTCTTTTCACCTGCAATGGCCAAAACCCAGTGATCGTTGAGCTCGCGGAGACTCTTCACCTATCCCAGAAGGCACTGGTCTGGTTGGGTCCTGGAGGGTTAATGCACATCTGAGGGGTCTGGTTGGGTCTTCGGGGGGGGGGGGGTTAATGCATGCTCCCGGGGTCTGGCTGGGTACCAGGGGGGGTTAGTGCATGCTTGTGGTGTCTGGTAGTCCCGGGAGAGAGGGGTTAATGCATGCTTGTGGTGTCTGGTAGTCCTGGGAGAGGAGGGTTGATGATGCACGCTTGTGGTGTCTGGTAGTCCCGGGAGAGGAGGGTTGATGATGCACGCTTGGGGTGGCTGGTAGTTCCGGGAGAGGAGGGTTGATGATGCACACTTGGGGTGTCTGGTAGTCCCAGGAGAGGGGGGTTAATGATGCACGCTTGGGGTGTCTGGAAGTCCCAGAAGAGGGGGGTTAATGATGCACGCTTGGGGTGTCTGGCAGTCCCGGGAGAGGGGGTTAATGATGCACGCTTGGGGTGTCTGGCAGTCCCGGAAGAGGGGGTTAATGATGCACGCTTGGGGTGTCTGGCAGTCCCGGGAGAGGGGGGTTAATGATGCATGCTTGTGGGGTCTGGTTGGGGGTTAATGCACGCTTGTGGGCTCTGGTTGTACTTCGGGGGGGTACTAATGCACGATTGCCGTGTCTGGTTGGGTCCCGGGGGGTTAATGCACGCTTGCCGTGTTTGGTTGGGTCCCGGGGGGGGGTTAATGCACACTTGCCGTGTTTGGTTGGGTCCTGGGGGGGTGGTTAATGCACGCTTGCCGTGTTTGGTTGGGTCCCGGGGGGAGGTTAATGCACAAGCTTGCAGGGTTGGGTAGTCCCGGGGGGGGGGTGTTAATGCACGCTTGTGGGTTCTGTTTGGGTCCCGGGGGGTTAATGCACGTTTGTGAGGTATGGTTGGGCTCCCGGGGGATTAATGCATGCTTATGGGTTCTGGTTGGATCTCGGGTGGTTAATGTACGCTTGTGGGTTCTGTTTGGGTTTCCAGCGGGATTAATGCATGCTTGTGGGGTCTGGGTGGGCTCCTTACTGTGGGGTGGATTAGTGCACGTTTTTGTGGTTTGGTTGGGCTCCAGGGGGGTTAATGCATGCTTTTGGTGTCTAGTTGGGCCCCGGGGGGGTTAATGCACGTTTGCGGGGTCTGGGTGGACCCTGCATTAACCCACCCCAGAAGCCCACCAGATCCCACAAGTGCGGAGGGTTTAATGCACGCTTATGTGTCTGATTGGGCTCACGGGGAGGGGGTTAATGCATGCTTTTGTGGTCTGGTGGGCTACTTGGGGGTCTAATGGACGGCCCAACCAGACCTCTCAAGCATGCATTAATCCTGCCTCGGGGCCCTACCAGACCCCACAAGTATGCGTTAATCGACCCCCAGAAGCCCAACCAGACCCCACGAGCGTGCATTATCCCCAGTAGGGCCCCCGGGGACAAACAGACCCCACAAGCGTGCATTAACTCCTCCTGGTCTGGTTGGGATCTTGGGACAGGGGGGGAATTAATGCACAATTGTGGTCTGAGTGTCTTGGGGACTGGATGCTTGGGCAACGGGGCCTGTCTGCATCTGTTGTGACTTGAAAGGGGTGGATTGATTTTGGGGTAGGCGCTCGACTGGTAGGGCTTTTTGTTTGGGGAAGAGGTGCTATCTGGTGGGGGTTTATACTTGGGGGGGTGGACATCCGACGGGGGTTTATGATGGGGAAGCTGGACATCCGATGGGACTTACGCTGGGAAGGGGTGGACGTACGATGGGGGTTTATGCTTAAGGGGGGGTGGACGTCCGATGAGGTTTATGCTGGGGAGGGGTCAGGGGTGGACGTCCGATGAGGTTTTATGCGGGGGGGGGTGAATGTCCAATGACTGTTTTATGCTGGGAATGGCATCCAATTGGGGCTTATGCTTAAGGGGGGTGGACGTCCGATAGGGGCTTAGGCTTAAGGGGGGGTGGACATCCGATGAGGGTTTATGCTGGGGGGGGACGTCCGATGGGGGTTTATGCCGGGGTGGATGTCCGATGGGGGTTCATTCTGTGGGGTGGACGTCTGATAGGGTTTTATGCTTGGGGCATGTGGACATCCGATGGGGGCTTATGCTTGGGGGCGTGTGGACATCCGATGGGGGCTTATGCTTGGGGGCGTGTGGACGTCCGATCAGGGCTTATCCTTGGGGGTGTGTGGACGTCCGATGGGGGCTTATGCTTGGGGGCGTGTGGACTTCTGATGGGGGCTTATGCTTGGGGGCGTGTGGACGTCCGATGGGGGCTTATGCTTGAGGGCGTGTGGACGTCCCATGGGGGCTTATGCCTGGGGGTGTGTGGACGTCCCATGGGGGCTTATGCCTGGGGGCGTGTGGACGTCCGATGGGGTCTTATGCCTGGGGTCGTGTGGACGTCCGATGGGGGCTTATGCTTGGGGGCGTGTGGACGTCCGATGGGGGCTTATGCTTGAGGGCATGTGGACGTCCGATGGGGGCTTATGCTTGGGGGCGTGTGGACGTCCCATGGGGGCTTATGCCTGGGGGCGTGTGGACGTCCCATGGGGGCTTATGCCTGGGGGCGTGTGGACGTCCGATGGGGTCTTATGCCTGGGGGCGTGTGGACGTCCGATGGGGGCTTATGTCTGGAGGCGTGTGGACGTCCGATGGGGGCTTATGCCTGGGGGCGTGTGGACGTCCGGTGGGGGCTTATGCTTGGGGGCGTGTGGACGTCCGATGGGGGCTTATGCTTGGGGGCGTGTGGACGTCCGATGGGGGCTTATCCTTGCGTTCGTGTGGACGTCTGATGGGGGTTTATGGGTTTATGCTTGGGGGTTGGACGTCCGATGGGGTTAATGCTGTGGGGGACGGGCATCCAATGGGGGGGTTTAAGCTGGGGTGGCATCCATTGGGGGGTTTTGCTTGGGGTTGGAGAGTGTATGATGGGGATTTATGCTTGATCGGGCATCTGATGGGGATTTACGCTTGGGGGAAGGGGGCATTTGTGCTTTGATGGGTTTATCCTGTGGGGTCCACTGATTAGTGTGAGGTGGAGGTTTATGATTGGACAGGGGTTACCCTGTGTGGCCCTCTGGTTGGTGTGCGGGGTGGTTAATGCTTCATTGGGGCACAGAAAAAACTATGGTTGTATGCTGCTTATGCTAGGAGGGTACACCACCAACTGGCATGAAGCTAATCCGTTTTAGCTTAGCGTCAGTAGGAGACAGACATGGGTTCGGACCACCCAGGCTGGTTTCTGCCTTAGGTCTTGATTTTTTTTTTATTAATGAATTCCCTTTTTCTTTCAGATATGGCATTTAAGGCGACAGAGTGGAATTATCACTCTGATCTCCCACCTAGAATTGTCACTACCACATCATCTGTGGTCTACGAGGCAGGGCCCTAACAAATCAAGAGTGTTTGCGGTTTTCCGGTGGACAGTCCTTGCCACTAATCCCCTACCCTCTCACCCCCCAGAGCCAGATAGAGTAGGGAGGGAAGACAAATCCGTTACCTGCCAGTCGCCCGAAAGTCTCTGTTAGGCTATGTGCCCACGATGTGATTTTTAAGCGTTTTTGCCGCGATTTTTGGCGCGAAAACGTTTAAAAATCGTGTACAAAATGCCCCCCATGCATTCCTATGGCATTCTGCACATGCTGTCCTAATGCTGCGCTTTTTTCCGAGGCGGAAACGCATTGCGGAAAAAATTACAGCATGCTCATTCTTTTGTGCGGAATCGCAAAGAATTGCCGCGATTCCGCACCCATAGGAATGCATGAGAACCGCTTACTTCCCGCATGTGGCTATGCCCACCATGCGGGAAGTTAAGCGTCTCATGTGCGGTTGGTACCCACGGTGTGGAGGAGAGGAGACTGTCCTCCAGGCCCTAGGTAACAATCCCCTGTAAAAAAAAGAATAAAAAATAAAAAATCGCGGTATATTTACCTTCCGACGTCCCGCGCTGCATTCCCGGCCTAAGCGTTCCCAGTAATGCCTTGCGGCAAGGTCCTGTGATGACGTAGTCTCGCGTGACTAGCGGTCTCGCGAGATCGCTATAGTAACGCGAGACCAACGTCATCACAGGTCTCGCAAGGCATTACTGGGAACGCTGTGACCCGGGATGGCAGCGCGGGACGTCGGAAGGTAAATATACCCCGATTTTTTTTTTAATCATTTTATCTTTTACTATTGATGCCGCATAGGCGGCCTCAATAGTAAAAAGCTGCTCACACTTGTCAAACACTATGTTTGACGAGTGTGACCAACCTGTCAATCACTTTCCAAGCGATGCTTCAAATCGCTTGGAAAGTGCTTGAGAAAATCGCCGCAAAATCGCGAACAGAATCGCGGTGAAATCGCGCGGAAAAAAACGTGCGATTTCTGGGAAGGAGTCCCGTTTTTAGTGTGCGTTTTAAAACGCTACGTGGGCCCATAGCCTAAAGGTTAGGATTTGAAATCTTCAGGACAGGTATATCCTACCAGGCAGTGAGGGGGCTCCATTAAAAAAATGAAGGGACAAGACAAATATGTCCTAGTTTTCCCCTGAGCAATATGGACATCTCCTGGGGAAACCTTCCTATTCATGCGGCCTCCACGTTTGACAGAGGCTCCTGTGACCCTACTCTAAAAAAAAAAAAAAAAAAAAAAAATCCAGGCTCTCGTCTAGCCTCTGGTGGCTGGGCCACACCACCAGCGCCCTGAACAATCATGCACGCCAACTTTCTAGTGCTTCCTGCCTTCTACCTATCAAGGTAAGAGTACTTTTTCTCTAGCAACCTTCCACGACAGCATAGGAGGATGTCTCCATGCCCTAATGGGAGACAGGAAGCACGAGAGGTTAAAAGGTCCCTCCCACCTCCCTCTCACCAGTGACTTTCCTGTCCCCCATGGGGCATGGAGAGGTCGGGTGTGCTGTGTGGCCGGCTGCTGCAGCATACCTGAGGAAAGAAAAAGCCGGGCAGTGGTGGTTGGTGGCGCTGCCTCCCCTCCTCCGAGCTGCTCCCGTCTCCTCCTGGATTCGGGACCATTCCTGGCCCTCCCGCGCTCCCCTATGGGGAGTAAAGCAGGCGAGTGATCCCTGGCCGGAGGCCTCCTGTAGCTCTCCGGTCTCTCCTCCTTCCCCTGCGTGCAGTGCAACACCCAGAAGTGACGTCACACACGCGGGTCACTTCCGGGGTATGTGGAGGTCGCGCTGTCATGGCGGCCTCCATGCTGTTGCCGGCGCGTGGAACTCGCCAACGCTTGCTGTGCCTGCTCTGGGACCCAGGGAGGAGGAGGGGGAAAACGAATACCGCGCTGAGGGCGGGGTTAATCTGTTATTAACCCGCCGGAAGACGCAGACAGGTAAGATGAGAATCCCCTGTTAGCATGGACGGGTCTTCCTGCCCTGTGTCTGCAGAGCCCAGCGCTGCCCCAGCCACAGTAAGTGTCCGGGGATGGGTCCTAGTGGTGCGGTCTCTGGGTATAGGCCCTCAAAATACTTCTCCCCCTTGTTTCATAGGGAGAAAAGTCTGCCCATAAGTGCACCAATACATCCAGCAAGTCGGCTAAATGTGCGATATGCAACACGAAACTTACCTCAAATTGGGAGAAAAAGCTATGCCAAGCTTGCACAGATAAGGTGGTTAGGGCTGAGCACCCGTCATTAATCGACGAGATCCGCAGCTTGGTTACCCATCAGGTTCAAACCTCGTTAGCTGCCCCCTGCCCCCCCCTCCACCACCTTCACTCCCCCCGATTTGTGGGCTCACCACCCCCAAAAAGGCGGAAAATTCAAATAGAGGATTCGGAGTCTGAATCAGAGGGATCATACAAATCGGGATTCGAGAATTGAGAACAACCGGGAACCTCTGGGCCAGCAGACACTAGAAGGTACCTCCTCTCCACAGAATATGTGGAGGAGCTGGTCAGTGCAGTACGTGCCACTATGGGCCTAGAGGACGAGCCTGTCACGCAGACAGCACAGGATCACATGTTTGGTGGATACGAGGGGCCTAAACGAACAGGCTTTCCAGTCCACAGGAGTATAGCAGATATGATTTCCCAGGAATGGGAGTATCCAGAAAAACGCTACTCGGCCCCCTCAGAAATCCGACATAGATTTCCCCTGGAGGGAGAGGAATTTAAATGGGACATCCCGAAGGTTGACGTCCAGGTGGCAAGAGTGGTAAAAAAGACTGTTCTGCCGTTTGATGATGCATCCAAGCTTAGAGATCCGATGGACCGTAAAGCAGAAAGCCTCCTAAGGAAGGCCTGGGAAACCTCTGCCTTTACCTTAAAGTCAGGAATCGCGTCCACTTGTGTCTCTAGGTCCCTCTTCCAATGGATTGAGGAGCTAGAGAGCCATATTTCTCGTGGTACCTCGAGAAGTGACCTCCTTAACTCCCTCCCTATCTTGCAGAGAGCTACGGGTTTCCTGGCAGATGCATCAATGGAGATGATCCGTGCCTCTGCCAGGGCTATGGTCCAGTCAAATTCCGCCAGGCGAGCCCTCTGGCTTAAAACATGGAGCGGGGATGTTACTTCCAAAGTTAAACTCTGCTCTTTACCCTTCAAAGGCGAACATGTCTTCGGCCCTGCCTTAGACGAAATTTTAGAAAAGGCTACAAATAAAAAGAAGGTGCTTCCAGAGCAGAGGACCTCAAGAAAGCATCTTTTTCGAGCCCTCCAGAGTCAGTCATCCCAACCGCGAGGGAAGGGAAAGACTGGAAGATGGAGCTACGCTAAAGGGAGAGGCAGGAACATCCTGGTCCCCCAGCAGCAGCAGCAACCACCACAAGAAAAACAATGACTCGTCCCCGGTCGGGGGGAGGCTTTCGAGGTTTTTTCCTGCCTGGCAGTTGATCTCCAACAGCCACTGGGTCCTCAGTGTGATTAGAGAGGGCCTACTGCTAGAGCTCGAATCATCCTCCCCCCCGCGGGGTATGAGTTACCTCTCTACCACCTCGGGAGTCCCCAGCACTAAAATCCGGCATTCGGCTTCTTCTACACTCAAATGCCATCTCTCGGGTCCCTGTGGAGGAGCAAGGAAGGGGACATTATTCCAGATTGTTCCTAGTGAAAAAGCCCACAGGGGAGGCAAGGATAATAATAAATCTGAAGGGCCTCAACCGACACATTGCATACCGCAAATTCAAAATGGAATCAGTAAAGACCGCCATTCCTCTGATAGGGCCATCTTACTTCATGGCAACTATAGATCTGAAGGATGCTTATTTCCACATCCCCATACATCCTTCCCACAGGAAGTGTCTAAGGTTTGCGATCCGTCAGGGTCCGGAAGTCAAGCACTTTCAATACAATGTGCTTTCCTTTGGAATATCCTCTGCCCCTCGAGTGTTTTCCAAAATTATGACAGAGGCCGTGTCCTACATCAGAAGCCGGGGAATATGTATTGTAACTTACCTGGACGACCTACTGGTAATAGGGTCATCCTACCAGGCCCTGGAAGACCAGGTAGCTCAGACTCTTGACATTCTCAAATCATTGGGGTGGATCCCGAATATAAAGAAGTCGCAAATCCAACCCTCTCAGGAGATAAAATTTTTAGGAATCCTACTAGATGCAAAGAATCAAATGTCCTTCCTCCCAGAGGAACATCAGACGTCTATAATGTCAAGAGTCTCAGATTTCAGAGGACAGAGATCCCCGACCCTGTCCATACTAGGGTTAATGACCTCCTGAATCCAGTCGGTGCCTTGGGCGCAGGCCCACTCCAGAACACTCCAGTCTCATATCTTAAGAAACTGGAACAGGGATCACACCTGCCTGAACAAAAGGGTCCAGACCCCGGGAACAGTGAAAGCTTCACTAGCATGGTGGATGGACCGCAAAAACATGTGCAGGGGAGTCAACTGGTCCCAGATCCCCCTGGTTACGGTAACAACAGACGCCAGCAAAAAAGGTTGGGGAGCTGTAGTGTCTCGTCAGCCATTCCAAAGGTTATGGAGCCAGAAAATGAGTGCAAGATCCTCAAACTTCAGGGAGCTGAAAGCAGTGGAGGAAGCTCTCCTGGCAGCAAGACACCTGGTCCAAGACCAACATATGAGAGTCTACTCGGACAACATAACAACAGTGGCAGATCTCAGGCACCAGATCCAGCAACCTGGAGGGCCTCTCAGGCCGAATATTTTGCTGGGCCGAAAGACACCTTAGTTCCCTGACAGCAGTCCACCTGAGGGGTACGGACAATCTTCAGGCAGATTTCCTGAGCAGAAAAAGCATCCAGCCTGGCGAGTGGGCCCTGAATGGAAGAGTCTTTCGAACACTAGTCAGCAGGTGGGGCCTCCCGGAGGTGGACCTACTAGCCTCAGGAGAGAATGCTCAAGTGAGAAACTACTTCTCCCTGAACCCCAGGGACAGATCCCTGGGAGTGGACGCCTTCGCCCACAGGTAGAGTTTCCATCTGGCATATGCCTTCCCGCCAGTTCCAATCCTAGCTGCAACCCTGAGGAAAATCCGGGATGATCACACCCCAACAATTCTAGTACCTCCGCTATGGCCAAAGAGGAGCTGGTACTCTTTAATAACAGAACTACAGGTAGACGGGCCATTCATCCTACCCATAAAAGACGATCTCTTACAGGGCCCTCTGCATCACCCGAACCTCAGGGGAATGAAGTTAGCGGCCTGGTTTCTGAAGCCCAGATCTTGAGGGCCAGGGGGCTATCAGAGGCGGTAATTAAAACCCTCCAGAAATCTCGGAAGCCAGTCACCATTGCCATATATAATAAAATATGGAAGAGATTCTCCTCATGGTGTCTGCCAGACCTGCCCGACCCAGACAACCCTAACATTTCCCGTATCCTAGATTTCTTAAAGAGGGGGCTGGAACTAGGTCTAAAACCTAGCACACTAAAAGTACAAGTATCAGCATTAAGCTCTATGTTTGACTGTGACCTGGCTAACCACAGGTGGATAAAAAGATTCATGACATCGGCCGCTAGGCTACATCCAAAAAAACTAGTCTCTGTCCCACCATGGGACTTGAATGTGGTGATTACGGGGCTCACTCAATCACCCTTTGAGCCTCTGTCATCCTGTACTTCTCAGCTCCTCACCTACAAACTAGCCTTATAGCAATAACCTCAGCAAGGAGAGTAGGAGAGCTCCAGGCTCTCTCAATCAAGGAACCCTACTTAACAGTTAGAGACGATTCCATAGTTCTCTCCCTTGAGTCATCTTTCCTACCAAAGGTTGTGTCTGATTTTCATAGGTCTCAAAATATAATTCTTCCTTCATTCTGTCAAAACCCAGCAAACCCCAAAGAGGAGGTGTTTCACATGCTGGATGTAAGACGAATAATTCTCCACTTCTTGGAGTACACCAAACCATATAGAATCGACCACAACCTATTTATCCATACCTCTGGTCCAAACAGAGGAAAGAAGGTGGCAAAAAACACCATTGCCAATTGGATTAAAAAGGCTATCTCTGAAGCATACCTGGCGCAAAACATCACTCCCCCCTACAGGGATCAAAGAGCATTCAACACGATCTACCTCCACTTCATGGGCTGAGAGGGCAGGCGCATCTTCAGAGCAGATTTGTAAGGCAGCAACCTGGTCCTCCTTACATACTTTCACTAAACACTATAGATTAGACCTTGTGTCCAACAGGGATTTAGTCTTTGGCCGAAAAGTTCTTCAGGCTGTTGTCCCCCCCCCCCCCAGTGCAGTATAGGTTGTTATGCCTCCTATGCTGTCGTGGAAGGTTGCTAGAGAAAATAGAATTAGACTTACCGGTAATTCGGTTTCTAGAAACCTTCCACGATACCACTATTTCCCTCCCTGCATTCTTGGACAAATTCTGAGAATCTTAAGGTAACCGGTGCTATGGTAATCAGTTATAAGTCACTGGTGAGAGGGAGGTGGGAGGGACCTTTTAACCTCTCATGCTTCCTGTCCCCCATTAGGGCGTGGAGACATCCTCCTATGCTGTCATGGAAGGTTTCTAGAAACCGAATTACCGGTAAGTCTAATTCTATTTTTTCTGCAACAGAAGACTAAACTTCTGCTTCCCAAGAGGTGCACAGTCCAATTGTGGTTGTTTCGGAAATGTTCAGTCCAAAAAAGCCACCAACAGGACAACTCTCCTACCCGCTAGGAAAAGAAACCTTCCTTCAGGCCCAACCCCCTCCTGGCATCCACAAACCCATCAGCGCTGGTCTACTACGCCTGGATCTAGCAGACTGCCTTTGGCATGACGGGGCGTTCCCACCTTGGATGTCTCAGGGTTGGTTGCTGTCTCCTTCACTATTCAAGGCTGGTATTATGATATCTGGACCTAGACACCGGAAGCAGGCCCCAGGGGGCCGAGCCACAGACCCTCCCATCAGTCCTGCCTGCATGCACCAACAGCATATTACAGTTGTACAATACATAAGAAATGCATTACATGAAATAAGCAAAAGTTTTCAATGCAAAAAAATGCATTTTTATAAAATTAAAGGTTTCTATATATGTAGGAATGTTATTTAGCCAATATTTCTGTAAGTAAAAGTCTGAGATTTCTATGGGAAATCTTAATTTGTTCCTCTCAAACTGGTTCTGAATGTAAATAAAACATTGCTCTGATTTAAGTCTCCATGTTGTAATTTAGCTTTTTAGTTCATGCATGGACAAGCCCATGATGCATCTGTGTAACACATGGAAGGTACTGTAATAACTGGGTTAGGCTAGTTTCACACTAGCGTACCTACACACAGCGCACGGCGCCCCCTCCAGTCATCTCCTACTATCGCACATCGCTGCATGCGATCTGCGCACCCTATCTTTGGCATAGGGTGCGCAGACTGTGCGCTAGTAGGATTTTGCGTGCGCTGCGCTCTTTTGACGGTGCGCCAAGCGCCCCAAAATGCAACATGGTGCGTTCGTCGCACCGTCAAAAAGGCGTAGCGCATGCAAAATCCTACTAGCGCACGGTCTGTGCACCCTATGTTAAAGGTAGGGTGCGCAGATCGCATGCAGCGATGTGCGATAGTAGGAGACAACCGGAGGGGGCGGGGCTTAGCGGCGCCGTGCGCTGCCTGTAGATACGCTAGTGTGAAACTAGCCTTAGACAGGTAAACCACTTTTGAGACCGTGAAGTTCACTTTTACAAGCTGCATAGATGTAAGCCTGCCTAAAGGGAACATGTCACCAGGATTCCCCATAAAAAAACGATACAAACTGGCGTGCATGGAGCGTGTAAGTGCACGTTCACACTGGCCAGTGAACAGAAAAAAAACAAACATGATTGAATACCCTGCAGTAAATGGCATAGTGCATGAAAATAATATAGGGGATTTAGTTAACATGTTCTTTATTAAAAAAAAAAAGCCAAAGCCATCCCACCACTTCACGGTGACATAATTGGGACAGTCCTAACTAATATTAAAAACCTTACCGCTTTGTCCTGTGACTTGTTTGTGGATAAGGACTGAGAAGGATTAGGCCCAAATAGTGGACACACAGGAATGGGAAACCACATCAATATATAAAGATTTTTAATATTAGTTATCACTGTCCCAATTAGGGTCACTGTGAAGTGGTAGATGGCTTATGGTTTTTGCTTTTTTTAAAATCTAGCGTGTTAACAAAGTACCTTGTATTTTCATGCATTATTGCTGTTTATTTACTACAGGGTATTCAATCATTGTTTATGCCCCCCCCCCGTATAAAGTACTACCACTACCTGTATGTCGCCATATACAGCATTCTAGAATGCTGTATATATAGTACGACCACTACCTGTATACCCTCTATATACAGCATTTTATAAAGCACGTCCACTATCTGAATGCCCTTATATATACACAACATTCTAGAATGCCAATCTGCATAACTTTGTTTTTTTTTAATTAGATTTGCCTGCGGGGCAGCCCCATCCAATGGGCTTCGCTACTCTTAATCCGGTGCCTCCTCCTATCCTTCTTTGAGTCGACGACGTGTCCTAAGTCCATCCACACAGTGTCTTCCATCGCGCTCCAGTGCAGACTTACTTCTCTCTGCGCTTTGCAATACTTTGCTTTGTGATCAGCAGGGCAGAGACGAGTTCCTGCACAGAAGCGTCATGAGGGAGGTTGTGTGGATGATGTAGCATGCATCGTCCACGGGAAGGAGGACTGTACTGGAAGAACAGTGACAAACATAATACCAGACCACCCCGTAGGTGAGTATAAGATGTTATTTACATTTACCTCAGACCACACGTGAGGACGTTTTGAGACCGTGCCTCAGACCACACGTGAGGACGTTTTGAGACCGTGCCTCAGACCACACGAGAGGACGTTTTGAGACCGTGCCTCAGACCACACGAGAGGACGTTTTGAGACCGTGCCTCAGACCACACGAGAGGACGTTTTGAGACCGTGCCTCAGACCACACGAGAGGACGTTTTGAGACCGTGCCTCAGACCACAAGTGAGGACTTTTTTGAGACTGTGCCTCAGACCACACGTGAGGACGTTTTTGAGACTGTGCCTCAGACCACACGTGAGGACGTTTTTGAGACCATGCCTCAGACCACACGTGAGGACGTTTTTGAGACCGTGCCTCAGACCACACGTGAGGACGTTTTTGAGACCGTACCCGCCAGATATCAGACCACACGGGAGAACATTCCTACGTTGTGCCTACCATGCCTCAAAGTGGCACAGAAAGCAGTGTATAAAGTTGGTCATTGTATTTTAACCCCTTCATGACCAAGCCTATTTTGACCTTAATGACCAGGCCATTTTTTGCAATTATGACCAGTGTCCCTTTATGAGGTAATAACTCTGGAACAATTCCAACAGATTCTAGCAATTCTGAGATTATTTTTTCGTGACATATTGGGCTTCATGTTAGTGGTAAATTTAGGTCAATAATTTTTGCGTTTATTTGTGATAAAATCAGAAATTTGGCGGAAATTTTGCAATTTTCAAATTTTGAATTTTTATTCTGTTAAACCAGAGTTATGTGACACAAAATAGTTACTAAATAACATTTCCCACATGTCTACTTTACATCAACACAATTTTGGAACCAACATTTTTTTTTTGTTATGAAGTTATAAGGGTTAAAAGTTGACCAGTGATTTCTCATTTTTACAACAAAATTTACAAAAAAAACCTTTTTTAGGGACCACCTCACATTTGAAGTCACTTTGAGGAGTCTATATGGCAGAAAACACCCAAAAGTGACACCATTCTAAAAACTGCACCCCTCAAGCTACTCAAAACTACATTCAGGAAGATTATTAACCCTTCAGGTGCTTCACAGGAACTAAAGCAATGTGGAAGGAAAAAATGGACATTTTAATTTTTCCAACAAAAATTTTCTTTTAGCATCAATTTTTTTTTATTTTCACATGGGCAACAGGATAAAATGGATCCTAAAATGTGTTGGGCAATTTCTCCTGAGTACATGGATACCTGTTTGGGTGCACAGCAGGGCTCAGAAGGGAAGGAGCACCATTTGACTTTTTGAATGGAAAATATGCTGGAATATTTAGCGGTTGCCATGTCGCCTTTGGAGAGCCCCTGTGTGCCTAAACATTGGAGTTCCCCCATAACTGACCCCATTTTGGAAACTAGACCCCCTAAGGAACTTATCTAGATGCATAGTGACCACTTTGAACCCCCAGGTGCTTCACAAATAGATCCTTAAAAAACAAATACTTTTTTTCACAAAAATTTTCTTTTAGCCTCAGTTTTTTCATTTTCACATGGGCAACAGGATAAAATGGATCCTAAAATTTGTTGGCCAATTTCTCCTGAGTACACAGATACCTCATATGTGGTCATAAACCACTGTTTCGGTGCACAGAAGGGAAGGAGCGCCATTTGACTTTTTGAATGGAAAATTAGCTCCAATCGTTATTGGATGCCATGTCACGTTTTGAGAGCCCCTGTGTGCCTAAACAGTGAAAACCCCCCCACAAGTGACACCATTTTGGAAACTAGACCCCTTAAAGAACGTATCTAGATGTCTGGTAAGCACTTTGAAACCCCAAGTGCTTTACAAAAGTTTATAACAGCAGTGAAAATAAAAAATCTTTTTTCCTCAAAAATTATTTTTTAGCACGCTATTTTTTATTTTCCTAAGGGTAATAGGAGAAATTAGCCCCCCAAAGTTGTGCAATTTTTCCTGAGTATGCTAATACCCCATATGTTGGGGTAAACCACTGTTTGGGCACACGTCGGGGCTTGGAAGGGGGTGCGCACCGTTTGACTTTTTGAACGCAAAATTGGCTGGAATCAATGGTGGCACCATGTCGCGTTTGGAGACCCCCTGATGTGCCTAAACAGTGGAAACCCCTCAATTCTAACTCCAACCCTAATCCCAATAAACCCCTAACCACAACCCTAATCCCAACACATCCCTAATCCCAATCCTAACCCTAACACACCCCTAATCCTAACCACAAGCCTAATCCTAACCCCAACACACCCCTAACCCTAATTCCAACCCTAATTTTAACCCTAATGCCAACCGAAACCCTAGTTGCACCCTAACCCTAATTCCAACCCTAACCCTAATGGAAAAATAAACATATTTTCTTTTTTTCATTATATGTGCTGTTATGAATGAGTCACCGAAGGAGGAAAAAACAAAAATACAAGCTAAGTCCAGAAAACCGGAGAGGTTGGTAGCTAGCAGATTGCAGACCCCTGATCCTATTCACAACAACTAACAGTAGCCGTGGGGAGTTCCTACGGTGGTCCTAGACCCCTCGTCACAGCCGGAGAACTAAATAAGCCTAAAGAAAGAAAGGGGAAATCTAAACTGCCCCAGAGCAGACCCCAACATGTATTGACGGTGAAAACAGATGAAAACACAGACAGAAAGACAGGCTGAGCAAACAATGGGGCCCTCACTAACTAGATAGGACAGGAAAGAAAAGCAACTGTCTGCAATCACGCAAAAACCCTGCCAAAAATAATGTCCAACACGTCTGATAGAAAAAGGCCTTGAAGTCGCTAGACTTCAAAATCACTATATCAGCACTCAGGTATATTCTAAAAACAGAGCAAAGAGATCAACTGATCAGAGACAAAAAAGGAATTTAGCCAGTCCCAGCCAGGGCTGGCTGAACACAAACACTAAGTAAACCAGACAAAATCTCATGGAATAATAGCAGAGCAAAAACTTAGCTTTAGTAGACCGGAACTAAACTGGAGGCCAGAGCTCAGAGCAGAAAGGATCACCAGCAACCCTACAGGGCGTCGGCGGCCTTATATCCATTCAGAGATTCCGGATGTCCATTCACACTCCACTGGTTCAAATGACAGGTTTTTCCCATCCACATCATTTTCACTACCTCCTTTCACCAGCAGAGGGAGTTCATCGGACATCAAAGGTGAAGGAGAAAATGAGCTCATAACAATGTGCCTACCTATGGGGGTGATAAAGGGGGGGTTATTTACTTTTTATTTTAGTTTGATCGCTGTTAAAGTTTATCACAGTGATCAAAATGAATGAATGAAATCTGCAGCTGCAGATTCTGGCGGGTGCACTGCGCATGCGCCCACCATTTTCTAAGATGGTGGTGCCCATGATCCGGGACCGCGGGACACTGGAAGCGGCACTCGGAAAGGTACCGGGGGGTGGGAGGGGAGGTCATCGGAAGGCGGGGGGAGCAGATGATGACAGCGGCAACCGATCGCCGCTCTCATTCAGCGGCGGGGGGCAGATCGCCCCCGTTAATCATGTGGGGGGGTCAGATTGGTGTCTCCAGCCATGTTCGATGCTACTGCAGCTTTGGCCATGGCTGGTTTGTAATATTTCATCAAATTTCATTGTTGAAATATTACTATCGCTCTGATTGGCTGTTTCACTTTTAACAGCCAATCAGAGCGATCGTAGCCACGTGGTGAAGTACAAAGCCCCCTGTATCTGCGGGTCGGGTGACCTTTCATTGACCCCGGTCACCCGACCCGCAGGGCTTTAAATCCATGACACAGCATATGCGTCAATGGTCGGATTGGCACCGACTTTCATGACGCATACGCTGCCACTGGTCAGGAAGGGGTTAAGTCACTACTTGTAGGGGGTCACTACTGTATATATAGGAGATGTGGTGGGTACATACTTCATATAAAGATCTGTGTGGCCCGGTAGTGTACAGTGATGTGAAATACTTTTTGCCCACCCCTCCTGGTTTTTTACTCTCTTGCATGTTTGTCATACTTAAATGTTTCAGAGTAACAAACAAATTAAAATATTTGACAAAGATAGCACAAGTAAACACAAAATTTAATTTGGAAATGAAGGTCTTTATTATTAATTGGGAAGAAAATACATGGCCCTGTGTGAAAGTTATTGCCCCCTACTTTTTTTTACCTGTGGTTTGTCACATCTTCAAAAAGCAAAGCTCAGTTTCCCTAGCCCTACCCAGGCCTGATTACTGCCACACCTATCCTCAATCAAAAAATCACTTAAATAGGACCTGCCTGACAAAGTGAAGTAGACATCATGCTGCGATCCGAAGAAATGCATGAACAAATGAGATGGAAAGTAATTCAAATCTATCAGTCTGGAAAAGGTTATAAAGCGATTTCTAAAGCTTTGATATTCCAGCGAACCACCGTGAGACCCATTATCCACAAGTGGAGAAAACATGGTACAGTGGTGAAACTTCCTAGGAGTGGTCTGGTCATTAAAGTTAAAAAATACTGGGGGGGATGAAAAGGTTATTGAAATTGGCATTTTTTTAAGTTTATTTTATATGAAAAAAATATTTTCTTCAACTGTACAATATAGGAACATAGAGATACATTGTACATAGCATTGTATCTCTGTACTTATAGCCTCTGCTTCTGAACTCACAACCTGCAGTACAGCTCACTATTAACAAATGTTGCGATATTTTTTCAGTGTGGGCGGTAGATCACTGATAGAGCTGTTACCTGTGGGCGTTATTTTTCATGATTTTAATGTTTTGAATACAGATTTTCGTTTATTTCTATTTTTTAATGGTGAAGCAGAGTTTTTTTCTCTCTTTATATATACTCCATTCCGATGTCATCACTGATACAATTGTGCTCAAAAGTTTACATACCGCCATAGAACTTTTGCTTTCTTGGCCTTTTTTCAGAGAATATGAATGATAACATCAAAACTTTTTGGTGGTCAGAGTGGTCCGCTTTACCACCTGAGAAAATAAAGAACCTTATCCATAACTACCACAAACGACTTCAAGTAGTCAATTGATATTAGAGGGGGCAATACATGGTATTAAAAAAATGTGGTATGTAAACTATGATCAGGGTGATTTGGATGTTTTGGGTTGTCATTATAATTAAAAAAAAAAGAGAAAACACAGTAGTATGACAATAAATGGCTTCACCCAAACACTAACCATGAGTGGAGAAAAAGTTTTGATGTTATCATTCATATTCTCTGAAAAAAAGCCAAGAAAGCAATAATTCTGCCGGGCTATGTAAACTTTTGAGCACAACTGTATACCTGACAGGCCCATACATTCTGATATCACTATATATACCTGACAGGGGCTCATACATTCTGTATCAACAATAATATATACCTGACAGGAGCCCGTATACCTGACAGGAGCCCGTACAGTCTGTATCTACAGTAATATATACCTGACAGGAGCCCATACAGTCTATATCTACAATAATATATACCTGACAGGAGCCCAGTCTGTATCTACAGTAATATATACCTGACAGGAGCCCATACAGTCTATATCTACAATAATATATACCTGACAGGAGCCCATGCAGTCTGTATCTACAATAATATATACTGTATTTTTCGGACTATAAGACGCACCGGACCATAAGACACACCCCAATTTTCAGAAGGAAAATAGGGAAAAAAATAATAATGTGTCAAATGGGGGTCCGTCTTACAGTCCAAATTCAGCTTACCTGGGAAGGGATCCGGCACAGGTGGAGGAGCAGTCACAGGGGTCATTCAGTGGTCCAGGCTCTTGTGGTGGCGGCTCTGTGCTGGGGCAGGTTAGTTGTGCTGGGGCAGCTGCGCTGGGGCTGGGGCAGGTGGGCTGTGCTGGGGCTGAGGCAGCTGTGCTGGGGCTGGCGCAGCTGTGCTGGGGCAGGGGCAGCTGTGGTGGGATAGCTGTGCTGGGGCAGCTGTGCTGGGGCAGGGGTAGCTGTGCTGGGGCAGGGGCAGCTGTGCTGGGGCAGGGGCAGCTGTGCTGGGGCAGGGGCAGCTTTGCTGGGGCAGGGGCAGCTGAGCTGGGGCAGGTGGGCTCTGCGGTGCGGTGGTGGTAGCGGGCTGTGCTCCGGTGCAGGGGCAGCGGCTCTGCCGGCATTTCCTCGCAGCCCGGAGGCCCTCGCACATCCCTTGCTGGCCGCCGCCATGTTGCGGTGGCCTCTGGGAACATGGACGCCGGGAAGTTGGCCGCCGGTCCGGGGACGGCGCATGCGCGGGTTCAGAGCTCGTCCCGAGATCTCGGAGGACGAGATCTCGTTGCCGAGATTTGAATCTCGTCCCCCGAGATCTCGGGTCGAGATCTGAACCCGCGCATGTGCCGTCCCCGGGCCGGCGGCCATCTTCCCGGCGTCCATGTTCCCGGAGGCCACCGCAACATGGCGGCGGCCAGCAAGGAATGTGCGGGGACCTCCGGGCTGCGAGGAAATGCCGGCGGAGCCGCCGCCCCTGCACTGGAGCACAGCCCGCTGCCACCACCGCACCGCAGAGCCCCGCCCGCTGCCACCACCGCACCGCAGAGCCCCGCCTCCTGCCACCACCGCACCAGCCTCCAGCCAGGTATATAGCATATTGCGACCATAAGATGCACCCCCCACTTTCTCCCAAAATTTTGGGGGAAAAAAGTGCGTCTTATGGTCGGAAAAATACGGTACCTGACAGGAGCCCATACAGTTTGTATCTACAGTAATATATACCTGACAAGAGCCCATACAGTCTATCTACAATAATATATACCTGACAGGAGCCATACAGTCTATCTACAATAATATATACCTGACAGGAGCCCATACAGTCTGTATCTACAATAACATATACCTGACAGGAGCCCATGCAGTCTATATCTACAATAATATATACCTGACAGGAGCCCATGCAGTCTGTATCTACTATAATATATACCTGACAGGAGCCCGTACAGTCTATATCTACATTAATATATACCTGACAGGAGCCCGTACAGTCTATATCTACAGTAATAGATACCTGACAGGAGCCCATGCAGTCTGTATCTACAATAATATATACCTGACAGGAGCCCGTACAGTCTATATCTACATTAATATATACCTGACTGAAGCCCATGCAGTCTGTACCTACAATAATATATACCTGACAGGAGACCGTACAGTCTCTATCTACAATAATATGTACCTGACAGGAGTCCACACAGTCTGTATCTACAATAATATATACCTGACAGGAGCCCACGCAGTCTGTATCTACAATAATATATAGCTGACAGGAGCCCATACAGTCTGTATCTACAATAACATATACCTGACAGGAGCCCGTACAGTCTATATCTACAATAATATGTACCTGACAGGAGCACGTACATTCTGTATCTACAATAATATATACCTGACAGGAGCCCATGCAGTCTGTATCTACAATAATATATACCTGACAGGAGCCCGTACAGTCTGTATCTACAGTAATATATACCTGACCGGAGCCCATACAGTCTATCTACAATAATATATACCTGACAGGAGCCCATACAGTCTATATCTACAATAATATATACCTGACAGGAGCCAATGCAGTCTATATCTACAATAATATATACCTGACAGGAGCCCATGCAGTCTGTATCTACAATAATATATACCTGACAGGAGACCGTACAGTCTCTATCTACAATAATATATACCTGACAGGAGCCCATACAGTCTGTATCTACAATAATATATACCTGACAGGAGCCCATGCAGTCTGTATCTACAATAATATATACCTGACAGGAGACCGTACAGTCTCTATCTACAATAATATATACCTGACAGGAGCCCATACAGTCTGTATCTACAATAATATATACCTGACAGGAGCCCATGCCGTCTGTATCTACAATAATATATACCTGACAGGAGCCCGTACAGTCTGTATCTACAATAATATATACCTGACAGGAGCCCGTACAGTCTATATCTACAATAATATGTACCTGACAGGAGCACGTACATTCTGTATCTACAATAATATATACCTGACAGTAGCCCATACAGTCTATCTACAATAATATATACCTGACAGGAGCCCGTACTGTCTGTATCTACAGTAATATATACCTGACAGTAGCCCATACATTCTATATCTACAATAATATATACCTGACAGGAGCCCGTACAGTCTATATCTACAATAATATATACCTGACAGGAGCCCATACAGTCTATATGTACAATAATATATACCTGAGAGGAGCCCGTACACTCTATCTACAATAATATATACCTGACAGGAGCCCGTATAGTCTATATCTACAATAATATATACCTGACAGGAGCACGTACAGTCTGTATCTACAGTAATATATACCTGACAGGAGCCCATACAGTCTATATCTTCAATAATATATACCTGACGGGAGCCTATACAGTCTATCTACAATAATATATACATGACAGGAGCCCATACAGTCTACATCTACAATAATATATACCTGACAGGAGCCCATGCAGTCTACATCTACAATAATATATACCTGACAGGAGCCCATGCAGTCTGTATCTACAGTAATATATACATGACAGGAGCGCATACAGTCTGTATCTACAGTAATATATACCTGATAGGAGCCCATACAGTCTGTATCTACAGTAATATATACCTGATAGGAGCCCATACAGTCTACATCTACAATAATATATACCTGACAGGAGCCATACAGTCTGTATCTACAATAATATATACCTGACAGGAGCCCTTACAGTCTATATCTACAATAATATATACCTGACAGGAGCCCATACAGTCTGTATCTACAATAATGTATACCTGACAGGAGCCCGTACAGTCTGTATCTACAATAATATATACCTGACAGGAGCCCGTGCAGTCTGTATCTACAATAATATATACCTGACAGGAGCCATACAGTCTGTATCTACAATAATATAAACCTGACAGGAGCCCATACAGTCTGTATCTACAATAATATATCTGACAGGAACCCGTACAGTCTATATCTACAATAATATATACCTGACAGGAGCCCGTACAGTCTGTATCTACAGTAATATATACCTGACAGGAGCCCATACCGTCTACATCTACAGTAATATATACCTGACAGGAGCCCATGCAGTCTGTATCTACAGTAATATATACCTGACAGGAGCCCATACAGTCTATATCTACAATAATATATACCTGAAAGGAGCCCATGCAGTCTGTATCTACAATAATATATACCTGACAGGAGCACGTAGAGTCTATGTCTACAATAATATATACCTGACAGGAGCACGTAGCGTCTATGTCTACAATAATATATACCTGACAGGAGCACGTACAGTCTGTATCTACAGTAATATATACCTGATAGGAGCCCATACAGTCTATATCTACAATAATATATACCTGACAGGAGCCCATGCAGTCTGTATCTACAATAATATATACCTGACAGGAGCCCGTACAGTCTATATCTACAGTAATATATACCTGACAAGAGCCCATACAGTCTATATCTACAATAATATATACCTGACAGGAGCACGTACAGTCTATATCTACAGTAATATATACCTGACAGGAGCCATACAGTCTATATCTACAGTAATATATACCTGACAGGAGGCCATACAGTCTATATCTACAATAATATATACCTGACAGGAACCCATGCAGTCTGTATCTACAATAATATATACCTGACAGGAGCCCGTACAGTCTATATCTACAATAATATATACCTGACAGGAGCACGTACAGTCTGTATCTACAGTAATATATACCTGACAGGAGCCCATACAGTCTGTATCTACAATAATATATACCTGACAGGAGCTCATGCAGTCTGTATCTACAATAATATATACCTGACAGGAGCCCATACTGTCTGCATCTACAATAATATATACCTGACAGGAGCCCATGCAGTCTGTATCTACAATAATATATACCTGACAGGAGCCCGTAGTCTATATCTACAATAATATATACCTGACAGGAGCCCGTACAGTCTGTATCTACAATAATATATACCTGACAGGAGCCCGTAGAGTCTATATCTACAATAATATATACCTGACAGGAGCACGTACAGTCTGTATCTACAGTAATATATACCTGACAGGAGCCCGTACAGTCTATATCTACAATAATATATACCTGACAGGAGCCCGTACAGTCTATATATACAGTAATATATACCTGACAGGAGCCCATACAGTCTATATCTACAATAATATATACCTGACAGGAGCACGTACAGTCTATATCTACAGTAATATATACCTGACAGGAGGCCATACAGTCTATATCTACAATAATATATACCTGACAGGAGCCCATGCAGTCTGTATCTACAATAATATATACCTGACAGGAGCCCGTACAGTCTAGATCTACAATAATATATACCTGACAGGAGCACGTACAGTCTGTATCTACAGTAATATATACCTGACAGGAGCCCATACAGTCTGTATCTACAATAATATATACCTGACAGGAGCACGTAAAGTCTGTATCTACAATAATATATACCTGACAGGAGCACGTACAGTCTGTATCTACAATAATATAGACCTGGATGGAGCCCATACAGTCTAGCATCTTCAGTAGTGAGCCAGCTAGACTGTATGGGCTGCAGTTAGGACCTGGAAGGAGCCCATACAGTCTAGCATCTTCAGTAGTGAGCCAGCTAGACTGTATGGGCTGCAGTTAGGACCTGGAAGGAGCCCATACAGTATAGCATCTTCAGTATTGAGCCTGCTAGACTGTATGGGCTGCAGTTAGGACCTGGAAGGAGCCCATACAATCTAGGAACTTCAGTAGTGAGCCGGCTAGACTGTATGGGCTGCAGTTAGGACCTGGAAGGAGCCTATATATTCGGATGGCTTTAATAATTTATACCTTGAAGGAGCACATACATCTAGTGTCATGTATGGGCTGCAGTTAGGGCCAGGCAGCAGCCCATAATGTCTGCTATCTTCAAGAAAATATACCTGGAAGGAGCCCATACAGTCTAGCATCTTCAGTAGTGAGCCAGCTAGACTGTATGGGCTGCAGTTAGGACCTGGAAGGAGCCCATACAGTATAGCATCTTCAGTATTGAGCCAGCTAGACTGTATGGGCTGCAGTTAGGACCTGGAAGGAGCCCATACAATCTAGGAACTTCAGTAGTGAGCCGGCTAGACTGTATGGGCTGCAGTTAGGACCTGGAAGGAGCCTATATATTCGGATGGCTTTAATAATTTATACCTTGAAGGAGCACATACACCTAGTGTCATGTATGGGCTGCAGTTAGGGCCAGGCAGCAGCCCATAATGTCTGCTATCTTCAAGAAAATATACCTGGAAGGAGCCCAGTCTAGCATCTTCAGTAGTGAGCCGGCTAGACTGTATGGGCTGCAGTTAGGACCTGGAAGGAGCCCATATATTCGGCTGGCATTAATAATTTATACCTTGAAGGAGCACATACATTCTAGTGTCATGTATGGGCTGCAGTTAGGGTCAGGCAGCAGCCCATATTGTCTGCTATCTTCAAGAATATACACCTGGAAGGAGCCCATACAGTCTAGCATCTTCAGTAGTGAGCTGGCTAGACTGTATGGGCTGCAGTCAGGCACATGGAAGGAGCCCATACAGTCTAGCATCTTCAGTAGTGAGTCTGCTAGACTGTATTGGCTGCAGTTAGGACCTGGAAGGAGCCCATACAGTCTAGTAGGCTCAACCGCAAAGATACGTGTAATGGCGTCTTCTCTTCCTGCCTTTGCTGTCAGAACACGCCCCCTCCGGTATGACACGCCCCCTCCGGTATGACACGCCCCCAGAACTGACGTCACACCTGGAAAGCGCACATACAGTCTAGCAGGCAGCATTTACCATGGAGGCGCAGGGAGTGGAGAAGCGTGGGGACTCAGGCACTGAGCAACCGGCTGACGAGCGGGAGGAGAAGCTGCAGCTCATTAGAGGTGCGCGGTCGGTGCGTCCTGTGTGCGACGCGACATCCGCTACTAATAAGGCTTGTGAGACTGTCCGAAACTGATCTGTGTTGGGCTAGTTTCACACTAGGGCTTTTGAGCGCAGCGACGGCCTGCGCACGGCCGCCGCTAAGCCCCGTGAAACTAGCCTGGCGATAGCACTTCGCATAGCTGATGTAAGGATGTGGGATGGAGCTGCCCACATGTCACGCATAGTGTAACTTGGGAGCCACTAGAATAAAACACACTACCTGTTTTCTAATAGTGTGCCAGTGAGACATAATATGGCCACTATACAAAGCATAATTCACTTAAAGGGAACCTGTCAGCAGTTTTGGCAGCTACAAGATGCGGCCACCGCCTTTCAGGGCTTATGAATAAGCATCCTGTCCGACCTGCAAGATAAGAAAAATAGGTTTTATTATACTTACCCAGGGGGTTGGTTCGGTCCGACGGGTGTCTCAGGTCCGGGTCTGACGCCTCCCATCTTCTTGCAATGCTGTCCTCCTTCATCGCTCCCCAGCATCACGCTCCTGCGCAAGTGTACTTTGTCCTGTTGAGGGCAGAGGAATGTACTGCAGTGCACAGGCGCCGAACCTCTCTTGCCTTTCCCTGCGCACTGCAGTATTCTGCTCTGCCTTAAAACGGCAGAGAGGTACACCTGTGCTGGAGTGTGATGTCGGGGAGCCGCGAAGAAGCAGGAGGACTGCATCGTAAGAAGATGGGAGGCGTCAGACCCGGACCTGAGACACCCATCGGACCGGACTGTCCCCCCGGGGGAGTATAACAAAGCTTATTTTTCTTATATCTTCAAGGTCGGAGCAGTGGCTTATCTACAGCATTATAGAATGCTGTAGAGAAGCCCTGAAAGGCAGTGGCCACATCTTATAGCGTTCAAAACAGGTGACAGGTTCGCTTTAATTCATTGACTAGTCTCAACAGCAGCAGCACCCACCCGCCATCCCCTCATGGTATTTTCCTACAAGTTGTTTTGGTGCCTGTTATCAGGTGGTTTTGTGCACAATGTGACAAAAATCACTGTCTCCAAAAAACACAGCACTGTGTACATAATGTTTACTAAATATCACTGTATGCTTTACTGTAACAACTGACTGCAGCTTATTGAGCAAATCACAAAGGCAGTGAGAAATGGCACGAAAACACTTCCAGATGCTGGGTGTGTGCATCTAATGGCCTCCGAAAGATCCAAGTACAGGGGACACCCCAGCAGAGCTGGCATTGTGACCTATCATATATTAAGACTTTGGTTGGACTACCACCGATTAGATATTCATGACATGTCCAACCCTTCTACATTATTCCAGGGATCCATAACCTGCAGCCCAGGGGCCACACATAGCCCATAATGTCTTTCTGTGTCGGCACAGCCATACGATCACAGACTTGCTATTCTGCATGTGGCAGCCTATCTGTAGAGTAAGGCTACGTGCACACGCTGCAGAATGGGGTGCGGATTTGGCCGCACGGATTTTGTAAAATCCGCAGGTAAATCTGCAGGTCAGAAGACCTGCGGTTTTACCTGCGGATTGCTCTGCGGTTTTTCATCTCCACAATGGAGGAGATGGTAAACCGCAGAGGAACCCGCAGAAAGAATTGACATGTCAATTCTTTCTGCGGTTTCAAAACCGCGGAAAAGTCTGCACCGTCTGCACTGCGGTTTTTTTATTCCCATAGGTTATAATGGTACTGTACACCGCAGCAAAAACTGCTGCGGACCCGCAGCAGCCAAATCCGCTGCGGAACCGCAGCAGAATCCGCAGCGTGTGCTCATACCCTAAAGCCCCCATTATCAGCGACCGGCCCCCCTGCCGGTTATCGCTGATTGTCCTGGAATGGCCAGGACATTTTTTTTTTATTGCTGGTCTCCCACTGGCCAGCACGCATCGCTGCGTGTGACAGGCGGGAGACCAGCGAGCAGGAGCTGGTAACTAAGGTAAACAGAGGGTATCTAAGTGGCGCGCAGCGCTTAGAAACCCGATGTGTACCTTGGTTACCTTGGTGCTGATCGCTGGTGAAGCTGCCTGTTTGGCAGCTCACCAGCGATCATGTAGCGACACACCAGCGATCCTGACAAGGTCATATCGTTGTCGGGATCGCTGGTGCGTCGCTATGTGTGACGGGGCCCTAACTCATATCAGGGAAAAATGGCACGCAGTCATCTGTGTGTCACCCATAGATAATATGAGAATAAGGACAATTGATCCATTTGACCAGGGCTGTGGAGTCGGAGTTGGTGCTCATTTTGGTGGAGTTGGAGTCGGTATAAAATGGACCGACTCTGACTCCTAAAATATATAATAAATTGGGTACAGTAATTCAATGCAGGATGTGCTGAATATTTTTTCATAGGAGTTTGGGAAAGTTATGAAATGTCCTATAAATGGCTGTTATATTCCTGATCTTAAGGCTACATTCACACACAGCGTTTTTCCTGTGTTTTTTGAGGATACGTTTTTCAGCTGCAAAAGTTGATCATCTTTTTAAAAAACTGCATCACCTGAAAAGTTTTTGAGCTCATAGATAATGTTCTCAGTAGCAAAAGCAGATTAGAAATCTGCTCTATCCATATCTGTCTATCCATATCGTATCTGTACCAAAAAGAATGAAAACCGGGTAGTACACCAATATATATTCTGTTCTATCTAAATATCTTGATTATTGGATCATAAAAATGATTAAATGTCTGAGGTTCACATTGTACTACAATAAATTTTTCACTTAAATATAAGCAATATGTGTGGGAGTCGGAGTCGGTGTAAGGGAAATTGAGGAGTCGGAGTCGCAGGTTTGGCTTACCGACTCCACAGCCCTGCATTTGACACTCCAGAAATAAATAAATGAAGGTGGTTGTCTATGTAGATGGCTCTCATTGTTTGTAAATGATAATTAAAAGGGCTGTCCACTACTCCGACAACCGTTTCTGAATTCTTGTTTCCCTCCAGCAAAATAAAACCTTTATACTCTCGTCCAGTTCTGTTCCAGTCGTGACGGCATTAAATCTCACGGGGATCACGTGGCATTATGTCATACGATCCCTGTGGCCAATCAGCTCTCGCTTCACATAACAAAGTGCGAGCCCTCATGCCTGCAAAGCGCAGGCATGAGGAAGTCTGCAGAACTGCCTGTGACAGATTGCTGATCTGTCACAGTGATCTGTCACAGGACAGTTGTGTCCCACCAGGGACTATGTAATAAAGTAAAAAAAAAAAAAATCGCTAAATAAATTAGTAAAAAAAAAAATATATATTCCCCAATAAATTAATTTTTTGAAAAGAAAAAAAAAACAAAATAAAAGTAGACATATTTGGTATCGCCGCGTCCGTAGCGACCCGCCCTATAAAACTGTCCCATTAGTTAACCCCTTTAGCGAACCCCTTAAAAAAATAAAAAAAGAAGCAAAAAATAATCATTTATTATCATACCACCGAACAAAAAGTGCAATAACGTGCGATCAAAAAGACGCATATAAATATCCACGGTACCGCTGAAAATGTAATCTTGTCCCGCAAAAAACGAGCCGCCATACAGCGTCATACGCAAAAAAATAAAAAAGTTATAGCTCGCAGAATAAAGCGATGCAAAAATAATTATTTTTTATATAAAATTGTTTTCATTGCAAAAAAACGACAAAACATAAAAAAATTCCTAAATGAGGTATCGCTGTAACCGTACCGACCCAAAGAATAAAACCGCTTTATCAATTTTACCGCACGCGGAACGGTGTAAATGCACCCCCCCCCCAAAAAAAAATTCATGAAACGCTGGTTTTTGTTCATTCTGCGCCCCAAAAATCTGAATAAAAAGCGATCAAAAAATGTCACGAGCCCGAAAATGGTATCAATAAAAATGTCAACTCGTCCCGCAAAGAATAAGACCTCACATGACTCGGTGGGTCAAAATACGGAAAAATTATAGCTCTCAATATGTGGTGATGCAAAAACTATTTTTACAATAAAAAGCGTCTTTTAGCGTGCGACAGCCGCCAAACATAAAAACCGCCATAAATAGTAAATCAAACCCCCCGTTATCACCCCTTAGTTAGGGAAAAATAATAAAACTAAAAGAAAATGTATTTATTTCCATTTTCCCATTAGGGTTAGAGTTATAATTGGGGGGTTTCCACTGTTTGGGCACATCAGGGGCTCTCCAAATGCAACATGGCGTCTGATCTCAATTCCAGCCAATTCTACGTTGAAAAAGTCAAATGGTGCTCCTTCCCTTCCAAGCTCTGCCATGCGCCCAAACAGTGATACATATGGGGTATCAGCATACTCAGGACAAATTGCAAAACAACTTTTGGGGTCCAATTTCTCCTGTTACCCTTAGGAAAGTAAAAAATTGGGGGCAAAAATATCATTTTTGTGGAAAAAACGATTTTTTTATTTTCACGCCCAGGCGTTATAAACTTCTGTGAAGCACTTGGGGGGGAAAAAAATTGGTGACTAAAAGATCATTTTTGTGGAAAAAACGATTTTTTAATTTTCACGCCCGGGCGTTATAAATTTCTGTGAAGCACTGGGGGGGTTCAAAGTGCTCACCACACATCTAGATAAGTTCCTTGGGGGTTTAGTTTCCAAAATGGTGTCATTTGTGGGGGGTTTCTACTGTTTTGGTACATCAGGGGCTTTCCAAACGCGACATGGTGTCAGATCTCAATTCCAGCCAAAAACGTCAAATGGCGCTGCTTCCCTTCCGAGCTCTGCCATGCGCCCAAATAGTGGTTTACCCCCACATGTGGGGTATCAACGCACTCAGGACAAATTGCACAATATCTTTTAGGGTCCTGTTACCCTTGGAAAAATAAAAATTGGGGGTGAAAAGATTATTTTTGTGGAAAAAAAATATGATTTTTTTAATTGTACCGCTGTACGTTATAAAGTTCTGTGAAGCCCTTGTGGGTTCAAAGTTCTCACCACATATCTAGATAAGTTCCTTGGGGGGTCTAGTTTCCAAAATGGGGTCACTTGAGGGGGGGGTTTCCACTGTTTAGGTACATCAGGGGCTCTCCAAACGCGACATGGCGTCCGATCTGAATTCCAGCCAATTTTGCATTGAAAAAGTCAAACGGCGCTCCTTCCCTGCTGAGGTCTGCCATGCGCCGAAACAGTGGTTCCCCCCCACATATCAGGTATCAGTGTACTCAGAACAAATTGCACAATAACTTTTGCAGTCCAATTTCTCCTGTTACCTTTGGTAAAATAAAAAAAATTGAACCTGAAGTATTTTTTTTAGTGAAAAAAAGTTAAATGTTCATTTTTTTTAAAAATATTCAAAAAATTCCTGTGACGCACCTAAAGGGTTAATAACTTCTTGAATGTGGTTTTGAGCACCTTAAGGGGTGCAGTTTTTAGAATGGTGTCACTTTTGGGTATTTTCTATCACTATAGACCCCTCAAAGTGGCTTCAAATGTGATGTGGTCCGTAAAAATAAAATGGTGTTGCAAAAATGAGAAATCGCTGGTCAATTTTTAACCCTTATAACTTGCTAACAAAAAAAATTTTTTGGTGCTGATGTGAAGTAAACATGTGGGAAATGTTATTTATCAAGTTTTTTGTGTGCCGTATCTCTGTGATTTAAGGGCATAAAAATTCAAAGTTGGAAAATTGCGAGTCATTACCTCATAAAGGGACAGTGGTCAGAATTGTAAAAATTGGCCTGGTCATTAACGTGCAAACCACCCTTGGGGCTTAAGGGGTTAACGAACCTAGTTACATGACTTAGGATAAAAGTCAAGCCAGAATCCATTTCCAGACACTGTGTTTCGGGGTACTGCCCCTCATCAGTGCAAAATGGGAGATCTGGTTTAGCATGTAATTCTCCGCAAGGAGAAATGATACTGCTTGGATATCGGTCAGACGCCTCTCTCACAGCCAAACCAGATCTCCCATTTTGCACTGATGAGGGGCAGTACCCCGAAACACAGTGTCTGCAAATGGAGATTCTGGCTTGGCTTTTATCCTAAGTCATGTAACTAGGCTCGATAAAGGGTCAACATTGACTTTTAGGATTGCTACCTCCAATAGGTGGCACTAGAGTTCTAGTCCTCTTCCTCTCTGAAGAGACAATTAGCATATTTCCCAGAGGAGCATTGCGGCTTTAAGTCTCCTCACCTCGACATGCTGAGCATGTCATTCTCCGCAAGGAGAAATGATACTTCTTGGATTCCAGTCACTTACGTACAGTACTTCTGGCCTTCGTCTAGCATCTTCCTGATTCTGGCTTTTGTCAGGTTGTTGTGATTGGTGTTCTGGTCAGGTTGGGTTTGGGTGAGCTGTTCCAAGGGTCCCGGTTCTTCTGTTTCACCTACATGTGTCAGGGCTTTATGGTGATGGGAGCTTGGATTGCTCCTACGTAGGTGAGCCCGGAATGACAGTGCCCTCTTTAGAACCGTTAGAGGTGTGTGTGTGTGTGTATATATATATATATATATATATATATATATATATATATATATATATACATATCTATATTTCATAGAGGTATAGATATCAGAATAGCCAATAATTCAATTGTTGGCTTCTTTAAAATCATTACAGAACCCAACAGGATATGAGACCTGGTTTACATACAGTAAACCATTGGATAGATTTGTGTTTGTCCCTAACTAATAATGTTAGTAGTGTATGTGTGTGTAAAAAATTGGAGCTGTAGGTGTTGAAATAAAGAATTAAATCACAGATAAAACTGGCATGGTCTCCTGCACAATTTTCTCTGCCAGAGAGGGAAAGCCAGTGACTGAGGGCAGATATTAATAGCCTTGGAAAGGGACCATGGCTATTGTCCACCCTGGCTAAAAACATCTGCCCAGAGCGACCCCAGAAAAGGCGCATCTGTAAAATGCGCGTATTCCGGCACTTAGCCTCTCTCTTCCCTTTGCCCTGTAGTGGCTGACATATGGGGTAATAAGGGGTTAATATCACCTTGCTATTGTAAGGTGACAATAAGCCTGGTTAATAATTGTATGAAAGGGTTAAAAACATTAAGAATAAAGTCTTTTAATTAAATAATTAAACACACAGGTTTCCCATCTTTATTAAACTCCCAATCCAATCGAAGCCCTTGTTCTCCTGTAAAAAATCAAAAATAAAAAAACAATATCCCATACCTGTCCGCCGTAAAGTCAAGTTCCACACCGAAATCCATCTCAAGGGGTTAAATAGCTAATGCTACCAGCCTGGCTGTAAACCACTGTGTAATGACTGAGAAACTGCCTGCTCAGCCTCCCCGCCTGACCGGACATGAACTCATTAGTGTGGGAAAGTTTCTGAATATTTTCCCACGCTGTCGAGCTCACCTCAGGTCAGGCGGAGAGTCTGCGCAGCCTCAGTGACTACCGCTGATGTCAGTGAAGCTGTGCAGACTCCCCAGCATGACCTGCGGTGAACTGGACAGTGTGGGAAAATGTTCACTATATATATATGTATGTGTGTGTGTGTATATAGACTGTATATATGCTTTCACGAATATTTGAGGCTATGAACCCATTATATGTCCATTTTGCAAGCTGGCGAGAAAATTTCGCCATGCGGATGTCACAAGGATGCTTAGATGCGAGAAAATCTCATCCTCGCATTGCATACGGATCACTGTTCAGGGAACATATCTTCGATTCTCGGCTGTGTAAAACAGACCAATTTTTTATACGTTGTGTGTGACTCCAGCCTAAGTGTTATTATTTTACTAGGGGTGGGGGCACATTGGGATTAAGAAGAGCTTGTCCGAATAGGACAGCCCCTTTAAATTTACAACAGGGAGAGTCACATACAACCATGGCTTCCTCCTTTATGGAGTTTAAACTCCAGAAGATGGGGACCTCACAATCTGCATCCTGAGCTTATTTTAAGGGCATGCTCACACTAGTGTTTATTCTATCATGCAAGAGGGTCGGGCGGTTATACTAATGACACTCAGCTCAAACTCTGTCACAATTTGAGCTGAGTATCATATTAGTGTGATATGATTCTATCGCATGAGAGAATCATATTATGGGTGCAGAGAAGATGGAGGACTCAATTTATCCATTTTCTCTGTGTGTACATCGACTGCACTCTATTGTTTTAGGCTAAGTTCAATTAGCGTTCGGGGGCTTTGTGGAGGGCTGCGTACTTCCCCTGTTAAGCTCCGCCTACTTCTGCATGCATCCTGCGTATATATCTTTAACATTGGGTACGCAGGACATGCTGATGTATGCGGATGCGTCGTTTTGACGCACCCGCCGTCCGCACAAAACGCAACTTAGTGTGAGCAAGCTTTAAATGAAAGGGAATGTTACCAATGTCATGTGTAATGGCTGACAGTCTGCTCTGATCTATATGACTCACTGGTAGCACCTATTTCATTTAGGCTTTCACACTAGCGTTCGTGGGCGCAGCGCAGGGCCGCCGCTAAGCCCCGCCCCTGGCCGTGCCCCCTCCGGTCAGTTCCCCTGATCGCATGAGGCTGCATGCGATCAGCGTATCCTATATGTAGCGTTGGCTACGCTGATCGTGCGCTGACTGTGCACTCGTCTGATTTTGCTGGCGCTGCGCCGTTTTGGCGCTGCGCTTAGAGCGCAAAAATGCAACACAGCGTGTTTTTGTGCGCTGGGCACAGCGCCAGCAAAATCAGGCCAGCGCACAATCAGCGTATCCAACGCTAAATATAGGATACGCTGATCGCATGCAGCCTCATGCGATCAGAGGAGGATCTGACCGGAGGGGGTGCGGCCGGGGGCGGGGCTTAGCAGTGGCCATGCGCTGCGCCCATGAACGCTATTGTGAAACTAGCCTTAGACCTCCTTCACACATGCTGATATTTTTGGTACTGGATAAACTGTGATAACGGCGATATCCATGTGTCATGCATGTGCCGCATCATTCAGTACTGGCGCCTGGGTGAAAACTGTACAGTTAGCACTGTTCCCAGGTACTGGGTGTTGATTGCAGCTCTCATCATTGTCGCCTGGTTTCCCTGCGATCAATGGGTTACTTGGAGTGTGGGGGGTGTAATCTGCTCTTTAGCACTTAGGGGGCTCTTCTATTTTAGGAAAATCTGCACTCGAGGCAAATAGCGCTCCATCCCTACCAAGACTCTCCGTTTGGCTGAGCAGTACTGTACAGCCACATATAGGGTATTTCTATATTCAGCAGAAATTCTGGGACACATTCTGGTGCCAATTTTGCCCACTTATGTGAAAATTTTAAATCTGGGGCTAAAAGAAAATTTTTGTGGTAAAAATGTAATTATTTTTTCTACACTGCCCAATGGTATAAAATTCTGTGACACACCCTTGGTATCAATATGATCATTAAGTCTTGTCTTTTAGTTCAATTAACCCTGAGGTGTCGGTATTGGGTTCCGGTGCAGTTTACTTTATAGGGAATAAAGTCTCACCTCCTGGGGAGGGTGCTGGGGTGTAGCGCAGGGCTAAACAGGAGATAGGGACAGGTCGGGGACTTAGGGGTACACTTAATGGTAGTGAGGCCCAAGTTAAGGAAAGTCAGGGGCCCTGGTTCCACGTCTTCTGTTTTCCCCCTACTTCTCCATGATAGAAATTGGGTCGCCCTCGTCACACCCAGGGCTGTGGGGTACTCGGAACCGGGTCGGTTTCAGGGGGATGAATGTGTCACAGCAGCGGTGACCCGGTCCGTGGCCCTGGGCGCCCTATATCAATGGCGGTGGTGTTTGTAATATAGTTTATATGGAAAGTTCGTGACGCCACCTGTGGTGCTCGGCAAGTGTGATGTTAGGCTGACACTGAGGGCAGATCCTCTGGGACTGATGGTGTGCGCAGCTTAGATGGTAAAGCTCCCCACAGGCGGAGCTGTAGTCCCAGGGCAGTGTAGATGTAGTAATGGCGGAGAGGCATAGATGATGTAGGAGCAGGTACTCGAGTGTAACGGTGCGGAATAACTGGAGGACACCAGGGTGTGCGGTTCCAAGGCTTTACTCACTGTTTGCAGTTCGCACACACACGCCTGCCTCCGTACTGTGTTCTCCGAGGTCAGGTCTCCAGCCAACCTCCAGGCCAGATAGGATTCTCCCTTCCACACTCCGCCAATATGTACCTTTACTGAATGACTCCTCCAATGCGCCTTTAGGTGCGAAGCACTCCAGTACTTAGTTATCCTGGAATGCCTCTCTCTAGGTGTTGCTAGTCTTTACTTGTATGACAGAGAGCTGTAGCCTGCTTTGGGGACTCCTCTCTGCTCTCTCTCCGGCTCTCTATTTAATTGCTGTTGTGTCCCAAGTCTATGAGGGGAGCAAGGCGTTAGTGGCTCACTCTCACTCCACCCGCCTCCCAGCACATCTCGTGTTACAAAGCAGGGTTCCACGAGGGGTGCTTTGAAGCTGTTAGGTGGCCCCACTGAACTATCCTGTGTGTGGAATGCAGGTGTGGAGTGTGGTCAGGAGTTCCCACCTTACCTGGATGGTGGGGCACTACACCTTAGGAGAAGGTGCAGTACCTCTGTGGCGACTGAAGCCTCAGGGACGCCACATAATAGTCTCTAAAGGCCGTGGCAATACAGTCTGGATCTTAAATCTAATTTTCTTTCAGATTTTTGAGTGTATATATCAGTGACTTCGCCTTCCTTCTTTTAACCCCTTAACGACCAGGGGTATTTTTGGTTTTACATTTTCATTTTTCCCTCCCCTTCTTTCCATAGCCATAACTTTTTTATTTTTCCGTTTATATGGCCATGTGAGGGCTTATTTTTTGCGGGACGAGTTGTACTTTTAAATGTCATCTTTGGTTTTACCATATCGTGTACTCGAAAACGGGGAAAAAAATTCCAAGTGCGGTGAAATTGCAAAAAAAGTGCAATCCCACACTTGTTTTTTGCTTGGCTTTTTTGTTAGGTTCACTAGATGCTTAATCTGACCTGCCATTATGATTCTCCAGGTCATTACGAGTTCATAGACACCAAACATGTCTATGTCCTCTTTTATCTAAGTGGTGAAAAAAAATTCCAAAGTTTGCTAAAAAAAAAAAAAAAAAAAAAAAAAAAAATTTGCGCAATTTTCCGAGACCCGTAGCGTCTCCTTTTTTCATTATCTGGGGTCGGGTGAGGGCTTATTTTTTCCGTGCCGGACTGACGTTTTTAATGATAAAACTTTTGTGCAGATACGTTCTTTTGATCGCCCGTTATTGCATTTTAATGCAATGTCTTGGTGACCAAAAAACGTAATTCTGGTGTTTTGAATTTTTTTCTCGCTACGCCGTTTAGCGATCAGGTTAATGCTTTTTTTTTAATTGATTGGGCGATTCTGAACGTGGCGATGCCTAATATGTGTGTGGGATTTTTTTTTTTACGGTTTTATTTTGATTGGGGCGAAAGGGGGGTGATTTTAACTTTTACGTTTTTTAAATTTTTTTTTTATTTTTAAACTTTTTTTTTTTTTTTACTTTTGGCATGCTTCATAGAGACCTCTGGTTGTCCAGGCAACATGACGCCGACCCCCGATCACGTGACGGAGGTCGGCGATGAGGTCATTTCCGGCCCGGCGGCCGGAAATGCTATTTAAATGCCCGCTGTCAGCTTTGACAGCGGCATTTAACTAGTTAATAGGCGCGGGCGGACGGCGATTCCGCTCGCCCCTATTGCGGGCACATGTCAGCTGTTCATAACAGCTGACATGTCCCAGCTTTGATGCGGGCTCAGCGCCGGAGCCCTCATCAAATCAGGGGAAATGTCTGATGACGGACTGTGCATGTCATTGGACATTAAGAGGACTTGAGTTTTGATACTTTATATAAATATAAATTTTGTGAATATTTTTATTGAATCTCTATTCATCATATCTCTTAGCTCTCTTCTATTTTGTGATAAAAGATTGAGGATGTCCGGTTTGAGCGATTGTTTGTGTTCTTTCTCAAGTGTCTGTATCAAGTGTCTCTAAAAAGAGAATCCAGGATGGTTTGTCGTGTTTTGTTTCTGTGTGAGGCTACGGAGATCCACTCTCCTCTCACCACTGCCTTGTGAGCTTCCCCGACAGTAGGGAACTGCACGTTGTCTTGTGTGTTCAATTAGAAATATTCTTTTAACGTTTTTTGTATTTTTTCTTTGGCAGATTGTTTGGACAATAGTATCTCATTAGGTCTCCATGTTTTGTTATTTGGTCTGTGACCTAATTGTCAGGAACACCGCACTGAACTTGCTCACTGAGCCAGTGTGCGTGTCCTGAGTAAAGGCGAACAGTGCTCAAAGATACCTGTGGAGCGGGCAGCAGCCGAGTAGATGCGTACTTCAGAGCCGCAGGACCTGAAGCACGTGACTGCTAGGGGCATGGCCTAAACTCCACAGAGCTAGGAGCTGCAAGATAACTCCTAGCAGGGTAACTGTGAGACAAAGTTAACAGGGGCCATAGACAGGGAGAATAGTCAAGACGTAGCCAATGAGTCACACACAGAGATAGCTGCAGAGAGTAGTCAGGTCACAGGCAATGAGTCATACACAGAGATAATAGCGCAGTACAAAATCAACAGGCAAACTCACAATGGGAAACAGAACCGGGTCAGCACCATATAAACAAGCTATAGCAACATACAGGCACACAGGGGTCAGCACACTAGGCCAAAGGCAAAAGTATAACTGGCAGGGTGTGAAGCTTCCCAGGGGTTTAAGAAGCTCTCCCAGAACCAGAAAGAGGCCACAATCATTAACCCCAGGTGTTCAGGTCAAAACCTGCACCGAGCTCCAGACATTAACCCCAGGTGTGTAGCTCAAAAACCTGCACTGGGATCATGACACTAATATTATTTTATTTATTATCAAATGGTCCGAATGAACACTCAAAATTATTTTTGTGTCTTTTAAGACTGGTATCATCTGAAATGGTAAAAAGAAATGGTCTTTTCGACTATATGACAGCTGTGTTTGTGAAAAGTGGGTGAAGTCTTATATCGTAGGGTGTAGGAATAACCATGTTTCTACTACGTTGGTTTAAATGTAAGATCGCAGAAATGCGTTTAAGTGCATTTTTAGGTACATTTGATTTCCCTGTGGAAGTATCTATGACTGGTTCAAGAGGTGTATTAAGGTCCCCTCTCAGAATCCGAGTACCCTGTATAAAATGATTAGCTTCCCTAATTATTCTAGAGAACCAAATATCTTGCTTGGTATTGGGGGCATATAAGTTACCTATTGTTATTAATTTGTGGGCAATTCTCCCTTTTACAAAGATATATCTGCCATCACTGTCTTTGAGTACTTCTATACATTGGAATGGTGTGTGCTTTGAGAATGCTATTGCAACCCCTCTTCATTTCCTGGAGGATGAGTGTGCATGGAACCAAGTGTTGCAATAATTTTTTTCAAGATTTGTTTTTTTTTTTTCTTGTATAATGTGTGTCTTTTGCAGTAACACGATGTTAGGCGTCGGGTTCCGACCACTGCACAGCAGGAATCCAGATCCTTGCACTCGGCGGTCTCCCATTCTCCTTCGGCCACAGTGGAGCCTGCTCAGCAGTCTCGTCGGTCCCGGCGCTCTGCCCAAACTAGCAGTGTGGGATTGGTTGCTCCTGCCACCTCTGGTGCAGGTATGTCAATGCAGCCTGGCCAGCAGCAAAAGACTCCAGAATCTAAGTCCTTCCATCGCTCCACTGAGCATGCTCATGGGATGATTCTAAATTGGGGATCGGGAGTCACATGCTCAGGTCCTTCTCCGGTTCTGATTGGTCCATCAGGGGGATCTGGAAGGTTCCGGAAGGTCTCGGCTATTAAAGACTCGTCTGGCCGCTAGGCCATGCTCTAGTATAGACTCTAGTTGCTATATGTGTGGATGATGACGGATGCATGTACCTGGTGAATGACTTATTAAGATTCCCCTCCCTTGGATATTACGCATGTGGTTAGGGTATCAGTATTAGAGTCAGCGCCAGTCAGTGGCTAAGCTATAGGCCACAGTGCTCATCAGTCCACAGCACTAGCGTCCGATGGTGTCGCCTACTACAGGGCACTATCGTACCGCGGCAGTCAGTCGCTCCGCGGCAGTCAGCCTCAGTTAGCGGTGCGCCATACCATTGATATATATGTGGAAGGAAGGGGGGGATAGAGGGAAGAAACGAAAATGAGAAGAGATGACAAAAGAACAGGCTTGACGCCCTAACTTAGATAATGTACCGGTAACTATTAAGCTAACTAAATAGTACCCAACAAGTGAAACTGGTAAACTTTAGTAACCAAAAAGCATATTGAACCACTTATGAGCGGGTTTATAAGGTTCGACTGCTGTAGTATTCTCCTGTATGTAACAGGAGACAAAGAGGGGAAAAAGTCCCTCTTCTAAGTCCTCTAATGTTCTCCCATAGTTCACTTTTCTTTAGATCTTTGAACTCCCGCTCATCTTTTCCTATTTTTCTAACTTTTAGAATTGCCCGCTTTCTTCCATTTCTCCTGCATTGGCAGGTCTAGGGACTGGAGATCTGTATGTAGTGATTTCAGATCAGGGATCGGGTCGAGCTAAATCTCAAGTTCTTCACAAGTCTTTACTATATCCTGGGTCATTCTGATTGTAAATCTCTTGCCTCCTGCTGTAATAAGCAATCCAAAGGGGAAGAGCCATCGGAATAAGTAGTGTCTTTCTTTTATTCAGTAAAGGGCTTGAGTATGCGTCATTTGGCTAGAGTTGAAGGAGCAAGGTTTTGGTATATATAAACTATGGTTTCTCTAAATGTCAGAGACTCTGTCCTTGCTTTTTTGAAAATCTTCTCCTTTATACGAAAGTCAAGAATCCTGCAGATTATGTCTCTTGAGGGTTCCGTTGGTTTAGGTTTCAATGCACGGTGGGCTCTCTCTTGGATCAGCATTTGACCTTCATTCGGATCCAACATTGGCATAAAGAGCTGTTACATCTTCCCGTTCAATTGCTTCTGGAATTACCCACCCTCTGAGGCTATTTCTGTTTTCCATGTCTTCCCATGTCGTATACAGAGTGTTAATATGATCTTCATGAATTTGCAGGCCTTGTGATATTTCTCCTCTGCAGCCAGAGGTGCTAAAGGGGAAGACAGGATTCTTTTAATAAAGCCTCTGGAGATGGGTTTGTCCGAATCTGCTGAGTCAGTCGACTCTATTTCTATCCAATATATAAAGCTCAATGTGTGTATATGTGTATATGTCCGGGATTGGCATCTGCACCGTTGCAGCTACACAAAATTTTACACAGTCACCACGTCTGGACCATGAGAGCGTCATAGGCTATGTTGTGAGGCAAAATTTTAACCCCCCAAATGCAATGGATAGTTGCACATAAAACAGTAATCATTAAATACTCGTCCTCAAGGGAACAGGCATGCACTCACCAGAGAAACGATGATGATGATGATGATGATAATGAAAGCAAAGGCTGAGCATGTCCCGAATGAACAGGGACATAAATTACAAAAACAGCAGGAGTTGCATACCAGCAGAGGTGACGGGAGCACAATGCAGGGTGATAATGTGCTAGGAAGTCCGTGCACAAACGGAGTGCTGCCAAGATAAGAAGCGTTTGCACAGGCACAGGGGAGGGCAGGAGATGAAAGGAGTGGGAAGGGAAAGCTCCGGCCGGTGGCATCCCTAGAAACCCACTTAGGAACAGCTGCCCGAGAGTACCTGGGCGTGTGACGTCACAGCCTGTACAGGACAGTGTGCAGGCCAAAAAGCAAACCAACGCGTTTCGAAGGTGCAAACTGGCCTGCACACTGTCCTGTACAGGCTGTGACGTCACACGCCCAGGTACTCTCGGGCAGCTGTTCCTAAGTGGGTTTCTAGGGACGCCACCGGCCGGGGCTTTCCCTTCCCACTCCTTTCATCTCCTGCCCTCCCCTGTGCCTGTGGAAACGCTTTTTATCTTGGCAGCACACCGTTTGTGCACAGACTTACTAGCACATTATCACCCTGCATTGTGCTCCTGTCACCTCTGCTGGTATGCAACTCCTGCTGTTTTTGTAATTTATGTCCCTGTTCATTCCGGGACATGCTCAGCCTTTGCTTTCATTATCATCATCATCATCGTTTCTCTGGTGAGTGCATGCCTGTTCCCTTGAGGACGAGTATTTAATGATTACTGTTTTATGTGCAACTATCCATTGCATTTGGAGCTTGCACTTTTGTTGAACTGGTGTATGTTTACTTGGGGGGTGCCTTTGACTATCATTTGTTTACTTTTGTAGCCTCGATTTAACCCTTTTAGCGCAGGTCTTGTTTATTTTGCATTTGTTTTCTAACTGTGGGCTGACACCGACCTGCACTAGACCTAGCAGCTGGGGAATCACTAGTGTTGATTGCTTGGTAAGCGCTTGTGTGATTTGTTGTTTATTTTAAAATTTTAACCCCGTGCGTTCCAATTCACCAAACATTTTTGCCCCTATGTACATAATGGGGGAAAAAGTGTAATGTATGTGTGTATGTCTGGAATTGGCATCTGCACCGTCGCAGCTACAGCCACAAAATTTTACACGGTCACACGTCTGGACCCTGAGAGCGTCATAGGCTATGTTGTGAGGCAAAATTTTAACCCTGTGCGTTCCAATTCACCAAAAATTTTGCCTAACATTCTTTTCATTTCTATGGTGCTATGGTGTCCTTCTGTAAAGCTGGAAATAACACAATTTATTACCTTGCCAACACAGACCACCCTGTGACTCAGACTTCAGGGGGAGCCCAGTATCACACAGGATAGAATTAGATACAAGGCTCAGCTGTTAGTATCACACAGGATAGGATTAGACACATGGCTCAGCAGTCAGTATCACACAGGAGAGGATTAGATACACAGCTCAGCAGGCAGTATCACACAGGATAGGAATAGATACACGACTCAGCAGACAGTATCACACAGGATAAGATTAGATACACGGCTGAGCAGTCAGTAACACACATGATGGGATTAGGTACACGGCTCAGCAGTTAGGATCACACAGGATAGGGTTAGATACACGGCTCAGCAGTCAGTATCACACAGGAGAGGATTAGACACATGGCTCAGCAGTCAGTATCACACAGGAGAGGATTAGGCTAGTTTCACACTAGCGTTTATTCGACGCAGCGCACGGCGCCGCTAAGCCCCGCCCCCTGCCGGCTCCCTGCCCGCCCCATCCGGTCATCGCCGCCTACTATCGCACATGGACGCTTGCGATCTGCGCACCCTATCTTTAGCATAGGGTGCGCAGATCGTGCGCTGGCCATGCGCTAGTAGGATTTTTGCGTGCGCTGCGCACTTTTGAAGGCGAGCCCGTGTGCGCCGAACGCAGCATGTTGCATTTCTGCGTGCTCGGCGCACCTTCAAAAGTGCGCAGCGCACGCCAAAATCCTACTAGCGCATGGCCAGCGCACAATCTGCGCACCCTATGCTAAAGATAGGTTGCGCAGATCGCAAGCGTCCATGGGCGATAGTAGGTGGCGATGACCCATTTGAAAAAATGACTAAGTATGGAATGGACAAGGCAACTGTTAGGTGGATTCATAACTGGCTTAGTGATCGGACCCAAAGAGTGGTCGTAAATGGCTGCACATCCAGTTGGAAGAATGTCTCAAGTGGGGTACCACAGGGCTCTGTCCTGGGCCCTGTATTGTTCAACATCTTTATCAACGATTTAGATTAAGGAATTGAGGGTAAACTGATTAAATTTGCTGATGACACAAAGCTAGGAGGGATAGCTAATACTAGAGAAGAGAGAGAGAGGATTCAAAAAGATTTAAATAAACTGGAGAAGTGGGCAGCAACTAACAGAATGGTTTTTAACAGGGAGAAATGCAAAGTACTACATCTGGGCAATAAAAATGAAAAAAGCATATATAGAATGGGAGGAATAGGGCTAAGTGACAGCACATGTGAAAAAGACTTGGGTATACTAATAGATCACAGACTGAATATGAGTCAACAGTGTGATGCAGCAGCAAAAAAGGCAAATGCTATTCTAGGATGTATTAACAGAAGCATACAGTCTAGATCACGTGAAGTCATTATTTCCCTCTACTCCTCTTTGGTCAGACCTCATCTGGAATATTGTGTCCAGTTTTGGGCACCACATTTTAAAAAAGACATCAACAAACTGGAGCAAGTTCAGAAAAGAGCGACCAGAATGGTGACCGGTCTGCAAACCCTGTCTTATGAGGAAAGGTTGCAGGATTTGGGAATGTTTAGTTTGCAAAAGAGAAGACTGAGAGGAGACTTAATAGCTGTCTACAAATATCTAAAGGGCTGTCACATTGTAGAAGGATCAACTTTATTCTCATTTGCACAAGGAAAGACTAGAAGCAATGGGATGAAACTGAATGGGAAGAGACACAGATTAGATATTAGAAAAAACTTTTTGACAGTTAGAGTGATCAATGAGTGGAACAGGCTGCCACGAGAAGTGGTGAGTTCTCCTTCAATGGAAGTCTTCAAACAGAGGCTGGACAGACATCTGACTGGGATGATTTAGCGAATCCTGCTTTGAGCAGGGGGTTGGACCAGATGGCCCAGGAGGTCCCTTCCAACTCTACGATTCTATGATTCTATGACCGGATGGGGTGGGCAGGGAGCCGGCAGGGGGCGGGGCTTAGCGGCGCCATGCTCTGCGTCGAATAGATGCTAGTGTGAAACTAGCCTTAGATACACAGCTCAGCAGTCAGTATCACACAGGATAGGATTATATACATAGCTCAGCAGTTAGTATCACACAGGATAGGAATAGATACACGGCTCAGCAGACAGTATCACACAGGATAAAATTATATACACAGCTCAGCAGACAGTATCACACAGGATAGGATTAGATAAATGGCTCAGCATTCAGTATCACACAGGATAGGATTAGATACATGGCTGAGCAGTCAGTATCACACAGGATAGGATTACATACATGGCTGAGCAGTCAGTAACACACAGGATAGTATTAGATACACGGCTGAGCAGTCAGTAACACAATAGGATTAGATACACAGCTCAGCAGAAAGTATCACGCAGGAGAGGATTAGGTACACAGCTCAGCAGACATTTTCACACAGGATAGGGTTAGATACACAGATATACATGTTTATCAAAAGGCTCTTGAATGAGTTGAAAATAAAATACTATCAATACTTGGGTAATCGTTTAGTTAATTTGTGTTGCAAATCTGTAGTGTTGAATATCTGATGTGAAATGTTTTTATGTGCAATATAATCACTATAATTTTTTATAACTAACCAGAGTTAGTTACTATGCCCAGACAACGCCGGGCTCTTTGGCTGGTTTCTCCTAAATCTGGTTCTTCAGAGATATCTTTGTAATGTAAGATTCCTTGTTTTGAGCTGTTTGTTTTGTGACAAATTTCTCCATATTTTTATTTGAAGATGTTTCGCTATTATTATTCAGCCCATTCAAGCGCCCTATTTTCCCTTACGTCCCTCCGGACAGCACCATGTAGGACGTCCTTCCTTGCCCTATAGTGGGACAGGATCAGAGGGAGGTTAAAAGGCCCCTCCCACCTCCACCCTCCAGTGTTTTTCCTGTCCCAGCAGGGGACGGTTGTATGAGAGGTTGCTCTTAGAGTGAAGATAGCCTGTGGACGTTTATGGCTTTCCATTCCCCTGGCAGGCGGTCCGTGGCTGATTCCTCTCTTGGAGAGGTCATTCGCTGCACCAGAAGGCATTGGGGGTCTCAGCCCTCTCTTTCCCCCCTATCAAGCGGACCGTGGCTGACACCTCTTGGAGAAGTTCCTCAGCCAGCCTGCATGATGGGCTCAGGGGGATCGTGCGGCGCGTCCAATCCTTCCCCCTGTCAAGGGGCCCAGGGCCGACACTCCCCGGTGGGGCGTCCCTCTGCCCCAAAGACCAGTCGAGCGGACGTGCTCCTGGGTTGAGCCGCTCCTCCCGGTGGGAGGCTCTCGGCTTGGACGCCGGCCGGCAAAACATCGCTACTTCCAGAAAACACGCGGTGGAGAAGGCCGTCGCGCCTCCGGTAACGTCAGCATAAGGTCGGCGTGCGTTCCACGGCAGAACGCGGAAGTGCAGAACGAGACAGACAACAGCCTAGTTTCTTGGATCTCGTGGGGCACAGGAGAGGAAATCACTGGCAGTAATACAACATTCCTGACCGAACGCCACTTCCCTCCATGGTAGGCTCTCGGCGTTACCAGCTCCCCCTGTCTTACTAGCAGGTGTGCAGCCAGCACAGGTGAGTGCTCGCTGGAATGTTGTTTTCAGGGCCTGGCCTCTGGGTTGATACTAACCTCATGCCTTGGTGCCAAAGCTGGGCCTAGAGCCTCATGTGCTGAGATGTGTCTTCACATATAAGGATATAGGCCTTCGACCTCTAGGCTATAGTAAGGCCATTTGTTCAAGCTACATCTCATAATAGCACCTCAGTTAGTTGCTGGCCATGTCTGCACAGAGCCTTATGGCTGAACACCTGGTGGAATGCAGCACATGGTCTCCAGGGAGACTGCCCTCCACCTGTGGCTCATTAATTAGCTCCTTCAGGTGGAGCCAGTCTGACAATTGAGTTACACTATTCAGAGCGGAGGTTTATCCGGATCTCTGATTGCTCTCTTGGAGGTAACTGGGGGCCTGGTCTCTCCTTTGGCACCTTCAAGCAGGGCCGTAGTCTGTGCATCATATTACATCATAGGGGCTGAACATCGTATCGCCGCTGGGCACGATATACTGTCGCCGTGCATCATTTGGCATCATTTGGCTTCATATGGCTTCATTGGGTTTCATATGGCATCATTATGCATCATGTTGCATCATTGTGCTTCAGGTTGCATCATTGTGCTTCATAGTACCTCTGTGCATCATTGTGCTTCATAGTACCTCTGTGCATCATATGGCTTCATAGTGCCTTTGTACATCATATGGCTTCATAGTTCCCTTGTGCATCAGACTGCATCATGGGGCTGCATAGTGCCTCTGTTCATCATACCGCATCAGGGGGCTTCATGATGCCTCTGTTCATCATACGGCATCATGGGGCTTCATAGGGCCTCTATGCAGCGTATTCCACTATGTGGCTTCATAGTGCCTTTGTGCATCGTATTGCATCATAGCGCTTTATAGTGTCTGTGCATCATACTGCATCATATAGCTTCATAGTCCCTTGGTGCATCATAAGCCTTCATGGTGGCTCTATGCATCATATTGCTTCATAGCGCCCCATAGTGTCTTGGCACATCATATTGCGTCATAGCGCTTCTGTACAGCATAAGGCTTCTATGCGTCATGACGTCGTAAGGCTTGGGTACCCCTGTGCCTCTTGGTCATTTGTGAGTCCTAATACCTCTGTGCTTCTTAATACCTCGGGTGCTGTGGCTTTGAGCCGCTGGCTGTGGGCCTCTGGCTTAGCCCTTCTGACTTGTGCCATTTTGTGGGCCGTACCTTGTATGGTCGGCCTACCACTTCACATTTTGTCTCAGGCCCAAACTCTGGTCTTCGTGTTTCGGGACCCAGACCCAGTTTCTGTTGCTTCATTCTTGGCAACTGGACTTAGCTAGACGAATAGTTATGCTTGAATTGGCCTAGTAACTTAGCATTTCTTCTATTTGGAACAGAACTCTCAAATGAGTTACTGTCTTGAGTGCTAAAGGCAGGGCTCCCTCATAGTTAGCTTTTAAAGGGGGACATACGTCTCTGGGGTTCATCCTTTAAGTGGACATATTCTGGGTGCAGAAAATCCCATAAGGTGGAAGAAAACAATTCTTCCCGACTCCACATAGAGCAGTCGGACTAGTTTCCTTGATAGACACCCGGTAGGCAGATTCTTGTCCCATAAATCCGTTGTATTATGTTTACCAGGGGAGGCATCACTACTTTTTGTACCTGGTGGCGATTCAGCAGCTCTGCGTCAGGTGGCAGAGGATCCCATACTCGCTGCTCTTACAGGAGTCATGGCTCCTATGGTAAACAAGCTGTATCCATGACTCTCGCAGTTGAGAACCCATAGTCCATCTGCTTCGCAGTAGTCAATCCCCTCTGCGATGGGAGGAAACCTACCTCCCTGTAGTTATAGAGCGTGGTTCCTCCCACCGTAGAAGTCAGTGGTATAAGTAACTCTAAGAAGATTCCCTTTTAGGATATAACATATAAACACATAGTAACATAGTTATTAAGGTTGAAGGAAGACTTTAAGTCCATCTAGTTCAACCCATATCCTATCCTAACTTGCCCTAACATGTTGATCCAGAGGAAGGCAAAAAAACCCATGTGGCAAACAGTAAGCTTCACATTGGGGGAAAAAAATTCCTTCCCGACTCCACATACGGCAATCAGACTAGGTGGATCAACGCAATACTAAGGAAACTAGTGTATATACCCTGCAATATTATACTTTTCAAGAAAGGCATCCAGTCCCTTCTTAAATTTTAGTAGGGAATCACTCATTACAACATCATATGGCAGAGAGTTCCATAGTCTCACTGCTCTTACAGTGAAGAATCCGCGTCTGTGAGTATGCTTAAACCTTCTTTCCTCCAGACGTAGAGGATACCCCCTTGTCCCCGTCACAGGTCGAAGAGTAAAAAGATTATTAGAAAGGTCTTGGTATTGTCCCCGCATATATTGATACATTGTAATAAGATCACCCCTAAGCCTTCGATTCTCCAAATTAAATAACCCCATGTGTAATAACCTGTCTTGGTATTGCAGACCCCCTAGTTCCCTAATAACCTTGGTCGCTCTTCTCTGCACCCGCTCCAGTTCAGCTATGTCTTTCTTATACACCGGAGACAAGAACTGTACACAGTATTCTAAGTGTGGTCGCACTAGTGACTTATATAGAGGTAAAATTATGTTCCCCTCATGAGCATCTATGCCTCATTTAATGCATCCCATTATTTTATTTGCCTTTGCAGCAGCTGCCTGACACTGGCCACTAAATGTGAGTTTGTCGTCCACCCATACACCCAGGTCTTTTTCAGTGACTGTTTTGCCCACATTTAGTTGACACATTTAGTGTCTGGGCTAATGACTTGTATAGAAGCGCACACACACACACACACTTACTCTTAGTTTCAAAGTCCAGACTCCCTCTAACATCAGTAAAACAGGGGTGAAGATCCACATTTCCCTTTCAATGCTTCTAATGAGAAGCCCAATGTTGGTAGTGGCAGGAGATGTTACCTGCCAGATGGAGTATTTCCTTAGTCTTAAATAATATCCAACCCTTTCTTGAGGTTTAGACATGTAAAGGATTCAGAATACACATGATCTCCTGGAGGAGTAGGGTACATACGTATCGGTGCTCCGCTATTTTCCATGTATGGTTATTGCTTTGATCTTCCAGCTGTGCAGGGTCTCTGGCCTGCAGGTTTCCTTGTAGTATGGTAAGCTGGTCTCTAGCCAAGGTTTAAGCCGAGCCCAGGAGGACCGACAAAGGAACTATCCTGTGTGATAAGCACATACAGCGAATTACCGGTCTCTACAGTCCTCTTTGTATTGTGGCTGTGGTTATCACCATACCTTTTGCTGGGCAATAAGGTTTTAAACCTATTCTGTGACTGCGGTGTTCATAAGTATCTGTCACAATAACTGTAATTCACTGCGGTTCATTAGTGGTATTGGGGTGCAACAGGTGTTCCACTGCAGATCTTGTTTGCCACATTCATACTGAAATTGGCCATTATAGACATATATCAGACACTCACTACGGTGATTACCTTTGTAGATCCCTTTCGATATCTATATTTCTTCTCATCTTATAGATAATTTCTATAGCCTGGTTCTTACCTAGAACTTTGATCCTGGGGCTTCTGTACCCACCCTGAGACCTTTGCTTTGGTATTCTCCATGGTGCTGTCCGGAGGGACGTAAGGGAAAAAGGGAATTAGACCTACCGGTAATTCTGTTTCCTGTAGTCCCTCAGGACAGCACCCTTAGTTCCCTCCCTTATGTTTGTCTTTAGGCCTGCATGGGATCGATCGGCAGATTGTTCATCCATCAGGTCATTGTGGCTCGAGATTGGGATGGAGCCGCTAAAGGGTCTTACATACGCGTGTGTAAGGGTGCGTTTAGACCATTTCCATCCATCCTCGGTGGTACTTTGAAAAAACACTGGAGGGTGGAGGTGGGAGGGGCCTTTTAACCTCTCTGATCCTGTCCCACTATAGGGCAAGGAAGGACGTCCTCCATGGTGCTGTCCTGAGGGACTACAGGAAACAGAATTACCAGTAGGTCTAATTCCCTTTTTTACCATATTTCTTTCTTATAAATCCTGTAAAGGCTGCTCTGCTGACCTTCTTAACTGTAGTAAAGAGCTTGCTCCCAGAGCTCCTAATTAGATGCCTCTTATGGGTCAGTTAATCTTCTTTATATAGATATATCTTGGTTGTAATCCCCTTCACCACAAAATGTCCCAAAAGAGAGAGACCAGAATCCACAACGTTTGTACAGACCAAAAAGAACAAAAACGGAATCCGTCGCTGGATTCTGTCAGCGACGGATCCTGCGCCCATAAGCTTCCATTATAGCCAACGATGGACGGCGCTGGATCCGTCGCTGTCCGTCTTTTCGACGTACACAAAAAACGTTACTTTGTCCGTCGTCTCCGGCCGTCGGACAAAGACTTTCCGACAGATCCGTCGAACGACGGATGAAACGTGTGGCCATCTGTCACTAATGCAAGTCTATGAGAAAAAAACGGACCAGCGGCATCAGTCGCTGGATCTGTTTTTTCCAAAAAACGACGGACTGTGACTGATAGCAAAAAACTGATGTGTGAGAGAGACCTTAAAAGATGGGTAATCTCTTTTCCGCGGACCTCTTTATAATCTTATCATGTATTGGTTTTATTCATTTCAGGCTTTCAAATCTCAATTTATGACTGATGGGGAGTCATTGCAATCTTCATTCCTCTGTGGTTTTAGCAATCATCTTCCATTAATAGGTGTTGCATTTCTTCTTACATCATTTTATATATGAGGAAGTTAGTTGCAGTGTGGGGCCTCTTTATTTTACCATGTAGCTTCAGATGTCTAAACATTTAGAATTTTTATCTATTGAGTGATATGTGGGCAGTGTGAGAGTGCTCTATGGCTATGTGCACACGCTGCGGATTCACCTGCGGGTTTTTCCACGCGGATCCGCAGGTAAAGTGACCTGCGGTTTTCCTGCGGATTAGCCTGCGGTTTTGCCCTGCGGTTTCACACCTCTACTATGTTAAAGGTGTGAAACCGCTGCGGAATCCGCACAAACAATTGACATGCTTCGGTTTGTAAACCGCAGCAAAACCGCAGCGTGAGCACAGCGGATTTGAATTGCCATAGGCTAACATGGTACTGTACCATGTCAGCGGCACTGCTGCGTTTCAGCAGGGCCAAAAACGCTGCGGAAGCGCAGCAGAATCCGCAAAGTGTGCACATAGCCTTAGGCATACAGTCTATTCTCAAGGTTTCTGAGCACTTAGGGGCTCTTGACTTAATTTCTCTTATCTTTTTGGCACTTTCAGGGTAGTAGCCCATATATAAAACTGCTGAAAACTTTGTGGCCTCTCCTTTCTGGTTTCTCCAGCTTCAGCTCCCCTCCGCTTCACCCTCAGAGCTGCTACGTACCTAGGTTTTCAGCCTCGGTCCGCCCCCCACAGTCCCTTAAACGACATCTGCCTGCAGCCCCATGGGACCAACCTTCACCTCCGATTTCCTCCCTCCACCACCCGCGTCTCAGGCGCAGCTCTCCGCTCACTGTGCACCTCTCCCTGGAGTGAGAGGTGATCCAGGCCTATTGCCACGGGCGCAGCTGAGCGCGACTGGCGCAGCTGAGCGCGAGACTTGCACTGCTGCCGGATAGAGGGGAAAGGGCGTTCAGCGGTTCCCCACGGGCGACTCTCGCTCCCGTTCTCGGTCCTCCACCATCTCAGCTGGCCGCTCTCATCCCGGCGCCTGCTCCTTGGTGAGTTTCCTGTCGCCATCGGGGTCTGTCTGTAGCTGGAGGCACAGGCTCCAATAGGCCTCGCGTTTTCCTTCTAGGCAGTGTTCCAGTGTTATATAAGGGGGTGCTAAGGTAAGAACAGTCCACTCACACCATTGATGATCCTGTTTATCTGATTTAGTACTGGATATGTCAAGGGAGATTATGTAAAAAGTCACCACTCACACCACTCTACACAGTCACTCTGAATGACTATAAAGTATAGGGATCTCCAGATCACAGCACTGGAGCTTCCTACTACACATGGTCACAGGCATCTGTTCTAAGATTCTAGGACATTTTTCTGTCATTGTAATAAGACGGCGACCATTTTAATTCTATACCTTCCTAGACAAAAATATGAAGAATTGATAATATAGTTTGCAGTTGAGTTTTAATAACTGTTCCTGTACTTTTTTTTTTTCTGTTCTTGGAGAACCCTTTTTAAAATCACTGAGGGTCTGTGTAGTGCTAAGGGCAGCTCAGTGTTATTGAATGCCCATTAGTCACTTGCAGTTTCATTTTTTAAATGCAGAATTCCAAGTTTTCCCCTTCTCCCATGACATCAACACCTGAGAGCGGGTATCCCCCCATCAAGGACAGGAAACATACTGAATAAAAGTGTGATACCTCTCCTCCTCATCAGTTTGGTTTCCTGTCCTTGAGGGAACCTAAGAAGAGCGGTACGTCGGACTTGCCCAGATATGGAGGGTGTTCAGGACAGAATGCCTTCCGGAGAGGTGAGGTATCACTGTCCAGGAGGTCGGTGCAACGCCGTGCAGGCAGAGACCTCTTGAAAAAAGTCTCTTGGTGATGCAAGATCCCCAGTCTGTGCACGCCGGGGCTGCAGGTGCACCCCATGCTGAGTGCGCCAGGACATGCTTCCGGGCAGTGCATGCGCAGAGTGCGCTGGTGGAAGATCCTGGGCATCCCAGGGACGAGAGTGCTGTAAAGCGTGGCCGCCCGGGTCTGCGCGGGATGCAGGATGAATATCTGGTACGTCCTGATGATGCAGCGCGCCAGAAGCTAGAGCAGCCATACGGCTCTGCACATCCACATGGATTGCTGACCTTCAATGCGCATAGTGCGCCGGATTCAAATATGAACGTTGACCCGGAAACTAGGAGGGGCAGAACAAGTGAGTCTGACTTCTATACCAGGAAAGATCTTTGAACAAATTATTAAACAACATTTATGTCAGTACCTGGATATGAATGAAGTGATTAAACAGAGTCAGCATGGGTTTGTAACTAATAAGTCATGTCAGACTAACTTAATTTCCTTCTATGACAGAATCACTGATTGGGTGGATCAGGGAAATGCTGTAGACATAGTATATCTTTGTGATACCTATGTGATATGTATGGTGTGTGCATGAAGAAGATAGGTGTCCAGATTAGGTGATCACGGGTCTTATTATTCCTTTTTGCATTTAATTCAGCACAGTTTAAGATGGCTGAAGTGGTTGACCGCTACATGACCTGATAAAAGCATGGGGGTTTCGGTGAAAAAAAACAATTATACAGCGCCTGCGTGACATAAGCTGATTACAAGCTCAGGAATTAACCACGCAGGCGCCAAGCAGATAGCTGAAAGGGTTGACCGCTACATGACCTGATAAGAGCATGGAGGGTTCGGTGGGAGACAACTATACAGTGCCTGTATGACATGAGCTGATTACGAACTCAAGAATTAATCATGCAGGCGTCAAAGGTAAACATGTTATATGAGTATTACTTACAAAAAGTGTACTGCTCATGACTGAACTGATATCTGATCGTAAACAGCATATAACAAAGGGGGTTCTCACTGGTGAGCAGGGACATTCCAGGAGATTTTATGGACGCATAACTTCTGTGATGATGTGCTGCTGGATATTTCCTCCTCACCAGTCGAGTCCCCCGATGGAGGAGTGATGCTGCAATATCTGGTAATATATATTGATGCTTACTTTCTCTATGTTATAGATGATGACTTTCTCTGTTATAGATGATGATGATGATCATGTGATGTTAGACTAGTGCTGCTATAATTCATGTGCCTATAATACATATATATTGGACTATTATATTAATAAACTATAAATTGTTTTACCGATATAAAGACCTAGTAGTCTTCTTGCCTAATTAGGATATTAGTGAGCGCTACGTACGTAAGGGGCTTGCCCCTCTTAAGGTGAAAACTCGGTAAGACAATCTTGATTTCAGCAAAGCATTTGACAAAGTATCTCACACAATCCTTATTGAAAAAATGACTAAGTATGGAATGGACAAGGCAACTGTTAGGTGGATTCATAACTGGCTTAGTGATCGGACCCAAAGAGAGGTCGTAAATGGCTGCACATCCAGTTGGAAGAATGTCTCAAGTGGGGTACCACAGGGCTCTTTCCTGGGCCCTGTATTGTTCAACATCTTTATCAACGATTTAGATGAAGGAATTGAGGGTAAACTGATTAACCCCTTTCCTACAATGGACGTAATATTCTGTCCATGTGACCTGGGACCTAAGTCCCATTGACGGAATAGTACATCTAATGCGATCAGCTGCGCTCATGGGGGGAGCGCAGCTGATTGCGGCCGGGTGTCAGCTGATTATCACAGCTGACACCCGGCACAATTTGTCAGGGGCGGTCACGAACACGTTAACACCTGGCACACCGCGATCAAACATGATCGTGGTGTATCGGGGGTTAAAGGAAGCATCGGCAGGGAGGGGGCTCCCTCCGTTCTTCCCTGCGACCCCCACAGCAGCACGATGTGCAGCACCGCTGCGGGGGTCGCCTTCCCTGCAGGTCCCCGGATCCAATATGGCGACGGGGACCTTCGGGGGCCTGCAGGGAGCTGGCTTCCTCACTGCCCGCAGAGCGCAGGCATGAGGAAGCCTGCTGCAGTGCCTGTGACAGCTGATCTGTCACAGCGACCTGTGATGTGACAGATCAGCTATCTGTCACAGGACAGTGATGTCCCCCATGGGACATTAGAATAAAGTAAAAAAAAAAAAAAGTGTAAAAATAGTTTAAAAAAAAAAAAAAAATTCCCCAATAAATTCATTTTTTGAAAATAAAAAAACAAAAACAAATAAAAGTACACATTTGGTATCACCGCGTCCGTAATGACCTACCCTATAAAGCTGCCCATTAGTTAACCCCTTTAGCGAACCCCTTAAAAAATAAATCATTTTTTGCTTCGTTTTTTTTTTTTATTTTTATCATACCGCCGAACAAAAAGTGCAATAACGCACAATAAAAAAAAGCATATAAATATCCATGGTACCACTGAAAACGTCATCTTGTCACGCAAAAAACGAGCCGCCACGCAGCGTCATCAGCGAAAAAATAAAAGTTATAGCTCGCAGAATAAAGCAATGCAAAAATAATTATTTTTTATATAAAATTTTCATTGCATAAAACCGCCAAAAAACAAAAAAAATGACATAAATGAGGTATCGCTGTAACCGTACTGACCCGAAGAATAAAACCGCTTTATCAGTTTTACTGCACGCGGAACGGTGTAAACGCACCCCCAAAAGAAATTCATGAAACGCTGGTTTTTGTTCATTCTGCATCCCAAAAATAGGAATAAAAAGCGATCAAAAAATGTCACATGCCCAAAAATGGTACAAATAAAAACGTCAACTCGGCCCGCAAAAAATAAGACCTCACATGACTCGGAGGGTCAAAATATGGAAAAATTATAGCTCTCAAAATGTGGTGATACATAAACTCATTTTACAATAAAAAGCGTCTTTTAGCGTGCGACAGCTGCCAAAAATAAAAACCTGCCGTAAATAGTAAATCAAACCCCCTTTATCACCCCCTTAGTTAGGGAAAAATAATAAAATAAAATGTTTTATTTCCATTTTCCCGTTAGGGCTTGGGTTAGGGTTGGAGTTAGAAATGGGGGATTTCTACTGTTTTGGTACATCAGGGGCTTTCCAAATGCGACATGGCGTCCAATCTCAGTTCCAGACAAAAAAGTTAAATGGCGCTGCTTCCCTTCTGAGCTCTGCCATGTGCCCAAATAGTGCTTTACCCCCATATATGCGGTATCGACGTACTCAGGACAAATTGCACAATAACTTTTAGGGTCCTGTTTCTCTTGGGAAAATAAAAATTGGGGGTGAAAAGATCATTTTTGTGGAAAAAATGATTTTTTTTTTTAACTGTACGGCTGTACGTTATAAACTTCTGTGAAGCCCTTGGGGGTTCAAAGTGCTCACCACATATCTAGATAAGTTCCTTGGGGGGTCTAGTTTCCAAAATGGGGTCAGTTGTAGGGGGTTTCCACTGTTTAAGCACATCAGGGGCTCTTCAAACGTGGCATGGCGTCCAATCTGAATTCCAGCCAATTTTGCAGTGAAAAAGTCAAACGGCGCTCCTTCCCTTCCGAGCTCTGCCATGCGCCCAAACAGTGGTTCCCCCCACATATCCGGTATCGGCGTACTCAGGACAAATTGCACAATAACTTTTCCAGTCCAATTTCTCCTGATACCCTTGGTAAAATAAAAAAATTGAACCCGAAGTAATTTTTTTTGTGAAAAAAAGTTAAATGTTCATTTTTTTTTTTTGAACATTCAAAATATTCCTGTGAAGCACCTGAAGGGTTAATAAACTTCTTGAATGTGGTTTTGAGCACCTTGAGGGGTGCAGTTTTTAGAATGGTGTCACTTTTGGGTATTTTCTATCCTATAGACCCCTCAAAGTGGCTTCAAATGTGATATGGTCAGTAAAAATATAATGGTGTTGCAAAAATGAGAAATCGCTGGTCAATTTTTAACCCTTATAACTTCCTAACAAAAAAAAAATTTGGTTCCCAAATTGTGCTGATGTAAAGTAAACATGTGGGAAACGTTATTTATTAAGTTTTTTGAGTGCCATATCTCTGTGATTTAAGAGCATAAAGGGCATGTCACACTAAGAGATATCGCTAGCAATATCGCTATAACTAGTGACGTTATAGCGATATTGCTAGCGATATCGCTATGTCTGATACTTACCTCCGACCGGCTCCCCCGCTGCTTATCGCTAATCGCGCGAGAACGTCCTGGACTGTTTCTCGTCGTCAGCTTCCTGTGGCGCTTCCTGCTGTGACGACGAGCGACGCATGGAGCCGGGCGGGAGGACGCAGGATCGCCTGGTGTGACAGGTAAGTAGCGATCCCCGTCCCCAGCGATGTCGCTAGTGAGATCTGCCTGTGTGGCAGCTCACTAGCGACCACTTAGCGATGCACCAGCGATCCTGACCGCGTCATATCGCTGGTCGGGATCGCTGGTACATCGCTAAGTGTGACAGTACCTTAAAAATTGAAAGTTGGAAAATTGCGAATTTTTCGCCAAATTTCCATTTTTTTCACAAATAAACGCAAGTTATATGAATTAAATTTTACTACTAACATGAAATACAATATGTCACGAGAAAACAATGTCAGAATCACCAGGATCCATGGAAGCGTTCCAGAGTTATTACCTCATAAAGGGACACTGGTCAGAATTGTAAAAATTGGCCCGGGAGTTAACGTGCAAACCACCCTTGGTAGTGAAGGGGTTAAATTTGCTGATGACACAAAGCTAGGAGGCATAGCTAATACTAGAGAAGAGAGAGAAGATTCAAAAAGATATAAATAAATGGAGCAGTGGGCAGCAACTAGCAATGGTTTTAACAGGGAAAAATGCAAAGTACTACATCTGGGCAATAAAAATGAAAAAAGAATATACAGAATGGGAGGAATAGGGCTAAGTAAAAGCACATGTGAAAAAAACTTGGTTTTACTAATAGATCAAAAACTGAATATGAGTCAACAGTGTGATGCAGCAGGAAAAAAGGCAAATGCAATTCTAGGATGTATTAACAGAAGCATACAGTCTAGATCACGTGAAGTCATTATTGCCCTGTACTCCTCTTTGGTCAGACTTCATCTGGAATACTGTGTGCAGTTTTGGGCGACACATTTTAAAAAAGACATCAACAAACTGGAGCATGTTCAGAAAATAGCCTACCAGAATGGTGACCGGTCTGCAAACCCTGTCTTATGAGGAAAGGTTGCAGGATTTGGGAATGTTTAGCATGCAAAAGAGAAGACTGAGAGGAGACTTAATAACTGTCTACAAATATCTCAAGGGCTGTCACACTGCATAAGGATCATCTTTATTCTCATTTGCACAATAAAGATTTCCCCTTTTCCTTGCTTCATTAAGTGTTTAATGAGTCCTTAATTTCTGATTTAATTATGAACTTAAAGTCCTTATAAAAACTGGGAGTTTATTCAGAGATGATTTCTTGAATGCAATGACATAATAGAATAGAATCATAGAGTTGGAAGGGACCTCCTGGGCCATCTAGTCCAACCCCCTGCTCAAAGCAGGATTCGCTAAATCATCCCAGTCAGATGTCTGTCCAGCCTCTGTTTGAAGACTTCCATTGAAGGAGAACTCACCACTTCTCATGGCAGCCTGTTCCACTCATTGATCACTCAGTCAAAAAGTTTTTTCTAATATCTAATCTGTCTCCTCCCATTCAGTTTCATCCCATTGCTTCTAGTCTTTCCTTGTGCAAATGAGAATAAAGATGATCCTTCTACAATGTGACAGCCCTTTAGATATTTGTAGACAGCTATTAAGTCTCCTCTCAGTCTTCTCTTTTGCAAGCTAAACAATCCCAAATCCTGCAACCTTTCCTCATAAGACAGGGTTTGCAGACCGGTCACCATTCTGGTCGCTCTTTTCTGAACTTGCTCCAGTTTGTTGATGTCTTACTTAAAATGTGGCTCCCAAAACTGTACACAGTATTCCAGATGAGGTCTGACCAAAAAGGAGTAGAGGGCGTGATCTAGACTGTATGCTTCTGTTAATACATCCTAGAATTGCATTTGCCTTTTTTGCTGCTGCATCACACTGTTGACTCATATTCAGTCTGTGATCTATTAGTATACCCAAGTCTTTTTCACATGAGCTGTTGCTTATCCTTATTCCTCCCATTCTGTATATGCTCTTTTCATTTTTATTGCCCAGATGTAGTACTTTGCATTTTTCCCTGTTAAAAACCATTCTGCTAGTTGCCCACTGCTCCAATTTATTTATATCTTTTTGAATCCTCGCTCTCTCTTCTCTAGTATTAGCTATCCCTCCTAGCTTTGTGTCATCAGCAAATTTAATCAGTTTACCCTCAATTCCTTCATCTAAATTGTTGATAAAGATGTTGAACAATACAGGGCCCAGGACAGAGCCCTGTGGTGCCCCACTTGAGACATTCTTCCAACTGGATGTGCAGCCAATTAAGACCACTATTTGGGTCCGATCACTAAGCCAGTTATGAATCCACCTAACAGTTGCCTTCTCCATTCCATACATAGTCATTTTTTCAATAAGGATTGTGTGAGATACTTTGTTAAATGCTTTGCTGAAGTCAAAATATACAGTACTATATTTACAGCATTTCCCTGATTCACCCAATCAGTGATTGTGTCATAGAAGGAAAATAAGTTAGTCTGACATGACTTATTAGTAACAAACCTATGCTGACTCTGGTTAATCACTTAATTCATATCCAGGTACTTGCATACATGTTGAATAATTTGTTCAAAGATCTTTCCTGGTATAGAAATCAGACTCACCGGCCTATAGTTGCCTAGGTCCACCTTCTTCCCCTTTTTGAAGATAGGAACAGCATTTGCTCTTTTCCAGTCTTCTGGGACTTCTCCTGTTCTCCAAGAATTTTCAAAGATTGTGGATAGGGGTTCAAAAATTTCTTCCGCTATCTCCTTCAGTACTCTGGGGTGTAATTCATCTGGACCTGGTGACTTGAATTCATTTAGTTAAGCTAAGTGTTTCCTCACTATCTTTCTGTCTATAGATATCCTCGATTCTTCTGTTCCCTTAATAGGACAGTGAAGAACAGTTAATGTTACATTTCCTTTCTGAGAGAAAACAGATGCAAAATAGGAATTTAAGAGTTCGGCCTTCTCAACATCCTGTCTTACCATTTCATCATTTTCATCCTGTAAAAATCCTATGGCATCTTTGAATTTTCTTTTACTTTTGACAAATCCCCAAAATCCTTTTATTATTGCTTTTGACGTCCCTTGCAAGCCTCACTTCATTGTCAGCTTTAATAATCTGATTTGTGCCCTGCAGGTTCTACAGACAGCATTATATTCTTCTTTAGATATGCTTCCCTCTTTCCATTTTATAAACATTTCTTTCTTCCTTTTTAGCATGTGCTTGAGTTCTGTGTTCATCCATCCTGGTTTCCTTAAATGCTTCCTACTCTTCCCTCTTTTCGGAATTGTTAACAATTGTGCTTTGAGAATTTCATTTTTATTTTGTCGTCCAAGACAGCACCACCTGAGAGAGGGGATCTGCCCTTTAGGAACAGGAAACCTACAGATACAAAAAGGCGGCACCTCTCCCACGCATCAGTTGGTTTCCTGTTCCTAGAGGATGGGACTTCCTTCAGATCGTCCGTCATGGGGTCATCGAGGGATTCCCAGGCCGGCTGACCGACCCAGGTAGCGGGGGGATCTCCTACCTCGGTCATGCTCGGGTCCCTGGAAGCGCCATGGTGGGGCCGGGTAGTTTGCCACGGCAGTGGTCGGAGCAGGTGGAGCACAGGGTCCGGGGGACAGCCGCCTCCATAGTGCCGGCACCAGGAGGTATGTATGCCCCGGTCCCCTCCTGGTGCGTCCCCCCCCCCCCCCCCCCCCGGGGTCCGGTCCCCCTCTCCTGTCCGGGCGGCGATTGCGCCCGGTCGACCGGCGCAGGTCAGCAAACGTGGGTGCGGGCATACCGGAGCCGGGGGCGCCGTGCCGGCTCCTTCCGCGGTCTCAGATGAGCGGCGGAAGTGACGCGGCGTAAGGGGCGGGGCCCGGGAACGCCGAAACCGGAAGTCGGGTGCCGGACGGATTTCCAGTGTGCGCCGCGTGTGCGCAGCGATCCGGGGTGGCGCGCGGTGCCCAGGGCGGGGGGTGGGTGGCCGGTACGGGTGGGGGGAGGTCGCGGGGGGGGGTCCCGGGTGGGAGGTGCCGCGCCAGAACCCTGCTGACCCGGACACTGGGAGGCCTTAAAAGACAGGAGGTGACGCTGCTGGGGTGTTTCTGAAGGCCCAGCAATGGAGACGACAGAAGCCCCCATAGAGCAGCAGCAGGACGAGGTGCAGGAGCGCCCACAGAAACAGGCCACGGTCAAGCCTCATGCGAGTGGCCAGCAGAAGAAGCAGAAACGTCCGAGCGAACAGAGCCACAGAAGTTCCTCCAGAATAAAGGATCCTCCTGCCTCCCTCCGTGATCCGGTACCTGCCTCATCTGCATGGGTAAGAGATCTCCGTGAATGTACCCTGATGCAGTGTTCCCTTATATTTTTTTTTCGCAAGGGAGGAAAGCTACGGGAAAACAGAAGCACAGGGAATGTGCCCTCTGTAGTTGCCCCTTGCCAGACGGCCACCCTAAAAAGTTGTCAACCATGCGTGTGACAAACGATAGGGGTTGGATAGGGACGGGGGCCCAGGGGTAGATTGACAGGCCCTTACACTCTCCCCCGTCCATACAGGTAGCGGAAGAAATGCCGGACTTCACCACAAGCCTGAGGGAGATTATCAGGTCGGAGATGAAGGCCCTATCTAAAAGGGATTCTTCTAAGGGAATTTAGTCTCTCAGGTTCGGAGTCCTTGGCCGCGCCTAGGATCGATGACTCCTCAGATTCCCCGGTCTCCACTTCGTCTTCTTCAGAGGAAGACTCGAGCCGATTCTGCCTCCCCTTAGATCAAATGGATAGGCTGGTTAAAGCAATAAGGTCCACCATGGGGGTAGAAGACGCAAAACCAGAACTTTCTGCACAGGACGTGATGTTCGGGGGTCTAGATCCCAGAAAGCGCAGGGCCCTTCCATTAAATGACAAAGTCCAGAGCCTGATAGATAGGGAATGGAAAAGACCTGAAAAAAGGGGCTCCTTGCCACCTGCCTTCAAGCGGAGGCACCCGTTTGATGACCCAGTGGTAAACAGATGGGATAAGGCCCCTAAGCTGGACGCGGCAGTAGCCAAAGCCTCCAAAAAATCCTCCATACCATTCGATGACATGGCCTCCTTAAAAGACCCGCTGAATAAAAAAGCGGATTCCTTTCTAAAGGGAACATGGGAGATGTCAGCAGGCGCTTTAAGACCAGCAATAGCTGCCACATGTACGGCCAGATCCATGATGGTCTGGCTAGATCAACTGGATTCCCAACTGAAGGACGGAGCCTCAAGAGCATCCATTCGAAAAACTCTACCAATCATCCAAAGTGCTGCTGCTTTTTTGGCTGATGCCTCAGAAGACTCTGCGAGAATGGCGGCTAGGACCGCGGGTTTATCTAACGCAGCACGAAGGGCTCTTTGGTTAAAATGCTGGCCAGGAGATATCCAGGCCAGGTCACGACTCTTCTCCATTTCATGTGAGGGGGAATATCTGTTTGGCCCCGTTTTGGATGAACTTTTAGAGAAAGCCGGGGATGATAAAAAAGTTCCCCAGTCTGCCGAACCCTTCTTATAGACGTCCCTTTACTAGGAAAGGATATTTCCGTAGAAGGCCGTCCAGAGACCAGGGCAGATGGGATGACAAGAGAAGGAGATGTACAGGTTTCATGTTCGGAGGTGGAGGGCGCCAGGAAGGTCCAGCCCGTGACACTAAAAAGCCGCCTCAATGACTAGCCGCTCCGGTAGGGGGAAGACTAGCTGCCTTCTACACAGCCTGGTCTATGATTTCTAGTAGTAGCTGGATACTGGGGGTGATAGCTGCGGGTCTACAACTAGAATTCACACGGGTCCCCCAAGATAAATTTAAGGTCACCCCGCTCAGTTATTCCACATCAGAACAAGCTGCCCTGGAGGCAGAGGTTCATGATCTTTGCCGCAAGAAGGTCCTATCTATGGTTCCAGAAGGAGAAAGGGGGAAAGGTTTCTACTCCCCTCTGTTCCTGGTCCGCAAGCCAGACAGCTCCTTTAGGACTATAATAAATCTTAAGTCCCTCAACGAATTCCTGGTCATACGCCCGTTTAAGATGGAGACAATTAATTCATCAATAAAAATGCTGTTTAAAAATTTCTTTATGGTAGTGTTAGATTTAAAAGATGCTTACCACCATATACCCATTCATACAGCTCATCAGCGTTTCCTCAGAATGGCGGTTCAGTTAGATGGGTCAGTTCAGCATTTCCAATATGCGGCCCTCCCCTTTGGGGTGGCAGTCACTCCCCGAGTATTTACTAAAGTGGTAGCGGAAGTTATGGCCCATCTACGTGAATCAGACATTCTAGTAGTTCCCTACTTAGATGACTTCCTGATTGTAGGGAAAACGGCGAAACCTTGTATGGAACAGCTACAAAGGGGAATGTCTGCCTTAGAGCGGTTAGGTTGGCTGCTTAACATTAAAAAATCTCGGTTACTACCGGTGAGAGTCCAACAATTCTTGGGCTTGATCCTAGATTCTGAGAAACAGGAATACTGTCTGCCTCCGGAGAAGCTTGTTCACCTACACTATCAGGTCCTGAATGCTTCCAATAACCCTACCATGTCCCTCAGGAGAGCCATGTCCCTTCTGGGTTCTCTTTCATCCTGTATCCCGGCTGTCCAGTGGGCCCAGTTCCATTCAAGAACACTACAGGGCGAGGTTTTAGTACATCAAAGAATGCTCGGGGGTTACTTATAGGGCCAGCCAACCTTGTCCCGGAACACAAGGGAGTCCCTAGAGTGGTGGCTAGACAAGGATAATTTATCCAGAGGGGTTCCCTGGGAGTATGACGTATCCCGCATAATCACCACGGATGCTAGCCATTCCGGTTGGGGGGCTCATATGGGTGACATTCTGGTCCAGGGCCTATGTGAGCATCATCAGATAGAGATGTCATCTAACCTGAAAGAGTTGACAGCAGTAGAACAGGCAGCTAAGAGACTACTTGTGTATCTACAGGGCCATCATGTGCGAGTACTCTCTGACAATCAGGTCACCGTGGCTTATATCAACTACCAAGGCGGGACTCGTTCCAAACCCCTGATGAATGTGGCAGAACGGTTGTTCCAGCTAGCAGAGCAGCATTTTCTATATTTTTAAAAGCTCTACATACAAAAGGGAAAGAAAATATCACAGCAGATTTCTTAAGCCGCAATCTACTAAGGCAAGGAGAATGGTCCCTAAAAACTTCCATCTTCTACCTGATTGTACAAAAATGGGGACAACCAGAGATGGATCTCTTCGCTACCATGGAAAACAGAAAATTAAGGCAGTTCTGCTCCCTAAATCCCAGAGAGAACCCCCTGGCGGTAGATGCCTTTCTGATCAAGTCGGACTTCAGGCTAGCATACGCCTTCCCTCCCCTATCACTACTACCCCTGGTGATGAGAAAAATCAGGAGGGACAGAGCAAGGATTATAGTTATCGCTCCATTTTGGCCCAGGAGGGCATGGTTCTCATGCCTCAGGACCATGTCTGTGTCCGAGCCTTGGGTCCTTCCGGACATCCCGGATCTCCTATCCCAGGGCCCAGTTTTCCATCCTCAGGTGGCTGGCCTACATCTGACGGCGTGGAGTTTGAACGGACATTGCTAAGAGAAAAAGGCTTCTCCCCAGACCTGATTAACACTCTACTTAAAAGTAGAAAAATCATCACTACCAAAATCTATGTCAGGATTTGGAAGAGATTCCTTCAGAACTCCAGAATAGTCGCTGGGGGTTCGGCACCTATAAACCAGATCTTAGAGTTTCTTCAGAAAGGTCTGGATATGGGGCTTTCCACTAGTACCCTTAAAGTACAGGTATCAGCCTTGGGGGCCCTCTTTAGCTGCAACATTGCGGGTAATTACTGGATCAGTAGATTCATTAAGGCAGCAGGTACAGTAGATCCAGGCAAATAGTGAAAGATAGGTTCATGCCGTGGGACTTAAACCTAGTCCTCACGGCTATGACAGAGGCTCCATTCGAACCTATTTCATCAGCTTCCATAAAAAACCTGTCCCTTAAAGTAGCCTTCCTGGTAGCTCTAACCTCAGCTCGTAGAGTAAGCGACATTCAGGCATTATATAGGCGTCCTTATATACAGTTTAAGGACGATAGGATAACACTCGGACCTGATCCGGCGTACTTACCTAAGGTTTCTAGCTTTCACAGGACACAGGAAATAGTCCTTCCATCCTTCCTCCCTAATCCAGCTAATGAGAAGGAAGAGAAACTACACACCCTAGATTTTAGGAGATGCCTCATAGAATATCTGGCAGTTACCGATCCCTGGAGTAAAGATAATGCCCTGTTTGTCTCCCATCAAGGCCCTAGGAAAGGTTGTAGAGTGTCAAAAAGCACACTAGCTAGGTGGATTAGAGAGGCTATTTCAATAGCATACACCTCAAAAGGCAGGTCGCCACGTGGGAAGCTGAGGGCGCATTCCACCAGAGCCATGGCGACCTCGTGGGCCGAGACATCAGAAGTCTCCATCGACCAGATATGTAAGGCGGCTACTTGTTCCTCTCCGAGCACCTTTTATAGTCATTATAGGCTAGACTTGGGTGCTTCCACAGACCTCTTTGGTTTAAGGGTACTGCAGGCTGTAGTCCCTCCCTAAATAGTTATTACTCTCTGTAATTCTCTCAGGTGGTGCTGTCATGGACAACCGAATAAAGTCGTAGTTACTCACCGGTTAACGGTATTATTCGGAGTCCATGACAGCACCCGTATATTCCCTCCCTTTAGTTTAAAATTTGGGTGTGCACTTCTTCCCCTTATATGTACACGGGTAATTTAAATAGTCGTGTAAAGTATTGTAGATAAATTATGCTATTAACCATTGTGGTCCTCTTGTGCTCTGTAATCCAACTGATGCGTGGGAGAGGTGCCGCCTTTTTGTATCTGTAGGTTTCCTGTTCCTAAAGGGCGGATCCCCTCTCTCAGGTGGTGCTGTCATGGACTCCGAAAAATACCGTTAACCGGTGAGTAACTACGACTTTCAAGATTTCCCATCCTTCCTGGACATTTTTGTCCTTAAGGATATCCAGCCATTGGATCCCTACAATTCTCTTTCTGAGTCCCTTAAAATCTGCCTTTCTGAAATCTAACCTTGACGTGTGAGTCTTCTTCCTCTAGTTATCCAAAATTCTAAAATCGCATGGTCGCTACCTCCTAGGGTCCCAGGCACTTTTACCTCCTCAACCAATTCCTCCTCCCTGTTTGAGGATTAGTTCCAAGGTAGCAGATCCCCTTGTTTTCTCCCCTACCTTTTGGAAGATAAAGTTGTCAGCAAGATAGGATAAGAATTTCCTTGCCCTGTTAGTTTTGCCTGAGAGAGATTCCCAACAAATGTCTGGATAGTTGAAATCTCCCATGACAACTATGTCATATTTTTCAGAGAACTTTGATGCATAAAGAGTTCATCCATATCTTCAGCCTGCACAGGCGGCCTGTAGTAAATTCCTACAATGGTGCCCTTTTCATCGTTCTGTCCTTGTCTTCTTACCCAAACAGTTTCCACAGAACTCCCAGTCTCTGAAGCTTCAATCTTTGTGCAGTTATACACGTTTTCTAACATACAATGCGACACCTCCTCATCGTCTATCAAGTCTGTTTCTTGCAAATAAGTTGTATCCTTCTAGCCTTGTATTCCAAACGTGTATTGTCCCACCAAGTTTCAGTGATTCCAATGACATCATATTTCATTTCCTGCGTTAGTAGTTCCAATTCTCCTTGTTTGTTGCCCATGCTTTGTACACTAGTATAGAAACATTTTAGTTTGTGATTGGTTTCTCTTTCTCCAATATTTTTATTATTTAGATTCTTTTGTCTTTGTTCTTCCTTTCCACTTCTAATAGCCGAGTTCTCAATAGCATTTGTCAGGTGTATGGCTTTTTCTGGCCTTTTGCTTCCCTTCCCACGTTCTAGTTTAAAGCTCTCCTGATGAGCGTAGCAGGGCGAACTTCCAAATACATGTTTTCCAGTCTTCGTAAGGTGCACCCCATCTCTAGCAAGTAGTCCATCGTATAGGTAATACACTCCGTGATTCAGAAATCCATAACCTTGCTGATGGCACCATTGATGTAGCCAGTTGTTCACCTGCAGAATCTTATTCCTCCTCCTTGTTCCATGGCCATCCACTGGGAGGATGGAAGAGAAGACCTCCTGCGCTCCCAGTTCTTTCACTTTCTTACCTAAGCTTTCAAAGTCACTGCAGATGATTTCCAGGTCATTTCTTGCGGTGTCATTTGTCCCCACATGTAGTAGCAGTAATGGGTAGTCATCTGTAGGTCTGAAGAGTCCTGATATCTTGTCAGACACCGCTTTAATTTTTGCACCTGGAAGACAGCACATTTCTCTTGAAGTTATATCCGGTCAGCAGATAGCGGCTTCTGTTCCTCTCAACAGGGAATCCCCCATGACCACCACTCTCCGTTTCTTCTTCACAACATTTTTTGTTCTCCATCCAGGAGGATTCTGAAGGCGTACAAGATTGCTGCCTTCCTTGCTGATGCTTTGGCAGATTCATTCAGATTGGCAGCCAGGTCAGTGAATTTATCAAACGGGGCTCGTATAGTATTGTGGCTAAAGAACTGGCAGGGAAATGCCCAATCCAAAGCCAAATTGTGCTTGGTTCCATGCGAAGGAAAATATATTTTTGGCTAAACACTGTGTGATATTTTGGACAAGGCGGCAGATAAGGAGTTTCACAGTGTGTTTCTTTCCACAATTTAAACGTTCCTTTCATAAGGCTAGGTTCACATTTGCGGTTGAGTCCACAGCGTTTCATCCGCAAGCACAAACGCATGAAAAAAAGTGTGTAAACACACAACGCATCTCTTTTTTTTTTATCCGCATTGTCTTCCGCAAAACGTCAAACGCATCGTTTGTACTTGTTTGGATGCGTTTTTAAATGCGTTTGCGTTTATTATGCGCATGATTCCCATTTGGAAATTTTTTTCCATGACATATTCTGGGACAAAGGCCACGCCCAATGGGAGTGTCTCATAAGATTTTGTGATTTAGACCCTTGTATAGCTGAAAACAGCAGATTTGGAGGCTGTATCCTGCGTCAAGATGCATATTTCCAAGGAGACTTTCTTGTTTAAACTGGATTTGGATATCAAATTGGCTCTTGCCTTTGCCTTTGCTTGTGAGCAAGAAGAGGAAAGAGAAAGAAGGAGAAGATGGCGTCGGTGCTTTTGGCAACTCCCCATTGAAGTTCGGGAGAGCCGTGGAGCCTACCACTCCTTATTCAGTGAGCTTCGTGAAAACCCGGAGAAATATTTTGACTACACGAGGATGTCTCAAGAGAGCTTCCAGGAATTGCTGGCTTGTGTAGAAGGAGCCATCAGCAGACAGGACACCCAGCTCCGTAGAGCTATAGCAGCTGAGGAACGTCTGCTGGTTACACTAAGGTACGTAATATTTCAAAATAAACGTCTGTCGTTATTATTGTTATGCATTGTCCTTTATTTTTATTCTTTTTGCAAAACCCGTTGTTATTATTTTTAGTAAAAATTGTTTTTTTTCCTCTGTTAGGCTCTCTCCGGTAGCCAGGAATCTGCCAATCATCGCTCCATTTCCAGTTCCGGATAGGCCTTTCCTCCCTTTCTGGGATTGTTGTGGACACTTGCCGGGCTTTGTGGGACGTGCTTCGTCATGCTTTTATCCCAATACCCACCATGGAAAAATGGCAGGAAAAATTCTGGGAAATTTGTAATTTCCCCAACTGTGTGGGAGCAGTGCATGGGGAAACATATTAGGATAACAAAACCAGCTCAAAATGGATCAGAGTTCTTTAACTATAAAAAATACTTTTCGATTGATCTCATGGCCATAGCATCTGCAGACTGCTTTTATTGCCGTGGGCATTGGTTCTTTTAGCCGTGGAAATGACTCTCAAACGTTTAAAAACTTGGTCATGGGCCAACGGTTGTATACCAATACTTTTAATTTCCCCCTCCCACGACCTCTTCCCCAACACTCAATGCCCGCCAATGCCATTTGTTGTGGTAGGGGATGAAGCCTTTCAGATGTGTGGAAACCTACTCAAGTCATACTCCAGTCGGGACTTGAACCACACTAAAAGGATTTTTAATTACCGACTAGCCAGTGTCCGCAGAACTGTTGAGTGTGCCTTTGGGTTTCTTGTGTCAAAATGGAGCATTCTAGGGACAGCAATTAATCTGAAAATTCAAACGGTTGATGAGGTGGTCAAGGCGTGTGTGGTTCTCCACAACTGCCTAATGGCTAAAGAGCGACCATCATTCGAATTAGACAAACCTGTTGCCAACCCATTGCCAGATCACCATCACCACCCTCTGAGGACAACAAGGGAAGTTGCCCAAATGAGGGATAGACTTTGTTTCTGAGGTTGGACGTGTGGCATGGGAAGATGCAATGGTTTAATGTTTAAATGTTATGTAAGGTTATGGTCTTTGAAATTTTACCTGTATTTTAAATGTTTAATGTTAAACCAAAATTAGAATAACACCTGTTTACTTTGTGTATGTACCCCATGCTTTACACTTTACCTGTTCTATGTGTCAGTGCTATGGTTGGTTCTCATGAGCTCCATCTTCTCTTCAGTTTGCATTAATCTATAGTTCAATTGATTAATGCACACTGAAGAGATGATGGAGGAAATGTACCTCATATCTTTACTCACCATCCCGTGTGTCAGAACTACTGCATTCAGGATGGGAAAAAAAACCCCAGCACCCTGAGTGTAATGGTACTGACACCTGGTCAGGTAAGTATTGCAGACCCCTGACCATTTGTGTTTTTTACCTTTTTTTTGGGGAGGAGCACCTTCCCCCCTTTTTTTTTAGGGGGAGCAGTATCAGGCATCTTTGTATTTTTCCCACCTCATATTTTATCCAGTACAGAGACATTAACTAAAAATATTACAAAAATTGTGTCTCATGGAGCTATGTGTGTGTTTACGGCGATTTTTGTGTTTACGGCGCACGGTGTATGTTGCCGGCGACGAAGGTGACAAAGAAGAAACAGTGTTATGGGGCAAACAACAAAATTTTATTTACAAAATAAAATATAAATCATTTTTTACATACTGGGGGGGGGGGGAAATGATACGGACCAGAGGGGTGGGCAGATGAAAGGATAGGTGTTATGAATGGGTCACCGAGGATAGCAGGCCCAAGCTAAACCACAGAAAAACCAGAGAGGCTGGAAACTAAGCGGATTGCGGACCCCCGGTCCTGTCCACACAACTTGCAGTAGCCGTGGAGCGTACCTATGAAGATCCTAGACGCCTCGGCACAGCCGGAGAACTAACTAAGCCTAAAGCAAGGAAAGGGATATCTAAACTGTCCCGGAATAGATAGCTCTCAAACATATATTGTCGGTGAGACAAGATGAAAACACAAACGCAGGCAGAGAAATAGACTGAGCAAACGATGGGGCCCACACTGACTAGACAGGAAAGGAACGACACTGTATGCAATGACGCAAAAAACCCTGCAAAAAGTCCAACACGTCTGATGCACAAAAACACTGAAGTCGCACGACTTTGCCCCCACTATATTCTGAAAGCAAAGCAAAAAGAGACCAATATAACAGGGGACAAAACAAACTGGCGCAAGCAGTAACATATGGGCGGTGATTCAGCACAGCCCCAGCTGGAGCTGGCTGACCCTCACAAAGCTGAGTTAGACAAAACCAAATCAAATGCAAACAGAATAGCAAATGAACCACTTGGCTTGATCCATGCAGGGAAAGAGCAGGAGACATCAGATCTCAGAAGGCAGAGGAAGAAAATCACCATCAGGGATAGAGGGAGTCAGCTGTCTTAAATCCCAATCAGAAATCCTAGATCTCCAATCGTCTTCCTCATTATCAGGTGGCAAGCCTCTGTCAATCAGATCAGCTCCACTACCTCCAGTAACCACCAGAGCCCAAAAAGAGAACTCGCAACCCCTCTGTCAATCTCACCAGCTCCACTACCTTCAGTAATCACCAGAGGGAAGCCAGAGAGAGAATTCACAACAGATTGGGCTTGGGGTGGATGCTGAAGGGGTTCCAGGGGAAGGGGCTAATAGATGTGGTGGGTCTGGAGGACCAAGGATGGAGGTGGACACATTAGAAGTGGAAACATGGGACGGGAGAGACACATTAGAAGGGAGGGACAAATTGGACATAACAGACACATTGGGAGGTGAGGGTGGTGGCGGGAGCACAACTGTCCTTTCCCTCCTGTGTTCCTTTCTCCTCTTTTTTTGCCTTCCATGTGATTGCTGGCTGGTTCTTCTTCACCTTGGAAGGGTGGGAGTGCTGGGTTCAGAAGGCGTGGAGGGGGTGGACGACCGTGCAGGAAACGGATTCTGCGTGCTGGTGGACGGCCTTGATGTAGCAGGAACCAGCGTGCTGGTAGTGGTAGACGGCTGGGCAGGAGCAGGACTCCGGGTGATGGTGGCAGTGGGCGTCTGCGCAGGACTGGGCGTGGTGGTGGAGTGGCTGTCAGCTGCACTCGGCATGGTGGAGGTGCTGTAGTGGAGTGCGGCAGGACTGGGCATGGTGGTGGCCATACAGGGGTATGCAGCAGAACTCGGTAGAGCTGTGAACTGGGTAACTGGTGGCACAGTGGGAAAAACCGGTGAATTTTCTTCATAGCCTGAAGGTATGCAGCATTGCAGGCCTGTATCACATTCAGTTGCAGTTCAGGCGTAAGGTTTTCTGCCATGCCCAGGTCAGTGGCCTTAAAAAAAAAAAAATGATGTGCTGGCCTCTGGATGTCGGTTTCCAGGCGGTCAAGCCGCTGGTGGACAGACTGGAATAATGTGTCAACATGGCTCCTAACGCTATTCAGTCTATCTACCATCATCTTCTTGCCATCCTGGAAAATCGAGCTCAAGTAAACTCGGGAATGAGTGTCCTGTCCGAGGCCTTCTGCCGCTGTCGGGAAGACCCAACATTAAAAAACAAGGAGGAGGAGGCCTGGAACAGGGGAAGACCTGATGGACCAGCTGACTGTTCTTCAACCTGTGACGCTGGTCCTGTCAGACTAATCTGATAAGCTTTTATGAAGAGGTAAGTTCAGGACTGGACCAAGGGAATGCAGTGTACGTGGTGTACATGGACATTTCAAAAGCTTTTGATACTGTGCCACAGAAAAGGTTGATATATAAAATGAGAACAATGGGGATAGGGGAAAATATGTGTAGGTGGATTAAGAGCTGGCTCAGGGATAGGAACCAAAGGGTGGTTATTAATGGAGCACACTCGGACTGGGTCACGGTTAGCAGTGGGGTACCACAGGGGTCAGTATTGGGCCCGCTTATTTTTAACATATTTATTAATGACCTTGTAGGGGGTATAGAGAGTACAATTTCAATATTTGCAGATGACACTAAACTCTGCAGGGTAATCAGTACAGAGGAGGACAATTTTATATTACAGGAGGGTTTATGTAAACTAGAAGCTTGGTCTGATAAATGGCAAATGAGCTTTAATGGGGATAAATGTAAGGTCATGCACTTGGGTAGAACGAACAAGATGTATAATTATGTGCTTAATTGTAAAACACTGGGCAAAACTGTCACTGAAAAAGAACTGGGTGTATGGGTGGACGACAAACTCGCATTTAGTGGCCAGTGTCAGGCAGCTGAGCTGCTGCAAAGGCAAATAAAATAATGGGATGCATTAAAAGAGGCATAGATGCTCATGAGGAGAACATAATTTTACCTGTATATTAGTCACTAGTGCGACCACACTTAGAATACTGTGTACAGTTCTGGTCTCCGTTGTATAAGAAAGACATAGCTGAACTGGAGCGGGTGCAGAGAAGAGCGACCAAGGTTATTCGGGAAATAGGGGGTCTGCAATATCAAGACAGGTTATTACACCTGGGGTTATTTAGTTTGGAAAAACAAAGGCTTAGGGGTGATCTTATTACAATGTATAAATATATGTGGGGACAATACAAAGACCTTTCTAATGATCTTTTTACTTTTAGACCTGTGACGGGGACAAGGGGGCATCCTCTACGTCTGGAGGAAAGAAGGTTTAAGCATACTCACAGACGCGGATTCTTTACTGTAAGAGCAGTGAGACTATGGAACTCTCTGCCATATGATGTTGTAATGAGTGATTCCCTACTAAAATTTAAGAAGGGACTGGATGCCTTTCTTGAAAAGTATATTATTACAGGGTGTATACACTAGTTTCCTTAATATTGCGTTGATCCAGGGAGCTAGTCTGATTGCCGTATGTGGAGTCGGGAAGGAATTTTTTTCTCCAATGTGAAGCTTACTGTTTGCCACTTGGGTTTTTTTTTTCCTTCCTCTGGATCAACATGTTAGGGCAAGTTAGGATAGGATATGGGTTTAACTAGATGGACTTAAAGTCTTCCTTCAACCTTAATAACTATGTTACTATGATAGTTGCCATGGTACTCACTTCAAAATCCTGTCCTTTCTGCTCAGGGCTTGAAGAGGGCATGTTGAAGAATACTGCAAGAAAGAGACATAACATTACAGACTGCAGGGAGTAAAATTAAAAAAGACACACAGACATTAGGTTGTATACTTACATTTGGCTGGAATTCAGTGATGTCTTCTCTGCTCTTTCAGTCTCCAGTGTCTTGAGAGTTATGGACAATGACTGCCCACTCCCTCTTTTTATCTTTCTTTGTGTGGGGGTGGCTAATCAGTGTCTAGACATGTTTACTCTGGAAAAACACATGCGTTTGAAAACGCTAACAAATGCATGTGCTTGAAAACATGCATTATCATAGACTGTAATGCATTGTTTTGACGCATTCCTCTCGCAAGCATCTGCATGCGTTTAAAGGCGGCAAATTGCCGCCTCCAAAATTGTAACGTTGCTTAGGCTGCGCCCAGCCGCAAAACACAAAATGACACGTAGTGAAACGCTGCTGAAAGCATACAAACGCATGTACCTGCGTCCACAACGTTATAGATAGGAAAACACGACATAAGCGATTGCATGCGGCATAAATGCTGCGGGTTCAACCACAAATGTGAATCCAGCCTAAGAGAAGGTGTAACGGGAACAAACTCCTCAGAGAACAGGGAAAGTGGAAGGATAGGAAGTCAAGAAGTGGAGGCTTCATGTTTGGGGGCCCTTCCTCTGAAGCCAGAAAGCCCTCTAAGTGACAGGCTTCCCCATGTAGGACAAAGGCTGTCCCACTTCTGGCCTGCCTGGGAGAAAATATCCAATACCTCGGTATGAACATAATAAAATCAGGCCTAAAGCTAGAATTCAGGTCTACTCCCCAGCCTACCTTCAGGATTTCATCTGCCAGAACTCCTGGGGAGCAGTTAGCCCTGGAAGCAGAAGTACTAGGTTTACTACTAAAACAGGTTCTGGTGGAGATGCCGGTCCAACAGCAGGAGAAAGCATTCTATTCTCCCTTGTTCCTAATAAGAAACCTGACTATACCTTCAGAACTAGAGTCAAACTGAAGGGGCTGAACAAATTTCTGGTCTACAGACCCTTCAAGATGGAGTCTATAATATCAACCGTAAAGATGTTCCTGGCTGTTATGAGTGTCCTGGACATGTGAGAATCCAGCAGTACCTGAGAGTAGCCTTATATATAAACAAACAAGTCAGGTAATTTCAGTACAGGGCCCTACTCTTCGGTCTATCCATGGCACCGAGGATTATTTTCTTAGATTATTCTAGAGGTAACAGCACATCTCTGGGAACTAAATGTTTTAATAGTCCCATGTCTGGATGATTTTTTAGTAATCGGCAAATTGATAGAGGACAGCAATTACCAACTGATGCAGATCAAAGCCAGCCTGACTCAGCTAGGATGGATCTTAAATCTGGAGAAATCAAAGCTGGAACCCCTAATGGTTGTCTTCCTTAGGGCTTATCTTAGACTCGGAAGAAAAGATTTGTTGTCTACAGGAAGAAAAGAAGAGCAGGATCATAATCCTGATAACAGCAATTGCCAATCATGTTATGACTGTTTGTCTCTGTTAGAGACAATGACTTCTTGTATTCATGGCATGTTGGCTGGACTTGAGGAATCTGTCACATGAAATCCCATGGTCCTATTAGGTCATAGATATTATCATGACATGAAAGCTCAGAAGGATGGGGAGCACATCTCAGAGATTGCATAGTCCAGTGAGTCTGGTCGGTAACGGAGATGGACTATTCATCAAACATGAAAGCGCTTCTGGCAGTAAAAAATGCCATGTTGAATCTCCTTCACCATTTAAAGGGGCAGCATGTTTGAGTTATGTCAGACAACCGGACAATGGTTGCTTATAACAATCATCAGATCTCGGCATCTGATGCAAGTGACAGAGGAAATTCTTCAGTTCCTTGAACATCATCAATTAACACTGATCACTCTACGCAAGAGGGAAAGAAAATGAGAGGGCAGACTTCCTTTGTCGGAATATGCTAAAACAATGCGAACAGTAGCTGAATCTAGAAATATTCCAACAGATAGTGGAATGATGGGGCCAACCAGAAATAGACCTGTTCACAAACAAGGGAAACAGAAAAGCAAAAAACTTCTGCAACTTAAATCTGAAAGATCATATGCAGTGGATGCACTACATATTCCCTGAGACTTCAAACTAGCCTGCGCCTTTCCCCCGTTTGAATATGTGCGCACGTTGTGTAATTTCTTGCAGACATTTCTGCATCTCTTGGCAGCAAAAACTCTGCGGAAAATTCTGCTGCATTTTTGGTGCTTTTTTGCATGTGTTTTCGCATGCGTTTTTTTCCTGTGCATTCAATGGGTCAAAAACTGAGGCAAAAATGCACAAAGAATTGACATGCTGTGGATTTAAGTGCACATCGAATTCTGAAAGGAAAAATATTGGTCATGTGCACAACACTTAAGGCTTCTCATTGACTTTGCTGGCATAAGGATTCCATAGCATTTTTGGGCCAATTCCACATGGAAAAAAATCGCATCAAAAATGCATCGTGTGCACACATCCTTAATGATGATTCCGGCAGTACTAAGGAAGATTCAGGAGGAGAGAGCAGACGCCATTCTAATTGCTTCGTTTTGGCCCAAAAGGCCATGGTTCTCCTGGATGAGGATGATGTCCTTTTCAAATCCCTTGATTTTCCCAGATATCCTGGATATCCTTAGAACCCCAGTGGGCAGGCCTGCATTTGACGGCCTGGAGTTTGAGAGGTCGCTATTAATCCGAAGGGGTGTCTCCTCGGCTTGAGTCTCTACCCTGATGTAGAGCAGGAAGCCGGTAAATGGTAGGACATAGGCAAAATTCTTGTCTAGCTCGGGCTAGTCCGTGGGTGCAGGCATTCCGATAAAGGCCATATTAGAGTTTCTTCAAAAGTGTATGGAGATGGGCCTGGCCACTAGTAGCCTTAAGGTGCAGGTATCTGCTTTAGGGGCACTATATAATTCTAACCTAGCGGTGGATAAGTTTATTAAGGCGTGTGACATATCAAGACTAGTGATGCACGAACGTGCTTGCCACTACTCGTTACTCGCCCGAGTATCACTGCACTTGGTGTCCTCAGCGAGCACCGAGCATTTCCGGGATTATTCGGTGGGAGGTCGAGTCTCCACCCTGCATTTTTGTCCGTCTTTATAGCGCCAATGAACAAGCAGCGATTGTCATGCACTGTAATGCCGCAGCCATCTTTGTTGTGGTATTAGTGTTTGGCTGGCCATATAGCTTCTTCAGGTCCATAAGAGACCGGACGCCGCCATGCTCGGCGTATTCAGCTCCAGAATCAGAATAGTATAGGGAGAGCTGCTGCTGAGAGAGGGTCAGATTTGTGCTTTTATTAGTTAGTGTAGATCTACCTTTGTTCAATCCACAAATCCAGCTAAACCAGCAGTCCTTTTTAGGGCTAATTAGGAGGTATATAGATTGCAGTGCTAGGTAGGCAGGAGAGTCTATGTGCGCATATCCACATCAGTGCAAGGCATGCAGGCACTGTATGTGAGTATATAGATCTCACTGCATACATTAAGAGGGTCCACTACTGTCTGCTGATGCCTATTTTATATATACCTAGCTGCAGGTACCCATGGCTAGTAGTATTTTTTTTTTTTTTTTTTTGCACCTGAATCCTGCTAATTTTATTACAAAACAATCCAGAGCCCCCTTTTTTTCTACATTTATTTGCTTGGTCATACTGCAGACTACAGCCAGGTCATTTTAATGGAACAGCGTGAAAATCTAGCAATTTAATAAGGTTTTTTTGTCCCAGACATCACATCTGAGTGCGCAGAAAATTCTGGCCTTTTTTTTTCTTGGTATTGTAGTATTTTTTTGGAGTGTCTTACAACATTTCTGATTCAAGCAAAAAAGGACGCACACTGTAGCGCCATAGCATGCAAACATGAAATCTGAAAAATGAATTGCATTACTGCATTAGAAATATGAAAAATTGAGAAAGCTTAGCGCATAAAATGGCCAATTTATGTGTACCTGGAAGCCATGGTAAGGCGTTTCTCGTATTCCAGGACCCTAAACTAATGCTAATCCTCACTTAGGTTCCCATTCAGATGAAGACTTTAGTCTAAGTGTGGATTGGCATTAGTTTAGGGTCCTTAAATACGAGAAATGCCTTACCGTGGCTTCCAGGTACACAAATGGGCCATTTTATGTACTAAGCTTTCTCACCTTTTCATATTTCTAATGCAGTAATGCAATTCATTTTTCATATTTCATGTTTGCATGCTATGGCACTACAGTGTGCTTCCTTTTTTGTTTGAAGGTATATGAGTTGGTGACTCTAGGTTGAGCACCTGTTCACACTATGCTTATGCTTGGATGTGACGGTCAGTTTTTTAAATTTGTATTCCTTAACCTTCTGATTGAGCACTCCGCCTTTTAGCCGCGTTTTTAATCACAGCTGGGCCACTACCCCTCCACAGAGATACAGATTTCAGTCTAAGGAGAGGATTTAAGCCCCCGTTACACACTGCGATATCGCTAGCAATATCGCTGCAAAGTCATCGATTTTGTGACGTTGCAGCGATATTGCTAGCGATATCGCTGCATGTGATACTTACCTCCAACCGGCTCCCCCGCTGGTAATCGCTGATCGTGCGAGAAGCTGCTGGACCATTCCTCATCGGTCACTTCCTGCGGCGCTTCCTACTGTGACGACGAGCGACGCGTGGAGCCGGGCGGGAGGACATCAGGATCGCCGCATCTGACAGGTAAGAAGCGATCCCTGTCCCCAGCGATGTCGCTAGTGAGATCTGCCTGAGTGGCAGCTCACTAGCGACCACCTAGCGATGCACCAGCGATCCTGATCGCGTCATATCGCTAGTCGGGATCGCTGGTGCATCGCTAGGTGTAACGGTACCCTTACATAGGTTCCCATTCAGATGAAGACTTTAGTCTATGTAAATCCTCTCCTTAGACTGAAATTATCTCTGTGGAGGGGTAGTGGCCCTGCTGTGATTAAAAACGCGGCTAAAAGGCGGAGTGCTCAATCAGAAGGTTAATGAATACAAATTTAAAAAAACTGACCGTCACATCCAAGCATAAGCATAGTGTGAACAGGTGCTAAACCTAGAGTCGCCAACTCATACATTCAAACAAAAAAGTAAGTACACTGTAGTGCCATAGCATGCAAACATGAAATATGAAAAATGAATTGCATTACTGCATTAGAAATATGAAAAGTTGAAAAAGCTTAGTACATAAAATGGCCAATTTGTGTACCTGGAAGCCACGGTAAGGCATTTCTCGTATTCCAGGACCCTAAACTAATGCCAATCCTCACTTAGACTAAAGTCTTCATCTGAATGGGATCCTATGTAAATCCTCTCCTTAGACTGAAATCTATATGTCTGGAGGGGACACATAATCACATATGCCATACATATTTGGCATTAAAGAACTGATTGGCCAGATATGTATGGACTTAGGATGACTGGGCTGCTGGTACCTGTGCTGCGCCGTATCCCTGAACTGTCAAGGCTGCGTCCCGTTTCCCGGGGGAAGGAATAGGGGAACAGACAGGCCCCATTACCCAGGAAGAGGGGGTGTGTTTAGACAGGGAACCTGGCCGGAAGCTGAGGGAAAAAAAAATGCAAACTGCAGCAGACAGACCCAATGACCTAGAGGCAGGGGGGGACAGCTTAAGAGAAAGCGGGCACGAGAGCAGAGATTTTTGGCATAGACAAGGAGAACATAGAAGGCTGAGCAGCATGCTCTGTCCTTAGAGCACTGGTGCCGCAAAGGACTTTTCTCTTGGACTCCCGTCACTAAAACCGGTACTACCAGAGAGCGAGGCGCTGTGTGCCCAGTGACCGCCAGAGAGCGAGGCGCTGTGAGCTCCATGACAGTGCAGCGCACGTGTGCAGTAGAGCCAGTTCATGCCACTTGTTCAGCTTTGCTAGCCAATAATTATAAGACACAGAGGAATGTCAGGACGTTGGTGCAGCCAGCCAGGTACTCCCTCAGCATCTTCCCAAACTTTGCACTCCTTGTGAGAGTTTCCCACGCCTCAGGTCCAGGGCAATGGAAGGTTCTGAGAAAACTCTCCCAGAACTTTGCCAGTGTTCCACTGCCTCTGCTGGATTGAAGTTGTCTCTCTCACCTGTACGCTTTGCTTTGCCAACGAACGGTGTCTGTGACCTCTGTTGCTGGTGTTTTCAGATGGGAATTTTTTAAATAATTCCGCAAGAAGGGCCCTCTGGTCCTCCAACATTTTAGTACACCTGTCTGCCTCTGGAATAAGAGATATAAAGTTCTTCTTGTAGGGTGGGTCTAGAAGTGTCACCAATCAGTATTGCCTGTCACTCAAAATATTGAGAACACAAGGCTGACGGGAAAGGCATGCATGCAAGACTGCTAACAGTCAATACTTCCGTGTCCTCACCAAGAGGACGACTGACCATGCTCTTGTCCTCAGGCCTCCACAACTTTTGACTAACCTCAGTACTAGCATTGTAAATACATCATTTTAAATACACCCCTGTAGTTTTTATCTCCGCCACCTCATTGTAGATTGTAAATTGTCACGAGCAGGATGTTTTTTTTTTTTTGTTTAATTATTATCATTACTTTGTGTAGATTGTAACCTGTCACGAGCAGGGTCATTTTATTTTGTTTTAATTATTGTATTATTGTTACCGTTGTTACTAAAGACTGTTGTGTTTGAAACTGTTAACCTGTAAATACAGTATGTTGGCGCTAAATAAATATAAAATTATTAGAACACAGAAGCAGGATGGAGATGTTAATTATGGCGTCATTGCTGCTCACCATCTTGGTGGATTCCTCAAAGTTTTGGAGGATGGTTAATATGTCTGACATCCATGTCCACTACTGAGATCTTATGTCATGATCCAGGTTGGATCTGACAGTTTAAATGCACAATTGAACTTTTTTTACTTTGGCTGTGTGCCAAAGTGGTGTGATTGCCCCCGGTGGCCATTAGAATTATTGCACTGCGGTGTCGTTTGTTCTAAGTTGCCCCGGTGGTGGTGAGCGGTATTGCACTCTAGTACCTTAGTTTGTGCACGTAATAATGCAGGTGTGAATGCTCTATAAAAGAGTGTCAGGTGTATCAATCACTGTTGGTTATAAGTCTTCAGTTAGTCATTCACAAGTAAGCCTGGGTGAAAGATGGAGCTGAACAAGAGTCCTGGGCAGCCCAGTCAGAGGGTTCCAGTAGCAGCTATGGAGTCTGCAAGAAGTGCTGGCATGGATTGGTGGAGTTCAACTATGATGTCTGCAAGAAGGGCTGGCATGGCGTGGTGGAGTCGCAGTTATGGTGTCAGCAGGAAGTGCTTGCATGGCTTGGTGGAGTGGCGACTATGGTATAGAGTTGCACTCACCATGCTGGACTTGGTTGCTGAAAGCTGGACTCAAGCCTGCTTGACTTATTGACAGAAAAGTTGGTCTTGAGCATGCTCGACTTTTTGGCAGAAGCTGGACTCATCTTTTGGGCTTTGTTTACTGGACAGCTGCAACTGGTGGTGGACTCTGCTCCAAGGCTGCACTATGGTGATGGATCCGGTTATGGTGATGGATCCGGTTGGAGGAGAAGATGCACGCAGGTGGTGGGCTCTGTTGCTGGGAGCGTAAGCAACAGAGCAAAGCTAAGTGATGTTCCCCTGTATTATCATCTTTCCTTGTCTGTTTAGTGCAGTGGTGGGATTAGTTTCCGCACCGACCAATTCCCTAGTGAGGGTTTAGGTGCAGGGCGAGTCAGGGTTTTGAGGTTCCTGTGCGTCACCTGGTGCGGAACCGTCATAGGGAACGATAGGAGTGTAGAAACACTGACTCAGGGGAGTGCAGGAGGTCTCCACGTCCCCGTTCCCTATCGCAGGGCTCTCCATTGTTAATGTTACCCAGGTGTTCCCCATATATATATATATATATGTGTGTGTGTGTAATATTGAAATTCGTCAGTTGGAGGCGGCATATCCAGCTGCACGTTTTATTTAAATTCGCCCCGTTGGAGGCGGTGTATCCAGCCACGCGTGACCATGACATTATCACCAACCATACATTTTTTTTCTGGTGAGTCTTGGCCATGTGGAGACCTGTGAGCAATTGCTGCTGGGCCTCACTGAGGTGAGTGAGGAGCTGCATGGTGTTGAAGTAGCTGCGGCAGCAATTATCAGGGTCTGGGGCCTTCCCTCTGGCTCAACCAGAAAATCAAAATTGCGGCTCTGGCAATTAAGCCCCTTAGAGTTGCTGCTGGGGAGTGGGACTTGCTCATGCACGCGGAGGTACCCAGGCAGGTGGGAGGAGTTGGTGCCCCACGGAGCTGCCTGGTATTCCCCGAAGTGAAGGGGTACGTCCCTGTGGTGAGCAGACTGGTGTGATAGTCCGCGGGGTTTACGCCAAATCTTTCATTCCACCTAAGAAGCCGCCCCCTCCTGGTTGTTTGGAGGAAGGCGACCAGGGAGTGTATTTTTTCCTCCATTTCCCAGGCCCCTCCCTCAACGGTGTGAGCAGCAGGTGTGCTGCAGGGGAGTAGGGGCAAATCTCAACCCTCGTCATTAGCCATCCCTGGGAGGCGCAGACCTCATTGTGTACGGGGTTGGAGGGTAGTGTTCCCTTGGTGAATAGCGGGGGTGTGAGTGTGGTGACACAGGGGTATGCCTCTGTTGTCGATCCTAGAGTGAGTTCACCGAAATATGACAAACGAATGTGTGGCGATAAATGTTCAGGTCCGGACATGTGTGTGAACGAGCATGTATGGGTGGCCACCAAAAAACATCCTGTGGAAGTGTGTTGCGGAGTCTTACCAGCTCATACCGAACATACACATACATAACTCGTTCCCCAGATCGACGCTTTGGAGATGAGTGGTGCCTCCAGAACTTACATTGCCAATACCAGCGGTGCGTTTGTCATAAACCTGATGTGCAGGTAGTGGTTGGGGTGAACTCTGGATCTAGGCGTCTCCGCTGTAGCTGTTGCCCTGATGGGTGGTCTTGAGGGTCCAGAGGCCCCTCATTAAGGGGAGGGTACTGTCAGGATCCTGGTTGATTCTGACAGTTTAAATGCACAATTGAACGTTTTTTCCTTTGGCTGTGTGCCAAAGTGGTGTGATTGCCCCCAGTGGCCATTAGAATTATTGCACTGTGGCGTCGTTTGTTGTAAGTTGCCCCGGTGGTGGTGAGCGGTATTGCACTCTAGTACCTTAGTTTGTGCACGTAATTATAATGCAGGTGTGAATGCTCTATAAAAGAGTGTCAGTTGTATCAATCACTGTTGGTGATAGGTCTTCAGTTAGTCATTCACAAGTAAGCCTGGGTGAAAGATGGAGCTGAACAAGAGTCCTGGGCAGCCCAGTCAGAGGGTTCCAGTAGCAGCTATGGAGTCTGCAAGAAGTGCTCGCATGGATTTGGTGGTGTTCAACTATGATGTCTGCAAGAAGGGCTGGCATGGCGTGGTGGAGTCGCAGTAATGGTGTCGGCACGAAGTGCTTGCATGGCTTGGTGGAGTGGAGACTATGGTATAGAGTTGCACTCACCATGCTGGACTTGGTTGCTGAAAGCTGGACTCAAGCCTGCTTGAATTATTGGCAGAAAAGTTGGACTCAAGCATGCTGGACTTTTTGGCAGAAGCTGGACTCATTTTCTGGACTCTGTTTACTGGACAGCTGCAACTGGTGGTGGACTCTGCTCCAACGCTGCACTATGGTGATAGATCAGGTTATGGTGAGGATCCGGTTGGAGGAGAAGATGCACGCAGGTGGTGGGCTCTGTTGCTGGGAGCGTAAGCAACAGCGCAAAGCTAAGTGATGTTCCTCTGTATTGTCATCTTTCCTTGTGTGTGTTTAGTGCAGTGGTGGGATTGGTTTCCGCACCGATCAATTCCCTAGTGAGGGTTTAGGTGCAGGGCGAGTCAGGGTTTTGAGGTTCCTGTCCGTCGCCCGGTGCGGAACCGGCATAGGGAACGTTAGGAGTGTAGAAACACTGACTCAGGGGAGTGCAGGAGAGGTCTCCACGTCCCCGTTCCCTATCGCAGGGCTCTCCATTGTTAATGTTACCCAGGTTTTCCCCTTATATATATACACGTGTAATATTGAAATTCGCCAGTTGGAGGTGGCGTATCCAGCTGCATGTTTTATTATTTAAATTCGCCCCGCTGGAGGCGGTGTATCCAGGGTCATGCGTGTCATCTAAATCCGCCCTGCTGGAGGCACTGTGTCCAGCCACGCGTGACCATGACATCTTATGTGTGAAGTCAGAACTGAATACCGGCGGCCTTGTTGATGCTGGTAGTCACCAGCTGCCCTCTTCTGCTCAACAATCCTTTCCAACATTTGAAGTGTAGAGTTCAAATGCGTGGGGACATCGCACACCAGTCAGTGAGCCAAAAGCTGCAAACGCTGCTGAAGTACTACAAGAGCAGGTGAAGCTCTAGCTGACTCTCTAAAATGGGTACACAGGGCGCCGTACTTTCCCTAGCAGATCTGGCAGCTCCATGTCGCTTTTCATAAACCGTTGAACAATGAGGTTAAGCACATGGGCCAGGCATGGCATGTGTGTGAGCTCGCCTTGCCTCAGAGCGGCAACCAGGTTCCGGCCATTGTCACACACAACCATACCTGGCTGTAGGTTCAGTGGTGTCAGCCACAGATCTGACTGCTCTTTCAGAGCTGTCCACAACTCCAGCATTGTGCGGTTTGTCACCTAAGCATATTAGCTTCAGCACAGATGAGGCAGTGCTGCAGTGCTTCCAGCTTGTGACCAAGGTGCTACTTTCGGAGATGGAGGCTGAAGAGGAGGACGTGCAGGAGCTGTAGACTGGGGGAAACCCAGATTGACATAGTGCCCCACAATACTCGGGGTTGGGAGGACGTGCATCATCCCAAGGTCGGACTAGGTCCCTGCTTCCACTATGTTAATCCAGTGTGCCGTCAGCGAGATGTAACATCCCTGCCCACAAGCACTTGTCCACGTGTCCGTGGTTGGGTGAACTTTTGCAGCAGCATTGTTGATGGCCTGCGTACTGTTGTGGGACACGTGCTTGTGTAAGCACTTGTCCCCGTGTCTGTGGTTAGGTGGACTTTACCAGTAACAGCATTATGGAGGGCACGGGTAATGTTGTGGGACACGTGCCTGTTTAATTCCAGGACAGCACACCGGAAAAAATAGTCCCACATGTTCGGGGTGATTCTCGACTTTGCCCTCTCTTTCAAGCTACATATCCAAGCCCTTGCCTCCTCCTGCCCACTACAACTTAAAAACATTTACTGGATCCGTACATTCCAAGAAACTGCAAAAACGTTTGTGAATGCCCTCATCATCTCCTGCCTCGACTATTGCAACCTTCTACTCTCTGACCTCCCCTCTAGCACTTCAATCTATCCTAAACTCTGCTGCCCGAGTAATCCTACTGTCCCTCTGTTATTTCCTAGCCTCTCCTCTCTGCCAGGCTCTTCACTGTCTTATTGCCCAGAGGCTACAGTTCAAAACCCTAACTGTGAAATACAAATCCTTCCACAACCTGTCTCCTCCATACATCTGTGACATGGTCTCCCAATGTCCGACTGGGTCATGGCTTCCTCTACGCTAACCCAGTGTGCCGTCAGCGTGATGTACCATCCCTGCCCACAAGCACTTGTCCGTGGTTAGGTGCACTTTTGCAGTAACAGCATTGTTGATGGCCTGGGTACTGTTGTGGGACACGTGCTTGTGTAAGCACTTGTCCACGTGCTTGTGTAATGCCGTGACGGCTGACCTGAAGAAATTTTGGCGGCTGGGGACTGAGTACCTTGTGACGGTCGCCGCCATCAGGTTGTGGAAAACCTACTTCTCCCACGAGCCTAAATGCAACATTTCGAGCGCAAGCAGACTAGAAATGTGTGAATTTAGTACTGTGGCCTGTGGTGGTGGCTGCGTATTTCCACTTGCGTTCCAAGGAATGGGGTATGGACAACTGAAAGCTGCACTGGGACAAGGACGTGGATGTGCTTGTTGATGGTACTAGTTGAGTTTGTGTGCAACTACAGATGCAGGCTAGGAGGCATCTTTGCATGCACCATGGACAGGGGAATGGCTTGCACGCACAACAGCGGAAGAAGCAGTGATATCACTTGCATACACTGTTCATGGAGCCTGGTGTTCAGCCAACAAAGATGGGTGGTTTGCTGCCATGTGCCTGATCATGCTGGTAGTGGTTAGGCTGGTAGTTTTGCTACCCCTGCTGTTGTGAGCATGGCTGGTGGTGTAAATGGCCTTTTTGGGGTTATCGGCAGAGTCTTGAAAAAACAACTGTCATGATCCCAGTGCAGGTTTTTGAGCTGCATGTCAGAGGTTAATGTCTGGAGCTCAGTGCAGGTATTGACCTGCACACCTGGGGTTAATGATTGTGGCCTCTCTTTGGTTCTGGGAGAGCTTCTTAAACCCCTGGGAACCTCCAATCCTTGTCAGTTATACTTTTGCCTTTGGCCAAGTGTGGTGACCTCTGTGTGCCTGTGCCTGTTCGTCGTTATAGCTTGTTTAAATGGTTCTGACCCAGTTCTGTTCCCAGTTGTGAGTTTGCCTGTTGATTCTGTACTTCGCTACACTCCCTGTGTATGACTCATTGCCTGTGATCTGACTACTGTCTGCTCGCCCCTCTTGTACCTTGCAGCTATCACTGTGTATGACTCATTGGCTACGTCCTATCCTCCCTATCTATGCCCCTTGGTAACTTTGTCTCGCAGTTACCCTGCTAGGAGTTCTCTTGCAGCTCCTAGCTCTCTGGAGTTTAGGCCACGCCCCCAGCAGTCACGTGCTTCAGGTCCTGCTGTTCTGAAGTACGCATCTACTCTGCTGCTGCCCGCTCCACAGTTATCTTTGAGCACTGTTCGCTTTACTCAGTACACACGCACTGGCTCAAGTTCAGTGCGGTGTTCCTGACATAACTGAGCTTGAATTTTTTTTTCTCTCCTCACTTCTGCAGCATGGATCCAATGTGTGCTTTATCTGAGCAGGTCAAATGCTTGACTCAGTCGCTGCAGAAGCGTAGTTTGGAACACCAAGCTCTGGCCCATTCCCAACGGCGGGTTGAGGACTCAGTTCAGGGGGTACTTTCTGCAGGCTTTCAGCAGGTGGGGAATTGAGATGTCATTTTAGTCCCACCCGAATCCCCGGTTAAATTGCCAGATACGTTTTCTGGTAACAAAGATGAATTCAGAGCATTTAAGGAGGGCTGTAAGCTCTTTTTCTCTTTGAGACCCTGCTCCTCTGGGGATATGAAACAGGGTGGGGTTGGTTATGTCCCTGCTTAGGGGGTCACCACAAGCCTGGGCATTTTCGCTTTCCTCTTCTGCCCCTGAGAGAATGTCTGTGGATGCATTTTTTGAAGCCTTAGGGCTTATTTATGATGAGCCTCATAGAGTGCGTTTGGCTGAGGACAAGGTGATGAGTGTCTGTCAGTGGGAGCACTCGGCCGAGAAATTCTGTACTGAATTCAGACGTTGGGCAGCCGAGATTGCCTGGAGTGATGCCGCCCTTCGGGGGCTGTTCTGTAGAGGCCTGTGTGAACGTCTGAAGGATGCCTTGGCACGTCATCCTCCACCTGACTCCCTGGAGGATGCCATGACCCAAGCGGTTCGCATGGATCACAGACTGCGGGCTTGAGGCGTTGTGCAACTGGAAACACCATTATTCTTCAGTGGAGATGAGACCCGGACTCTTCCTGTGGCTATTGAGGTGAGCGCTGTTACCTGTGAGGAAAAGGAAAGACGCCGCTGGGAGAAGCAGTTGTGCTTCTATTGTGGGGAATCTGGACACTGGAAGAAGGACTGCCCCTCCTGTCCATCATCCTCCAAGATGGCGGGAAACGACTAGGTCTGGGTAGTAGTTGAGGAGGCTACGCAGACCTTCAGGTACAATTTTCCTCACGTGCAAAAATGGTACTGCAAGTGGAACTGGAACTTGGTAATGGTCCGGTTCAAACTACTGCTTTTATTGACTGTGGTTTTGCTGTGAACCTGATTGATACCAAAATTATGACTCTTAATAAGATAGGGACAGTCAGGCTTCTGGATCCTGTTAAACTTGTGGCAATTGACTAGTCCCCTCTTACCCAGGACGGTATCTGTTGCAGGTCTGAACTTTTTTCTCTAAAAGTGGGTTCCACTCATGTGGAAAAACTAAGCTGTCTGGTGTTAGATAACTTGCCTGCAGGACTGGAACTGGGGATGCCTTGGCTTCAACGCCATAATCCTACCATTGATTGGGTTACAGGGGAGATCACTCAATGGGGATGCAAGGATAAATGTGGTAACCTTGGACATCTTGTTAACGCTGTTAAATCCGTATCTGTGTCGTCTGTCGGTCTGGAAGGTATTCTGGAGTACCTGAAGGATTTCAAAGACGTTTTTTCTGAAAGTGAGGCTGAGGCGCTGCCACCACATAGACCCTATGATTGTGACATTGATTTAGTACCCGGAGCCAAGTTACCTAAGGCTCGATTGTTCAATTTGTCCGGGCCTGAGCGCCAAGCCATGAAGGAGTACATAGCTGAGAGTCTCCGCAAAGGGCATATCAGGCCTTCTGTGGCAGCAGGATTCTTTTTTGTGAAGAAGAAATATGGTGGTTTGCGGTAGTGCCTCGACTTTCGGGAACTGAACAAGATAACGGTTAGGAACACTTACCCGCTTCCCCTCATCCCAGACTTATGTAACCAGTTAGCTGGGGCCCAATGGTTCTTCAAGTTAGATCTCCGGGGGGCCTACAATCTGAAAAGGGTTCGGGAAGGGGACGAGTGGAAAACTGCGTTCCTCACATCAGAAGGACTCTTTGAAAACCTGGTAATGCCGTTTGGGTTAACTAATGCACCCGCTGTTTTCCAGAATTTCATCAATGTTGTGTTTTCTGACCTGATAGGCCATTTTGTTATTATTTATTTGGATGACATTTTGGTGTATTCCCCGGACAGCCAATCTCACTTGCAACATCTACAGACAGTTCCGCAGAGACTGAGGGAGAACCAATTGTTTGCTAAATTGGAAAAATGTTAGTTTTTTGTACAGGAACTGGCTTTTTTGGGGTTCATTTGTGTCCTGTGAGTGGTTTCATATGGATCCTAAGAAGGTGTTGGCGATCACTGACTGGGTTCTGCCTCGAGATCTGAAGGGGCTCCTGCACTTCTTAGGATTTGCGAACTATTATCGGAGATTCATTAAAGGTTTCTCACAAGTGGTTAAACCACTCACGGATCTTACAGAAGGGCGCTGATGTAAAAAATTGGTCTGTACTCGCTAAGGAGTCCTTCTCAGCTATTAAGAAATGTTTCATGTCAGCCCTGGTGTTGGGAGTGGGGGCTGTGCTGTCCCAGAGTCCGGTCACCCTTACCAATCTCAAACCCTGTGCCTTCTTCTCCAAGAAGTTCTCTTCAGCCAAGAGAAACTATGACGTAGGCAATAGAGAACTTCTTGCGGTCAAGCTGGCGTTTGAGGAATGGAACAACTTTTTGGAAGGGGCAGCTCACCCTATCACGGTTGTCACGGATCACAAAAATTTGGCATACCTTGAATCTGCTAAGAGGCTTACTCCTAGACAAGCCCGTTGGTCACTTTTTTTTTCACGATTTCAATTCTCCATTACACTTCTACCGTGGTCCAAAAATGTTAAAGCGGGTGCCCTGTCCAGAAGTTTTGACCCGGTGTCTCCCCCCGAGCAGCCATCCTCCATTCTTCCCCCAGTGGTGGTAGTGGCGGGGGTCTCATCTGAGTTGGAACAAGAAATTCTAAGGGCTCAGGCCCTAGCTCCGGCAACCAGGCCAGGGGATAAATTGTTTGTTCCAGATGTATTGCGGCCTAGACTTCTGCAGGAGTTTCATGAGTCTAGGTTGAGTGCTCATCCAGGTATCACGGCCACTAGAGAGGCAGTAGCCAGGGGTTTTTGGTGGCCTTCACTAAGGTCCGATGTCAAGAAATTTGTTTTTGCTTGTGGTGTGTGTGCCCGTTCCAAAAGCTCGCATTACCAGCCGGCTGGGGAACTCATACCTTTACCGTTTCCTGATAGGCCATAGACTCATCTTTCCATGGATTTTATTACCGGCCTTCCACCTTCCAGGGGCAATACCGTGATCTGGGTGGTAGTGGATAGGTTTTCTAAACAGGCCCATTTCATTCCCTTGGCAGCATTACCCTCAGCAGAAACATTGTCAAGGTTGTTTGTGCAGCATGTGGTCTGATTGCATGGGGTACCCCTGAATGTTGTGTCTGACAGAGGTGTGCAGCTTGTGGCCAAATTTTGGATGGAGTTCTGTATGAAATTGGGCCTCTCACTCTCCTTCTGGTCGGCATATCACCCGGAGAGTAATGGTCAGACAGAACGCACCAATCAATCTCTGGAACAAATTCTCAGGTATCTGACCTCTGCCAGACAGGAGGATTGGTGTGATGCGTTACTGTTGGCGGAATTCGCTTTTAACAACCGGGTGAGTCAGTCCACCAACATGTCCCCATTCCTGATTAACTATGGGTTCAAACCGCATTTTGGGGAGTTTTCACGTGTGGATTCCGGTTGTCCAGGGGCAGAGGGGTCCGTTCAACGGTTAAAAAACCTCTGGGCTGAAGTCCATCGTAAGGCTGGTTTCACATTAGCGCTTTTTAAGCGCATGCACGGCCGGGGGTAGCTCCGCCCCCGAGCCGGCTCTCTGCCCGCCCCTTGCTTGTAGCGCCGCCTCCTAGCGGACAGCGGCGCCTGCGATCGGCGCACCCTATCTTTAGCGTAGGGTGCGCAGATCGTGCGCAGGCTGTGCACTAGTTGCGCTTTGACCTGCGCTGCGCACATTTGACGGTGCGCCGTGCGCGCCAAAATCGAACTTTTCGGATTTTGGCGCGCACGGCGCACCGTCAAAAGTGCGCAGCGCAGGTCAAAGCGCAACTAGCGCACGGCCTGCGCACGATCTGCGCACCCTATGTTAAAGATAGGGTGCGCCGATCGCAGGCGCCGCTGTCCGCTAGGAGGCGGCGCTACAAGCAAGGGGCGGGCACGCCGGGCAGAGAGCTGGCTCGGGGGCGGAGCTACCCCCGGCCGTGCGTGCGCTTAAAAAGCGCTAATGTGAAACCAGCCTAATATCTCTCGGGCCCGGGGGAGGTACAAATATTTTGCAGACAAAGAGTGCCTCGGGAGACATGTTTCAGGTGGGAGAGAAGGTTTGGCTTTCCACGCGTAACATCAACTTAAAGGTACCATCAGCTAAGGTGGGACCAAAGTTCATTGGTTCGTACGAGATTATGGAGATAGTCAACCCAGTGGCATGTAGGTTGCGTCTCCCCGCCTCCTTAAAAATATCCAATATGTTCCATAAATCTCTGTTGAAATCCGTAGGGTCTGTCAAAGAGGACTCCGAGCCTGTTGTTCCTCCTGTGCTGGTGGAGGGACAATTGGAGTATGAGGTCAGACATATTGTGGACTCTCGGCGGGTGCGTCGCTCTTTGCAGTACCTGGTCCACTGATAGGGATATGGACCAGAGGAGCGCTCATGGGTCCCTGCTCGCTCTTTACATGCAGATCACCTGGTTTGGGCTTTCCATGCCAAGTACCCGGGGAAGCCTGGGGGTCCAGAGGCCTCTCGTTGAGAGGGGGATACTGTCATGATCCCAGTGCAGGTTTTTGAGCTGCACGTCGGGTTAATGTCTGGAGCTCTGTGCAGGTTTTGACCTGCACATCTGGGGTTAATGATTGTGGCCTCTCTTTGGTTCTGGGAGAGCTTCTTAAACCCCTGGGAAGCTCCAATCCCTGTCAGTTATACTTTTGCCTTTGGCCGAGTGTGGTGACCTCTGTGTGCCTGTGCATGTAAGTTGTTATAGCTTGTTTATATGGTTCTGACCCAGTTCTGTTCCCAGTTGTGAGTTTGCCTGTTGATTCTGTACTTCGTTACCCTCCCTGTGTATGACTCATTGCCTGTGATCTGACAACTCTCTGCTCGCTCCTCTTGTACCTTTCAGCTATCTCTGTGTATGACTCATTGGCTACGTCCTGATTATCCTCCCTGTCTATGCCCCTTGGTAATTTTGTCTCGCAGTTACCCTGCTAGGAGTTCTCTTGTAGCTCCTAGCTCTCTGGAGTTCAGGCCACGCCCCCAGCAGTCACGTGCTTCAGGTCCTGCTGTTCTGAAGTACGCATCTACTCGGCTGCTGCCTGCTCCACAGGTATCTTTGAGCACAGTTCGCTTTACTCAGGACACGCACACTGGCTCAGTGAGCAAGTTCAGTGGCAGTGCGGTGTTCGTGACAACAACCAGACTGTTATGGGGATTTTCAGTGTTTTTAATTCCCACACCACCTACTCACCTCAACCCCTGTCTTTCGGTGTTCCCCAAGACTAAGTTTAGGACCCCTACTCTTCTCCATCTACACCTTCGGCCTGGGACAGCTCATGTAATGGCACGGTTTACAATATCATCAGTATGCTGATGACACAAAGATTTTACTTATCTGTACCTGACATCACCTCCTTACTCACCAAAATCACACGTCCTCCCGCTATTTCATCCTTATTTTCTGCTCGCTTTCAAAAAGTGGACCATGGACATAACGGAATACATCATCTTTCAACCATCTCACGCTGAGTCGACATGAGAGCTGTGTATGCATCATACAGTACCATTTTAGTAAGAGGCAAAGTTTGCCCAAGTGAAAATGATTTTCTAGACATTCCCGGCCTTTTTTGAACATTGTTTGCAGCTGTGATCTTCATCTTCTTGGTGGGGATGTGGTAAAGTTCAAAATCGTCATCAATACCATCATCGTCCATATCTTGGAAAGAGGAAATCTGGTGTTTCCCAGGGTTGTGGTTATTTACATTGTGTCATTCCTTTAACAGTGTTCGTTACACTAGAACAGATAGTTTTTGTCTGTAACATTTGGATAGTATTGGTAAGGCTGGTTTCACATTAGCGTTTTTGCACGCAGCACATCGTGCGCTATCGGTCGCATGCGCCATGTGCCCCCTGTTTAATATGACGGGCGCATGGTCTAGCGCTTGCACGCGTTCATCAGCGTTTTCGTGCGCATGCGCTTTTTCCAGGTGTACGCCTAGACGCAACATGTTGCATTTTTTGTTCCGCCCACCCTCGTTAAAAAAATGCATGTGATCGTGTGCGCACGGAATGCACCAAAATAACATTACAGTCTATGGGGTTGCAGGCCTGCACTTGGACATGCACATGCCTGCCCCTTTGAGCGCATGCGATTTTTGAGTAAACATGTCTAGACACTGGTTTAAACCACCTCCTACACAAAGAAACATTGTTTCGGGATAATGTAGATAAAAGAAGGTGCTTGCACTGGTAGTCCACTACTCTACAGACTGAAGAGAGAAGGACTTTGGAGAGCTTGGAGAATAGCAGCAACTTTAATAATGTGAGTATTAATCCTAATGTCTGCCTGTCCTTTTTTAAATTTATTATGTACTAATGTCTTTTTTTTTTTTTTTTTTTTATTGCAGCATGTCTTCTGAGGATGAATATACACCGTCCCGTGGTGAACTGGCCCAAGCAGAGCGTGAAGTGAGTATCTTCCTGCCCTACATTTTGGGTAAGTATTCGCTGCTGCATGCACACATGTGGCAAATTAATTTTTGTTCTTTTTCAGACCTTATCGGCCACGGTTGGGAGTAAGAACAGCAGGAGCAGCCAAGCCAAGTGCGGGTTAGGAGACAGCCTGTAAGTATAGACTGAATGTCCTTTTTTTTTTTTTTCTTTCCCCCTGCCTTTTTTTCTGTCCTGTTTTTAATCTTCAATCTTGCTTCTTTTCTATATCTTTTTCTATCTTTTTCATTTCCAAATCTTTCCAAGATTATAATGTTTTTTTTTTTTTTTTTCCAAGGATCCACAACTGGACGAAGAAATCGCCCTGGACAACGACGCCCTGATCAACTTGGTCCAGGAGCGAGTCCCATTGTGGGGCAGCCGTGATCCGCAGCACGCGGACAAGGTGGTGACCCGGCGGCTCTGGAATGAGGTGGCCGCAGCGCTGATGGATGGCTGGGACAACACCTCTCCCCGGGTCCGCAAGGATTTTCGTAAGTATTTCAATGCTCTGTGATGCGGCAGTGACTCTTGGCGGTGATCACACAGGTGTGTGTGATGCTAGAGATATTCTAGCATCATACACATTTGTGTTACCATGGCCAACAGTGCATTGTCTATTGGATTGCTCTGTGATGCGTCAGTGACTCTTGGTGGTGATCACACAGGTGTGTTTTGAGTTCATTTTCTGGTCTACCAGTCAGGCTCCCTCTGGTGGTAACAGGAGGTAGTGAGGCTGATTTAATCAGTAGAGATCTGCCACCTGATAATGAGGATGACGATTGGACCTCAGGAATCTCAGATTGGATTTAAGACAGCCGACGCCCTACTCTGGTGCTGGTGATTCCGTCTGCTTGTCAGGTCTTGGTTCTCAGCTCTGTTCCAGTCAGCTCAAGCTAAGTTTCTCTGCTTATGTTCACACTTGTTTTTGTTGTTCTATTCAGTTTTTTGTGTGGTCAGCCAGCCCCGGCTTGGGCTGTGCTGAATTTCCACTCTTATTTATCTGTATTTGCCAATTTGCTTTTTGTCCCTTATTAGATTGGCCTGTTTTTGCTCTGTCTCAGTATATTTCAGAGTGCTGATATAGTGGGAGAAGTCTAGTGACTTCAGGGTTAATTTTATCAGAAGTGTTGGACTTTATTTTGTTGGGTTTTGGGCAGATTGCAGACAGTGTCTTTCCTTTCCTCTCCTTTGTAGTTAGTTTGGGCCCCATCGTTTGCTCAGCGTATTTTCCTACCTGTGTTTGTGTTTTCATCTTGTTTCACCGTCAATACATGTGTGGGGGCTGTCTATTCCTTTGGGGTCTGCTCTGGGGCAGTTTTCCCTTTTCTTGCTTTAGGCTTATTTAGTCGTCCGGCCGTGGTGAGGCATCTAGGTTCATTGTAGGCACGCTCCACTGCTGCTGCTAGTTGTGTGGTAGGATCAGGGATCTGCAATCTGCATAGTTACCAACCTCTCTGGTTTTTCTGGGCTTAGCATGTTTAGGTTTTTTCCTCCTCGGTGACCCATTCATAACACAGGTGTGTGTGATGCTAGAGATATTCTAGCATCATACTCATTTGTGTTATCATGGCCAACAGTGCATTGTCTATTGTATTGCTCTGTGATGCGGCAGTGATCACACAGGTGTGTGTGATGCTAGAGATATTCTAGCATCATACACATTTGTGTTATCATGGCCAACAGTGCATTGTCTATTGTATTGCTGTGTGATGCGGCAGTGACTCTTGGCCGTGATCACACAGTGTGTGTGTGATGCTAGTGATTTGCCCATCAGTGCATTGTCTAATTTCTTTTCCGCAGTTAACAAAGTCAGAACCCGTTGGCGCTCGATGAAGGACCATTTCAACAGGGATGTTGGTCAGGAGGGCCAGGGTCGCAGTGGTGCTGCGGCAAGGACCAGAACAAAATATTGCTACCATAGGGTGTTGACGTTCCTAAGATCGGTCCTTGCCACCAGAGCGTAAGTATTTTGTTGTATTGTATTGTTTTTACTCTGTTCTTTTCTATTCCACAGGAGTTGGCATTTGTAAATGCATGATGGAAATTTTTTTCTTTTCTTTTTCACAGCACCTGGAGCAGCACCCTGCAACCTGTCCCTGGAGCGGTCCTTCATCAAGCTACCTCGGACCCGTCCCAGCCATCCAAAAGCCAGGAAGCAGCTTGTATGTCGGCAACACAGACAACTGGAGATCAGGAAGCTGGTATGTCAGGTCTTCCCCTGTCCCAGGTCTCTGCCACTGGTTTTGCGGGCACTTCCCGTCAGTGGCAGAGGGCCTCGGACAGGAATGTCATGCGTGAGTTCCTTCACTTGAGCTCGGTCTTTCAGAATGGCATCAAGGCGCTGTCAGACATAGTGGAAAGCGGTTTTAACCACATGGACAAGCGCTTCCACTCTGTCGAGAGTCGCCTTGACCATCTGGTAGCCGACCTCAACAGACCAGCGCACCATTTTTTCAGCAAAATTGAACGGGCCATGACTGAACACCTAAGTCCAGATCTCCAGCTGACTGTGATGCAGGCCTGCAACAATGCTTTCTTGCAGGATATGCAGCAGAGTCAGTACGTGCAGCAGTCAGTGGTGGCATTTCCACCTGTGCCACCACGGACTCGCTTCACCTCACTTCCGACTTCTGCTGCATACCACTGCACGGCCACCTGCATTCCAAGCCAAGCCAAACACCACTAAACCACCCCAAGGCCAAGTGCTGCTGGACACTCCACCGCCACCACCATGGCAAGCGCTGCTCCTGCCTGGACCACCACCACCGCCACCACCACGCCGACTTGGAGTACCACCGCCGCCACAACAACTCCTGCTTGGAGCACCGCCGCCGAAACCACTCCTCCTGCTTGGAGCACCGCTGCCGAAACCACTCCTCCTGCTTGGAGCACCGCCGCCGAAACCACTCCTCCTGCTTGGAGCACCGCCACCGAAACCACTCCTCCTGCTTGGAGCACCGCCGCCGAAACCACTCCTCCTGCTTGGAGCACCGCCGCCAAAACTCCTCCTGCTAGGAGCACCACCACCGCTCCTCCTGCTAGGAGGACCACCACCGCCATCGCTACTCCTGCTTTGAGCACCATCACTGCCACCGATCCTCCTACCTTGTCCAGCACTGCCACCACCGAGCATCAGCAGCAGAGGGGTGACCCGCATTCCATCTTTGCCGAAATCAGGCCAAGGTCCACCAGCTCCAGGCAGTCAATCAGCACAAGGAGGTCCACAAGTAGCAGACACTCTAGGCAGGACCCACCAGGCCCCAGGTGACACAAAAAGAGAGACTTTTACCCTCCCTTCCCCCCTCACCTCACACTGTGTCCAAACCTGCCTCTATTTCCATCCCTGAGCTCCCTTCCCCCACTACTTTCGTCGCCCCTTGCCCTAGAACCCCTTCCTCCCCTTTAAGCCATTCCTCGTCTCTCCACACCCCCAACTTGCCAAAATATTCCCCAAAACGTCGGTTCCAATAAAACATGTTATTTTTTTTTTAAATAAATGTGAATTTCTGTTTTCCCCTAAAACTATTTGATTAATGTGTCTTTCGTCGCCTATACACACTGCGCTGTACACACACTGCCCCGTACACTTGGCGTTTTTGCCACCACATAGCTCCATTACTGACACATGTTTCTTGTGTCAGTCCTGGGGATATGCGTAGTCAAAACCCATATATATGATTTGTATTTTCACCACCAGTCTCTTCAGTCTGCTAATATTGCACAGACTGAATAGAGGATGGTGTTGAGTGCGAGGCATATCTACTGTTATCTTGTCAGGTATCATAAAGAGTGAATTTAGGATGGTGTGTTTTTACCATCATCATTTCACTCTTTGTGACACAAGGACTGGGGGTTCTAGATATACCTTGTAGTTAATCACTTCCTCTATTCAGTGTGTGGTGAATATACTGAAGAGATGATTGGGAAAATACACGTCATATGTACAATACCCTGGCCTCGTATCATAACTATTTATCACACGGGTGAATACACATATGAGTTTAACCTGCAGCATTGCTTCAGTTTGCATTATCTATTGCACGCAGACTGTAGCGATGCTGGAGTTTAACTCATATGTGTATTCACCTGCCCAGGTGTGATAACGTCACCATGACACCAGGCCTGGGGATTGTAGAAGTTGTATAAACTTTATAGTCTCTCCAGTCTGCGTTCATACTGAAGCCACAATGGTGATCCTTCAACTAATATTTATACTCACATGGTTAGGTGTCATAAACAATGAAGGATGCTATTGCATCCCAAAATCACTATTTGTATCATCAGGCCAGGTGACACAAATATTAGTTGTATTATCTCCACCGTCGCACATTTAACGCAAACTGTAGAGATGATAAAGGTCATACAACTTGTGTGTATGTAGTCACCTGGCCAGGAGTACTAGTAAATTCATGATGCACAAAACACAGCATCATGAATTCACTGGGACACCTGGGCAGGTGATTATTGTATTGAAGTGTATAAAAACAGAGTGCACTCGATACAGGTAACATAGTAACATAGTTATTAAGGTTGAAGGAAGACTTTAAGTCCATCTAGTTCAACCCATATCCTATCCTAACTTGCCCTAACATGTTGATCCAGAGGAAGGCAAAAAAACCCCATGTGGCAAACAGTAAGCTTCACATTGGGGAAAAAAATTCCTTCCCGACTCCACATACGGCAATCAGACTAGCTCCCTGGATCAACGCAATATTAAGGAAACTAGTGTATATACCCTGTAATATTATACTTTTCAAGAAAGGCATCCAGTCCCTTCTTAAATTTTAGTAGGGAATCACTCATTACAACATCATATGGCAGAGAGTTCCATAGTCTCACTGCTCTTACAGTAAAGAATCCGCGTCTGTGAGTATGCTTAACCCCTTCACCCCCAAGGGTGGTTTGCACGTTCATGACCGGGCCAATTTTTACAATTCTGACCACTGTACCTTTATGAGGTCCTAACTCTGGAACGCTTCCATGGATCCCGGTGATTCTAACATTGTTTTCTCGTGACATATTGTACTTCATGTTAGTGGTAAAATTTCATTCAAATAACTTGCGTTTATTTGTGAAAAAAACGGAAATTTGGCAAAAATTTTGAAAATTTCGCAATTTTCCAACTTTGAATTTTTATGCCCTTAAATCACAGAGATACGGCACACAAAAAACTTGATAACTAACATTTCCCACATGTTTACTTTGTATCAGCACAATTTTGGAACCAAAATTTTTTTTTGTTAGGAAGTTATAAGGGTTAAAAGTTGACGAGCGATTTCTCATTTTTACAACACCATTTTATTTTTAGGACCACATCACATTTGAAGCCACTTTGAGGGGTCTATATGATAGAAAATACCCAAAATTGACACCATTCTAAAAAATGCACCCCTTAAGGTGCTCAAAACCACATTCAAGAAGTTTATTAACCCATTAGGTGCGTCACAGGAATTTTTTTGAATATTTAAAAAGAAATGAACATCTAACTTTTTTTCACAAAAAAAATACTTCAGGTTCAATTTTTTTTATTTTACCAAGGGTAACAGGAGAAATTGGACTGCAAAAGTTATTGTGCAATTTGTCCTGAGTACGCTGATACCTGATTTGTGGGGGGGAACGACTGTTTCGGCGCATGGCAGAGCTCAGAATGGAAGGAGCGCCGTTTGACTTTTTCAATGCAAAATTGGCTGGAATTCAGATCGGACGCCGTGTCACGTTTGGAGAGTCCCTGATGTACCTAAACAGTGGAAACCCCCTACAAGTGACCCCATTTTGGAAACTAGACCCCCCAAGGAACTTAACTAGATATGTGGTGAGAACTTTGAACCCACCAGGGTTTACAGAAGTTTATAACGTACAGCGGTACAATTAAAAAATCAAATTTTTTCCACAAAAATCTTTTCACCCCAATTTTTATTTTCCCAAGGGTAACAGGACCCTAAAAGTTATTGTGCAATTTGTCCTGAGTATGCTGATACCCCACATGTGGGGGTAAACCACTATTTGGGCGCATGGCAGAGCTCGGAAGGGAAGCGGCGCCATTTGACGTATTTGGCTGGAATTGATATCGGACACCATGTCGCGATTGGAAAACCCCTGATGTACCTAAACAGTGGAAACCCCCCACAAATGACACCATTTTGAAAACTAGATCCCCTAAGGAACTTATCTAGATGTGAGGTGAGCACTTTGAACCCCCAAGGGCTTCACAGAAGTTTATAATGCCAGGGCATGAAAATAAAAAAATCGTATTTTTTCCACAAACATGATCAATTAGTCCCCAATTTTTTTATTTTCCCAAGGGTAACAGGAGAAATTGAACCCCAAAAGTTGTTTTCCAATTTGTCCTGAGTACACTGACACCCCATATGTGGGAGAAAACTACTGTATGGACACACGTCAGGGCTCGGAAGGAAAGTAGTGACGTTTTGGAATGCAGACATTGATGGAATGGTCTGCGGGTGTCATGTGCGTTTGGAGAGCCCCTGATGTACCTAAACTATTGAAACTCCCCACAAGTGACCACATTTTGGACACTAGACCCCCCCACGGAACTTATCTAGATGTGTGGTGAGCACTTTGAACCCCCAAGTGCTTCACTGAAGTTTATAACGCTCGGACGTGAAAATAAAAAAATCATTTTTTTCCACAAAATGATATTTTTGCCCCCAATTTTTTATTTTCCTAAGGGTAACAGGAGAAATTGGACCCCAAAAATTGTTTTGCAATTTGTCCTGAGTAGGCTGATACCCTACATGTGGGGGTAAAACACTGTTTGGGCGCATGGCAGAGCTTGGAAGGGATTGAGCACCATATGACTTTTTCAACTCAGAATTGGCTGGAATTGAGATCAGACGCAATGTTGCATTTGGAGAGCCCCTGATGTGCCCAAGCAGTGGACACCCCCAATTCTAACTCCAACCCGAACCCCAACACACCCCTAACCCTAATCTCAGCCCTAGCCCTAGCCCTAACCCTAATGGAAAAATGGAAATAAATACAGTTTTTTTTTTTTATTATTTTTCCCTAATTAAGGGGGTGATAACGGGGGGTTTGATTTACTATTTATGGCGGTTTTTATGTTTTGGCAGCTGTCGCACGCTAAAAGACGCTTTTTATTGTAAAAATAGTTTTTGCATCACCACATATTGAGAGCTATAATTTTTCCGTATTTTGACCCACCGAGTCATGTGGGGTCTTATTTTTTGCGGGACGAGTTGACGTTTTTATCGGTACCATTTTCGGGCACGTGACATTTTTTGATCGCTTTTTATTCCGATTTTTGGGACGCAGAATGAACAAAAACCAGCATTTCATGAATTTCTTTTGGGGGAGTGCGTTTACACCGTTCCGCGTGTGGTAAAATTGATAAAGCGGTTGTATTCTTCGGGTCAGTACGGTTACAGCGATACCTCATTTAGGTCTTTTTTTATGTTTTGTCGGTTTTATGCAATGAAAACTATTTTATATAAAAAATAATTATTTTTGCATCGCTTTATTCTGCGAGCTATAACTTTTTTATTTTTTCGCTGATGATGCTGTGTGGCGGCTCGTTTTTTGCGGGACAAGATGACGTTTTCATCGGTACCATGGATATTTATATGCGTCTTTTTGATCGCGCGTTATTATACTTTTTGTTTGGCGGTATGATAAATCATTATTTTTTGCTTCGTTTTTTATTTTTATTTTTTAAGGGGTTCGCTAAAGGGGTTAACTAATGGGACAGTTTTATAGGGCGGGTCGTTACGGACGCGGCGATACCTAATATGTGTACTTTTATTGTTTTTTTTTTTTTTTTATTTTCAAACAATGAATTTATTGGGGAATATTTTTTTTTTTTTTTATTTGGCGATTTTTTTAAATATTTTTACACTTTTTTTTATTTTTTTTTTACTTGGTCTCAGGTGGGACATCACTGTCCTGTGACAGATCGCTGATCTGTCACATCACAGATCACTGTGACAGATCAGCGATCTGTCACAGGCAGTGCCGAAGGCTTCCTCATGCCTGCGCTTTGCAGGCACTGAGGAAGCCAGCTTCCTGCAGGCCCCCGAAGGCCCCCGTCACCATCTTGGATTCGGGGGCCTGGAGGAAAGGAGCCCCCCGCAGCAGCGCTGAATATTGCGCTGACATGGGGGGCTCAGGGAAGCACGGAGGGAGCCCCCTTCCTGCCGATGCTTCCCTTTAACTCCCGGTACACCGCAATCATGTTTGATCGCGGTGTGCATGGGGTTAACGTGTCGGGGGCGGTCTGTGATAATCAGCTGACACCCGGCCGCGATCAGCGGCGCTCACCACGTGGGCGCCGCTGATCGCTGAGACGTACTATCCCGTCCATGGGCATAGGGGCCCAGGTCCCATGGACGGGATAGTACGTCGGATGGCAGGAAGGGGTTAAACCTTCTTTCCTCCAGACATAGAGGATGCCCCCTTGTCCCCGTCACAGGTCTAAGAGTAAAAAGATCATTAGAAAGGTCTTGGTATTGTCCCAACATATATTTATACATCGTAATAAGATCACCCCTAAGCCTTCGATTCTCCAAACTGAATAACCCCAAGTGTAATAACCTGTCTTGGTATTGCAGACCCCCCAGTTCCCTAATAACCTTGGTCGCTCTTCTCTGCACCGGCTCCAGTTCAGCTATGTCTTTCTTATACACAGGAGACCAGAACTGTACACAATATTCTAAGGGTGGTCGCACTAGTGATTTATATAGAGGTAAAATTATGTTCTCCTCATGAGCATCTATGCCTCTTTTAATGCATCCCATTATTTTATTTGCCTTTGCAGCAGCTGCCTGACACTGGCCACTAAATGTGAGTTTGTCGTCCACCCATACACCCAGGTCTTTTTCAGTGACTGTTTTGCCCAGTGTTTTACAATTAAGCACATAATTATACATCTTGTTCGTTCTACCCAAGTGCGTGACCTTACATTTATCCCCATTAAAGCTCATTTGCCATTTATCAACCCAAGCTTCTAGTTTACATAAATCCTCCTGTAATATAAAATTGTCCTCCTCTGTATTGATTACCCTGCAGAGTTTCGTGTCATCTGCAAATATTGAAGTTCTACTCTCTATGCTCCCTACAAGGTCATTAATAAATATGTTAAAAAGAAGCGGGCCCAAAACTGACCCCTGTGGGTACCCCACTGCTAACCGAGACCCAGTCCGAGTGTGCTCCATTAATAACCACCCTTTGTTTTCTATCCCTGAGCCAGCTCTTAACCCACCTACACATATTTTCCCCTATCCCCATTGTTCTCATTTTATGTATCAACCTTTTGTGTGGCACCGTTTCAAAAGCTTTTGAAAAGTCCATGTACACCACGTCCACTGCATTCCCTTGGTCCAGTCCGGAACTTACCTCTTCATAAAAGCTTATCAGATTAGTCTGACAGGAACGGTCCCTTGTAAACCCATGTTGATTTTGGGTCATAAGGTTATTCTCCAGATACTCCAGTATAGTATCTCTTAGAAAACCCTCCAGGATTTTACCCACAGTTGAGGTTAAAGTTACTGGCCTATAATTTCCAAGTTTAGTTTTTGTCCCCTTTTTGAATATTGGCACCACATTTGCTATACGCCAGTCCTGTGGTACAGACCCTGTTATTATAGAATCTTTAAAGATTAAAAATAATGGTCTATCTATGACTGTGCTTAATTCCTGCAGTACTCGGGGGTGCATCCCATGCGGGCCCGGGGATTTGTCAATTTTAGTGATTTTTAGACGCTGCCGTACTTCCTGCTGGATTAAGCAGATGACCTTTAATGGAGAATTTTTATCCCTGATCTTGTTATCTGTCATGGGATTTTCTTGTGTAAATACTGTTGAAAACAACAGGTATCAAAACAGGTTTTTTATTGACATACAAGAAAACAATTTTTGCCATACAGGTTGCCATACAACCTCTGGCCCATGTCAGAGTTCTTAAAAGCCTGGGAGTCATTGCCATGGCCAAATGCCCCAATGTCCACTGCAACAAACAGACAGTCTGCACCCGCAATGGCCATGAGTATGGTAGAAAAGTACTTTATGTAGTTATAAATGTAGTACTCCGATCCACTTCTTGCGGGTTTTATCTGGATGTGTTTCCCATCCACCGTTCCTAAACAGTTGGGAAAATTGCAGACTGTCCAGAATTTTTCAGCGATTTCCATCCAGTTTTCCGTGGTGGGCAGGGGCATAAATTCTGGACATAGAACGTCCCACAAAGCACGGCAGGTGTCCGCAACTATTCCCGACAAGGTGGAGATTCCAAGCCGGTACTGGAAGTGGAGTGAAGATAGGGTCTCTCCAGTAGCCAGGAATCTGCCAAACAGAGAGAGAACCAAAATTACTAGATGTGTATTTCCTGAAGGAAGTACAGATAGTGGTTTGAAATGGAGCCCGGGCTGCCCCTTTACGAGAGACTTGCCTGCTGCCCCTGCAAGTCAGGATCCATTTTAACTGTGGGTGCCTCTCAGGGGCCACTTTGGCCTCAGGGTCTGATTTGGTGGGTGGGGCCCCTCAGGATACGATTCGGTGGCCTGGGCTCCTCAGGGCTTGAATTGGTGGCCGGGATCCCTCAGGGTCCGATTTTTTGGGTGTGGCCCCTCAGGGCCCGATTTTGTGGGTGGGGCCCCTCAGGGTCCGATTTTTTGGCCGAGGCCCTTAAGGTCCGATTTGGTGGGCGGGGCCCCTCAGGGTCCGATTTGGTGGGCGGGGCCACTCAGAATTTGGTGGGCGGGGCCCCTCAGGGTCCAATTTGGTGAGCAAGGCCCCTCATGGTCTGATTTGGTGGGCGGGGCCCCTCAGGGTTTGATTTGGTGGGCGGGGCCACTCTGGGTCTGATTTGGTGGGCGGGGCCGCTCTGGGTCCGATTTGCTGTGCGGGGCCACTCTGGGTCCGATTTGGTGGGTGGGGCCACTCTGGGTCCGAATTGGAGGCCAGGGTGGCTCAGTCTCCGATTTGTAGGCCAGGGTCGATCAGCCTCCGATTTGGAGCCTGGGGTCACTCAGCTTTCGATTTGGCGCGCCGGCCCTTTAAGAGCCAGTTTGGCGCACTGGGCTTCTAAATCCACTTTGGCGCATATTCTCTGTCAGGAGCATGCGTCATGTGATGAAGCTAGATTTGCATTTGTGCTCTGGGTTTCGTTTTAAGAGCTGATATGTGGCAGAAGCTCTCCTGGAGGTGTCATGTGACGTTCGTAGGCGTTGGCATAGTAACTGGGTGTGCCTGCGCATATCAATTAGCTTAACTGCTATTTGAATCGCCTCACGACTGTCCCATGTTTTCCCTATGGCAAAATTTATTTTCCAATTGATATGCATTCCAATGACAGGAAAATGTTTTTTCAAACGTAAATTGAGAAAAAACTATAAATGTGATCGACATGAAAAATACTTAGCACACCTCTCGTGAACGCTGGCTTCGAAGCGACAACTCAACGGAGTCTGTGCATGTAGCGGTTCAGGCCGCATTAATTGCGGAAATCAACTGAATAATAATAAGTTAGCCGCGTTCGGATTACAACATTAATACTAGATGTGTATTTCCTGAAGGAAGTACAGATAGTGGTTTGAAATGCTGCCCAGGCTGCCCCTTTAAGAGAGACTTGCCTGCTGCACCTGCAGGACTTTCAACTCAGGATCCGTTTTAACTGTGAGTGCCTCTCAGGGGCCACTTTGGCCTCAGGGTCCAATTTTGTGGGTGGGGCCCTCAGGGCACGATTTTGTGGGTGGGGCACCTCAGGGTCCGATTTGGTGGGTGGGGCCCCTCAGGGTCCGATTTGGTGGGTGGGGCCCCTAAGGGTCCGATTTTGTGGCCGGGACCCCTCAGGGTCTGATTTGGTGGTTGGGGACCCTCAGGGTTCAATCTTGTGGCCGGGGCCCCTCAGGGTCCGATTTTGTGGGTAGGGCCCCTCAGGGTTCGATTTGGTGGGCGGGGCCCCTCGGGGTCCAATTTGGTGGGCGGGGCCCCTCGGGGTCCAATTTGGTGGGCGGGGACCCTCGGGGTCCAATTTGGTGGGCGGGGACCCTCGGGGTCCGATTTGGTGGGCGGGATCCCTCGGGGTCCGATTTGGTGGGCGGGATCCCTCGGGGTCCGATTTGGTGGGCGGGATCCCTCGGGGTCCGATTTGGTGGGCGGGATCCCTCGGGGTCCGATTTGGTGGGCGGGATCCCTCGGGGTCCGATTTGGTGGGTGGGATCCCTCGGGGTCCGATTTGGTGGGTGGGATCCCTCGGGGTCCGATTTGGTGGGTGGGATCCCTCGGGGTCCGATTTGGTGGGTGGGATCCCTCGGGGTCCGATTTGGTGGGCGGGGTCCCTCAGGGTCCGATTTGGTGAGCGGGGTCCCTCAGGGTCCGATTTGGTGAGCGGGGCCCCTCAGGGTCTGATTTGGTGGGCGGGATCTATCAGAGTCCGATGTTGTGGCCGGATCCCCTCATGGTCCAATTTTGTGGGTGGGGCCCCTTAGGGTCCGATTTTGTGGGTGGGGCCCCTCAGGGTACAATTTGGTGGGCGGGGCCACTCTGGGTCTGATTTGGTGGGCGGGGCCACTCTGGGTCCGATTTGGTGGGCGGGGCCACTCTGGGTCCGATTTGGTGGGCGGGGCCACTCTTGGTCCGATTTGGTGAGCTGGGCCCCTCAGGGTCTGGATTTGTGTGTGGGGCCCATCAGGGTCCGATTTTGTGGCTGGGGCCCCTCAGAGTCCGATTTTGTGGCTGGGGCCCCTCATGGTCTGATTTTAAGGGTGGGGGGCCCTTCAGGGTCTAATTTTGTGGCTGGGGCCCCTCAGGGTCCGATTTTGTGGCTGGGGCCCCTCAGGGTCCGATTTTGTGGCTGGGGTCCCTCAGGGTCCGATTTTGTGGGTGGGGCCCCTTAGGGTCCGATTTTGTGGCCGGGGCCCCTTAGGGTCTGATTTTGTGTCTGAGGCCCCTCTGGGTTCGATTTTGTGGCCGGGGTCTCTCAGGGTCCGATTTTGTGGGTGGGGCCCCTCAGCGACCAATTTTGAGGGTGGGGCCCCTCAGGGTCTAATTTGGTGGGCGGGGCCCCTCAGGGTCCGATTTTGTGGGTGGGGTCCCTCATGGTGTGATTTTTGTGGTTGGGGCCCCTCAGGTTCTGATTTTGTGGCTGGGGCCCCTCAGGTTCTGATTTTGTGGCTGGGGCCCCTCAGGTTCTGATTTTGTGGCTGGGGCCCCTCAGGGTCTGATTTTGTGGGTGGGGCCCCTCAGGGTCCGATTTTGTGACCGGGGACCCTCAGGGTCTGATTTTGTGGGTGGGGCCCCTCCGGGTCCGATTTTGTGGCTGGGGTCCCTCGGGGTCTGATTTTGTGGGTGGGGCCCTTCAAGGTCCGATTTTGTGGCCGGGGCCCCTTAGGGTCTGATTTTGTGACTGAGGCCCCTCAGGGTCCGATTTGGTGAGCGGGGTCCCTCAGGGTCCGATTTGGTGAGCGGGGCCCCTCAGGGTCTGATTTGGTGGGCGGGATCTATCAGAGTCCGATGTTGTGGCCGGATCCCCTCATGGTCCAATTTTGTGAGTGGGGCCACTCAGGGTCCAATTTTGTGGGTGGGGCCCCTTAGGGTCCGATTTTGTGGGTGGGGCCCCTCAGGGTACAATTTGGTGGGCGGGGCCACTCTGGGTCTGATTTGGTGGGCGGGGCCACTCTGGGTCTGATTTGGTGGGCGGGGCCACTCTGGGTCTGATTTGGTGGGCGGGGCCACTCTGGGTCTGATTTGGTGGGCGGGGCCACTCTGGGTCTGATTTGGTGGGCGGGGCCACTCTGGGTCTGATTTGGTGGGCGGGGCCACTCTGGGTCTGATTTGGTGGGCGGGGCCACTCTGGGTCTGATTTGGTGGGCGGGGCCACTCTGGGTCTGATTTGGTGGGCGGGGCCACTCTGGGTCCGATTTGGTGGGCGGGGCCACTCTGGGTCCGATTTGGTGGGCGGGGCCACTCTGGGTCCGATTTGGTGGGCGGGGCCACTCTGGGTCCGATTTGGTGGGCGGGGCCACTCTTGTTCCGATTTGGTGAGCTGGGCCCCTCAGGGTCTGGATTTGTGTGTGGGGCCCATCAGGGTCCGTTTTTGTGGCTGGGGCCCCTCAGAGTCCGATTTTGTGGCTGGGGCCCCTCAGGGTCCGATTTTGTGGCTGGGGCCCCTCAGGGTCCGATTTTGTGGCTGGGGCCCCTCAGGGTCCGATTTTGTGGCTGGGGTCCCTCAGGGTCCGATTTTGTGGCTGGGGTCCCTCAGGGTCTGATTTTGTGGGTGGGGCCCCTTAGGGTCCGATTTTGTGGCCGGGGCCCCTTAGGGTCTGATTTTGTGTCTGAGGCCCCTCTGGGTTCGATTTTGTGGCCGGGGTCTCTCAGGGTCCGATTTTGTGGGTGGGGCCCCTCAGCGACCAATTTTGAGGGTGGGGCCCCTCAGGGTCTAATTTGGTGGGCGGGGCCCCTCAGGGTCCGATTTTGTGGGTGGGGTCCCTCATGGTGTGATTTTGTGGTTGGGGCCCCTCAGGTTCTGATTTTGTGGTTGGGGCCCCTCAGGTTCTGATTTTGTGGCTGGGGCCCCTCAGGTTCTGATTTTGTGGCTGGGGCCCCTCAGGTTCTGATTTTGTGGCTGGGGCCCCTCAGGGTCTGATTTTGTGGGTGGGGCCCCTCAGGGTCCGATTTTGTGACCGGGGACCCTCAGGGTCTGATTTTGTGGGTGGGGCCCCTCGGGGTCCGATTTTGTGGCTGGGGTCCCTCGGGGTCTGATTTTGTGGGTGGGGCCCTTCAAGGTCCGATTTTGTGGCCGGGGCCCCTTAGGGTCTGATTTTGTGACTGAGGCCCCTCTGGGTTCGATTTTGTGGCCGGGGTCTCTAAGGGTCCGATTTTGTGGGTGGGGCCCCTCAGCGACCGATTTAGAGGGTGGGGCCCCTCAGGGTGTGATTTTGTGGGTGGGGTCCCTCATGGTCTGATTTTGTGGGTGGGGTCCCTCAGGTTCTGATTTTGTGGTTGGGGCCCCTCAGGTTCTGATTTTGTGGGTGGGGTCCCTCAGGGTCTGATTTTGTGGGTGGGGTCCCTCAGGGTCCGATTTTGTGACTGGGGCCCCTCAGGGTCTGATTTTGTGGTTGGGGCCCCTCAGGGTCCGATTTTGTGGCCGGGGTCTCTCAGGGTCCGATTTTGTGGCCGTGTCCCCTCAGGGTCTGGATTTGTGGGTGGGGCCCCTCAGGGTCCGATTTTGTGGGTGGGGCCCCTCAGAGTCCGATTTTGTGGCTGGGGCCCCTCTGGGTCTGATTTTGTGGCTGGGGCCCCTCTGGGTCTGATTTTGTGGCTGGGGCCCCTCTGGGTCTGATTTTGTGGCTGGGGCCCCTCAGGGTCTGATTTTGAGGGCGGGGCCCCTCAGGGTCTAATTTGGTGGGCGAGGCCCCTCAGGGTCTGATTTTGTGGGTGGGGCCCCTCAGGGTCCGATTTCGTGACCTGGGCCCCTTAGGGTCTGATTTTGTGACTGGGGCCCCTCTGGGTTCGATTTTGTGGCTGGGGTCTCTCAGGGTCCGATTTTGTGGGTGGGGCCCCTCAGGGTCTGGTTTTGTGGGTGGAGCCCCCTGGGTCCATTTTGGTGGGCGGGGGCCACTCTGGGTCCGATTTAGTGGGTGGTGCCCTTCATGGTCCGATTTGGTGGGCGGGGCCCTTCAGGGTCCGATTTGGTGGGCGGGGCCCTTCAGGGTCCGATTTGGTGGGCGGGGCCCTTCAGGGTCCGATTTGGTGGGCGGGGCCCTTCAGGGTCCGATTTGGTGGGCGGGGCCCTTCAGGGTCCGATTTGGTGGGCGGGGCCCTTCAGGGTCCGATTTGGTGGGCGGGGCCCTTCAGGGTCCGATTTGGTGGGCGGGGCCCTTCAGGGTCCGATTTGGTGGGCGGGGCCCTTCAGGGTCCGATTTGGTGGGCGGGGCCCTTCAGGGTCCGATTTGGTGGGCAGGGTGGCTCAGCCTCCGATTTGGAGGCCGGGGTGGCTCAGCCTCCGATTTGGAGGCCGGGGTGGCTCAGCCTCCGATTTGGAGGCCGGGGTGGCTCAGCCTCCGATTTGGAGGCCGGGGTGGCTCAGCCTCCGATTTGGAGGCCGGGGTGGCTCAGCCTCCGATTTGGAGGCCGGGGTGGCTCAGCCTCCGATTTGGAGGCCGGGGTGGCTCAGCCTCCGATTTGGAGGCCGGGGTGGCTCAGCCTCCGATTTGGAGGCCGGGGTGGCTCAGCCTCCGATTTGGAGGCCGGGGTGGCTCAGCCTCCGATTTGGAGGCCGGGGTGGCTCAGCCTCCGGTTTGGAGGCCGGGGTGGCTCTGCCTCCGATTTGGCGCGCCGGCCCTTTAAGAGCCAGGGTGGCTCACTGGGCTTCTAAATCCACTTTGTCGCACATTCTATCTCAGGGGCATGTGTCTTGTGATGAAGCTAGATTTGCATTTGTGCTGTGGGTTTCACTTTAAGAGCTGATATTATGTGGCAGAAGCTCTGTCCTTGGGATGTCATGTGACGTTTGTAGGCGTTGGCATAGTAACTGGGTCTGCCTGCGCATACCAATGAGCTCAACTGCCATTTCAATCGCCTCAGGGCACGTTTTGCCATTACCCATTGAAAAGCATTGGAGACAGTGCATTCCAATGACGGGAAAAAAAAATTTCAAACGCAAATTGCGCAAAAACTACAAATCCGATCGACACGAAAAATACTTAGCACACCTCTAGTGGACGCTGGCTTCGAAACGACACCTCAACGGCGTCTGTGCGTGTAGCGGTTCGGGCTGTATTAATTGCGGAAATCAACTTAATAACTAGATGTGTATTTCCTGAAGGAAGGTACAGATAGTGGTTTGAAATGGTGCCCGGGCTGCCCCTATAAGAGAGACTTGCCTGCTGCCCCTGCAAGACTTTCAACTCAGGATACGATTTAACTGTGGGTGCCTCTCAGAGTCCACTTTGGCCTCATGGTCTGATTTTGTGGGTGGGGCCCCTCAGGGTCCGATTTTGTGGGTTGGGCCCCTCAGGGTCCGATTTTGTGGCCGGGGCCCCTCAGGGTCCGATTTTGTGTCAGGGGCCTTTCAGGGTCCGATTTTGTGGTTGGGTCCCCTCAGGGTCCGATTTTGTGGCAGGGGCCCCTCTGGGTCCGATTTTGTGGCAGGGGCCCCTCTGGGTCCAATTTGGTGGGCGGGACCACTCTGGGTCCAATTTGGTGGGCGGGGCCTCTCAGGGTCCGATTTTGTGGTTGGGTCCCCTCAGGGTCCGATTTTGTGGTTGGGGACCCTCAGGGTCCGATCAGGGTCCAATTTTGTGACTGGGGCCCATCAGGGTCCGATTTTGTGGCCGCGGCCCCTCAGGGTCTGATTTTGTGGCAGGGGCCCCTCTGGGTCTGATTTTGTGGGCGGAGCCCCTCTGGGTCCAATTTTGTTGGGCGGGACCACTCTGGGTCCAATTTGGTGGGCGGGACCACTCTGGGTTCAATTTGGTGGGCGGGGCCTCTCAGGGTCCGATTTGGTGGGCGGGGCCCGACAGGGTCCGATTTGGTGGGCGGGGCCACTCTGGGTAAGATTTGGAGGCTGGGGTCGCTCAGCCTCCAATTTGGAGGCCGGGGTCGTTGAGCTTCCGATTTGGAGGCCGGGGTCGATGAGCCTCCGATTTGGAGGCCGGGGTCGATGAGCCTCCGATTTGGAGGCCGGGGTGGATCGGCCTCCGATTTGGAGGCCGGGGTGGATCGGCCTCCGATTTGGAGGCCGGGGTGGATCGGCCTCCGATTTGGAGGCCGGGGTGGATCGGCCTCCGATTTGGAGGCCGGGGTGGCTCGGCCTCCGATTTGGAGGCCGGGGTGGCTCGGCCTCCGATTTGGAGGCCGGGGTGGCTCGGCCTCCGATTTGGAGGCCGGGGTGGATCGGCCTCCGATTTGGAGGCCGGGGTGGATCGGCCTCCGATTTGGAGGCCGGGGTGGCTCGGCCTCCGATTTGGAGGCCGGGGTGGCTCGGCCTCCGATTTGGAGGCCGGGGTGGCTCGGCCTCCGATTTGGAGGCCGGGGTGGCTCGGCCTCCGATTTGGAGGCCGGGGTGGCTCGGCCTCCGATTTGGAGTGTCGGCCCTTTAAGAGCTAGTTTGGCTGACTGGGCTTCTTTTAAATCCACTTTGGCGCACACATTCTCTCTCATGGGCATGTGTCATGTGATGAAGCTAGATTTGCATTTGTGCTGTGGGTTTCGCTTTAAGAGCTGATATGTGGCAGAGGCTCTGTGCTGGGGTTCAAGTGAAGTTCGTAGGCGTTGGCATAGTAACTGGGTCTGCCTGCGCATATCAATGAGCTTTTGTGCGGTTTTCCATCTCCCCTGTCACCAAATCCGCAGGAGGAAAACCACAGAAAACCGCAGGAAAAATGGAAGAAATCCGCAGGAAAAATGCAGGTCATTTAACCTGCGGATTTCTTCCATTCTGAGTGGAAAAATCCGCAGGGCTAAAAAGTCGTGTGCACTCAGCCTAAGGGGCTGCGTCACTGCGTGGGTCCCTCGTGGAGGGCGCAGGATGGGGTCAGTACATGGGGGGCCTCCCATCTCGCCAGGGCCCCGGCACTTGCCCGGGTGCTGACGCCGGCCCTGGCCTACGCATATCAATGAGCAAAAGGCCGGTTTCACATTAGCGCTTTTTAAGCGCACGCACGGCCGGGGGTAGCTCCGCCCCCGAGCCGGCTCTCTGCCCGGCGTGCCCGCCCCTCGCTTGTAGCGCCGCCTACTAGCGGACAGCGGCGCCTGCGATCGGCGCACCCTATCTTTAGCATAGGGTGCGCAGATCGTGCGCAGGCCGTGCGCTAGTTGCGCTTTGACCTGCGCTGCGCACTTTTGACGGTGCGCCGTGCGCGCCAAAATCCAAAAAGTTTGATTTTGGCGCGCACGGCGCACCGTCAAAAGTGCGCAGCGCATGTCAAAGCGCAACTAGCGCACGGCCTGCGCACGATCTGCGCACCCTATGCTAAAGATAGGGTGCGCCGATCGCAGGCGCCGCTGTCCGCTAGTAGGTGGCGCTACAAGCAAGGGGCGGGCACGCCGGGCAGAGAGCCGGCTCGGGGGCGGAGCTACCCCCGGCCGTGCGTGCGCTTAAAAAGCGCTAATGTGAAACCGGCCTAACCGTCACCTCACGACTGCCCCATGTTTTCCCTATGGCAACATTTTCCCATTAAAATGCAATGAGACAATGCATTCCAATGACAAGAAAATGTTTTTTCAAACGCAAATTGCGCAAAAACTACAAATCCGATCGACACGAAAAATACTTAGCACACCACTCGTGGACGCTGGCTTCGAAACGACACCTCAACGGAGTCTGTGCGTGTAGCGGATCGGGCCGCATTAATTGCGGAAATCAACTGAATACTAATAATACTAGATGTGTATTTCCTGAAGGAAGTACAGATAGTGGTTTGAAATGGTGCCCGGGCTGCCCCTTTAAGAGAGACTTGCCTGCTGCCCCTGCAAGACTTTCAACTCAGGATCCGTTTTAACTGTGGTTGCCTCTCAGGGGCCACTTTGGCCTCAGGGTCCGATTTTGTGGGTGGGACCCCTCAGGGTCCGATTTTGTGGCCGGGGCACCTCAGGGTCCGATTTTGTGGCCGGGGCACCTCAGGGTCCGATTTTGTGGGTGGGGCCCCTTAGGGTCCGATTTGGTGGACGGGGCCACTCGGTCCGATTTGGTGGGTGGGGCCCCTTAGGGTCCGATTTTGTGGTTGGGGCCACTCAGGGTCCGATTTGGTGGGTGGGGCCCCTCAGGGTCCGATTTTGTGGTTGGGGCCCCTCAGGGTCCGATTTTGTGGTTGGGGCCCCTCAGGGTCCGATTTTGTGGTTGGGGCCCCTCAGGGTCCGATTTTGTGGGTGTGGCCCCTCAGGGTCCGATTTTGTGGGTGGGGCCCCTCGGTCCGATTTTGTGGGTGGGGCACCTCAGGGTCCAATTTTGTGGGTGGGGCCCCTCAGGGTCTAATTTTGTGGCCGGATCCCCTCAGGGTCCGATTTTGTAGGCGGGGCCCCTCAGGGTCCGATTTTGTGGCCGGGGCCCCTCAGGGTCCGATTTTGTGGCCGGGGCCCCTCAGGGTCCGATTTTGTGGTTGGGGCCCCTCAGGGTCCGATTTTGTGGGTGGGGCCCCTCAGGGTTTGATTTTGTGGCCGGATCCCCTCAGGGTCTGATTTTGTGGGTGGGGCCCCTCAGTGTCCGATTTTGTGGCTGGGGCCCCTCAGAGTCCGATTTTGTTGGTTGGGCCCCTCAGGATCCGATTTTGAGGGTGGGGCCCCTCAGGGTTCGATTTTGTGGCCTGGGCCCCTCAGGGTCCGATTTTGTGGTTGGGGCCCCTCAGGGTCTGATTTTGTGGCCGGGTCTACTCAGGGTCCGATTTTGAGGGTGGGGCCCCTTAGGGTCCTATTTTGTGGTTGGAGGCCCTCAGGGTCTGATTTTGTGGGTGGGGCCCCTTAGAGTCCGATTTGGTTGGCGGGGCCCCTCAGGGTCTGATTTGGTGGGCGGGGCCTCAGGGTCCGATTTTGAGGGAGGGGCCCCTCAGGGTCCGATTTTGAGGGCGGGGCCCCTGAGGGTCCGATTTTGTGGCTGGGGCCCCTCAGGGTCCGATTTTGGGGTTGGGGCCCCTCAGGGCCGATTTTGTGGTTGGGGCGCTCAGGGTCCAATTTTGTGGGTGGGGCCCCTCTGGGTTCGATTTTGTGGCCGGGGTCTCTCAGGGTCCGATTTTGTGGCCGGGGCCCCTCAGGGTCCGATTTTGTGGTTGGGGCCCCTCAGGGTCCGATTTTGTGGTTGGGGCCCCTCAGGGTCCGGTTTTGTGGTTGGGGCCCCTCAGGGTCCGGTTTTGTGGTTGGGGCCCCTCAGGGTCTGATTTTGTGGCCGGCACCCGTCAGGGTCCGATTTTGTGGCTGGGGCCCCTCAGGGTCCGATTTTGTGGTTGGGCCGCTCAGGGTCCGATTTTGTGGCTGGGGCCCCTCAGGGTCCGATTTTGTGGCTGGGGCCCCTCAGGGTCCGATTTTGTGGCTGGGGCCCCTCAGGGTCCGATTTTGTGGCTGGGGCCCCTCAGGGTCCGATTTTGTGGTTGGGGCCCCTCAGGGTCTGATTTTGTGGCCGGGTCTACTCAGGGTCTGATTTTGTGGTTGGGGCCCCTCAGGGTCCGGTTTTGTGGTTGGGGCCCCTCAGGGTCCGGTTTTGTGGTTGGGGCCCCTCAGGGTCCGGTTTTGTGGTTGGGGCCCCTCAGGGTCCGGTTTTGTGGTTGGGGCCCCTCAGGGTCTGATTTTGTGGCCGGCACCCGTCAGGGTCTGATTTTGTGGCCGGGGCCCCTCAGGGTCCGATTTTGTGGCCGGGGCCCCTCAGGGTCCGATTTTGTGGCCGGGGCCCCTCAGGGTCCGATTTTGTGGTTGGGCCGCTCAGGGTCCGATTTTGTGGCCGGGGACCCTCAGGGTCCGATTTTGTGGCTGGGGCCCCTCAGGGTCCGATTTTGTGGCTGGGGCCCCTCAGGGTCCGATTTTGTGGCCGGGGCCCCTCAGGGTCCGATTTTGTGGTTGGGGCCCCTCAGGGTCTGATTTTGTGGCCGGGTCTACTCAGGGTCCGATTTTGTGGGTGGGGCCCCTTAGGGTCTGATTTTGTGGGTGGAGCCCCCTGGGTCCATTTTGGTGGGCAGGTCCACTCTGGGTCCGATTTTGTAGTTGGGGCCCCTCAGGGTCCGATTTTGTGGTTGGGGCCCCTCGGGGTTCAATTTTGTAGGTGGGGTCCCTCAGGGTCCGATTTTGTGGCCGGGTCCCGTCAGGGTCTGATTTTGTGGCCGGGGCCAGTCAGGGTCCGATTTTGTGGGTGGGGCCCCTCAGGGTCTGATTTTGTGGGTGGGGCCTTCAGGGTCCGATTTTGTGGGTGGGGCTCCTCAGGGTCCAATTTGGTGGGCGGGGCCACTCTGGGTCTGATTTGGTGGGCGAGGCCACTCTGGGTCCGACTTCGTGGGCGGGGCCACTCTGGGTCCGATTTGGATGCCAGGGTTGCTCAGCCTCCTTTTTGTAGGCCAGGGTCTATCAGCCTCCGATTTGGAGCCTTGGGTCACTCAGCTTTCGATTTGGCGCGCCGGCCCTTTAAGACTCATTTTGGTGCGCCGGCTCTTTAAGAATCAATTTGGCGCGTCGGCCCTTTAAGAGCCAGGGTGGCTCACTGGGCTTCTAAATCCACTTTGGCGCACACATTCTCTCTCAGGGGCATGCGTCATGTGATGAAGCTAGATTTGCATTTGTGCAGTGGGTTTAGCTTTAAGAGCTGATATTATGTGGCAAAAGCTCTGTTCTGGAGATGTCATGTGACGTTCGTAGGCGTTGGCATAGTAACTGCGTCTGCCTGCGCATATCAATGAGCTCAACTGCCATTTCAATCGCCTCAGGGCACGTTTTAAGCTTCCCATTGAAAAGCATTGGAGACAGTGCATTCCAATGACGGGAAAAAAAATTTTCAAACGCAAATTGCGCAAAAACTACAAATCCGATCGACACGAAAAATACTTAGCACACCTCTCATGGACGCTGGCTTCGAAACGACACCTCAACGGAGTCTGTGCGTGTAGCGGTTCGGGCTGCATTAATTGCGGAAATCAACTTAATAATAATAATAAGAAGAAGAAGAAGAAGTTAGCAGCGTTCGGATTACAATTTAGTGGTTTTTTCAAACCACTATAATAATAAGAAGAAGTTAGCAGCGTTCGGATTACAATATAGTGGTTTTTTCAAACCACTATAATAAGTTAGCAGCATTCGGATTACAATATAGTGGTTTTTTCAAACCACTATAAATATTTATGTCTAGGGTTTTTAAAACACTGAAATGAAAAAATATTAGTACATGGCATAACAATTCTGCAGGCTTTTGTTTACTACATGGCAGAACAATAATTCTGCAGGCTTTTGTTTACTACATGGCAGAACAATAATTCTGCAGGTTTTTGTTTACTACATGGCAGAACAATAATTCTGCAGGCTTTGGAATAGTACCTAGAAGAACAAAAACAATTATGCAGGCATTGGTTTTTAAATAATACGTACCGTAATGTTTTCAAATAATTTTATTGTTTTTTTGGAAATAAACAGGGTAGGGAAAGGAAGGTAGGAAGGGAGGGAAGGGAGTGGGGAATAAACAACCTTGTACAGGTACGGAAAAAATTTTTAAAAACTAGAGAACCCACAAACAGGCATAGAATAACATATATCGAATAACAACATAAAAGAAAAAAAAAAAAATCGACAATCCTTATTATGGGGTAACATTCTTGGAAGGAGATACAGCTCCCAGTACTAAAGCGCCCAGGTTTAAACTTCAAAATATAGTGCCTCTTGTTAAGTCTAGTTGATATGAAATTTGTTGTTCCAGGTCTTCCATTTTTTTTGAGTATTTGTGAATGTGATTGTTGTTGATCGCAAATCTGCGTTCTAAATCGCTGTGTTGGCCTATCTTGTCAAGTATGTCTGAAAACTTGGGAACCTCTGCTTTTTTCCACCATTGTGCTAACATGGTCTTGGTCACTAAGAGGATGTGTATGATAATGTGTCTTACCGAATCATCAAATTGTTCCATGTCTAAAGAAAGAAGTGCTCTTTCGGGTGTAATTATGAAGTCCTTAGCAATGAGGTTAATGTGCTGTGTGACTTGAAGCCAGAGGTTTTTGATTTTTGAACAACCCCAGAAAATATGGTAGAGGTTCACTTGGTGTCCACAATCTCTCCAGCACAAGGAAGATAGCTCTGTGTTAAAATGCGATAACCTCGTCGGGGTATAGTACCATCTATTTAACAATTTGAAATAACTCTCATGAAGACCCATTGATATGTTGGAATTGTAAGTGTTTTTGATGGCATCGTTCCAGTTCTCGAGACGGATATCAGCACCAAAATCGGACTCCCATCTCTTCATGTATATGTTTTTGTGGCTCGTTAGGTCTTTGACAACAGATCTATACAAATTACGCAGACTCCAGAGGTTTTTATTTTTAAGGTTGCACAGTAGTGAAGATAGCATTTCATAATTCAAAGTCTTCCCTTTTATGAATTTCCAAATTCTGTCTTTCAACATGGTGTAAAAGACTAGCTCAGATGACGGTAAATTATATTTAACCCTGATCTCACCGAATTTCAGGAACTCCACTCCACTAAAAACATCCCCCACCCTTTTAATTCCAGATTTCCCCCAAACCTCCGGTATCGGGAGATCATCCATCAGTGCCAATGAAGTTAGAGGCAACTTTAAGATTTGCTCTGCTTTTTTGATATTTTCAGTCGGTTTAATGAGATCCCTCCAGGCTGAGATTATCGGCCGGAATATAGGATGAGATGAGTTCGCACTGGGCTTTTGCAGAAGGAAGTGAAAGAAAAGTTTTTGAATGGAACCTCTCTCACTAGTATCTCTCTCAAAGCCATACCAAGCTGGATGTGTCATGTTTTCAGTAAACCAGTGCCAGCTCTGTTTGATGAGCGAGGCCTGATAATAAGCGTATATGTTGGGCAGTCCTGCGCCCCTATGTTTTTTATTTTTGTACATCAAGTCTGCAGATATTCTTGCTTTTTTACCTTTCCAAATAAATAGTCGGATGAGCTCTTGAGCTCTATCAATGATTTGGCGCGGAAAGCTAACTGGTAAAGTCCTAAATATGTATAAAATTTTGGGAAGGATAAAAGTTTTGACTGCCAGAATCTTCCCAAAGATGGAAGTCTCTAGCTGAGCCAAAAAGGATAGATCGCCTGTAATAGTCTTTATAATGCTGTCTAAATTGGCCCTAACTGTGGCTTGGATTGATCCTGCTATTCTAATCCATAGATAGACAATCTCTTTCTCCTCCCAAATGAACTGGGTTTGGGCCTTTATTTCGCTAATTTCAGATTGTTTCATGTTTAGAGTAATAAATTTTGATTTGTTTGGGTTTATCCTAAAATAAGATGCTCTAGAGAATTTTTCTAGTTCAACTGAAAGGGCTTTAATGGAGTTTGCAGGATCCAGTAGCGTGAGGAATAGATCATCTGCGAATAATCCAATTTTAAAATTTTGTGATGGCAGTTCAAAGCCTTTAATATCATTGTTTATTCTTATTTTTTCGGCTAGGGGCTCTATGGCAAGCACAAATAGAAGGGGGGACAGGGGGCACCCCTGTCTCGTGCCATTGATAATGTCGAACGGGTCGGAGAGGAAATTGTTTGCATAAATCCTGTCACTCGGACCTGAGTACAAGGCGAAGACTGTTGATAGAAACTTCTCATCAAAGCCAAATCTAGCGAGAGTTGCTTTTAAGTAAAGCCAATTTAGCCTATTAAACGCCTTCTCGGCGTCCAGTGCCAGAAAAGCAGTTTGGGTTCTCAGGTTGGTCGCTAAATTTATCAGATTCAACACCCTTCTAGTTCCGTCTGAGGCCTGGCGGCCCTCTGTAAAGCCTATTTGACCATCCACCAACAGACGTGGAAGGATGTTTTTTAATCGGTTTGCAATGATCTTTGAGTAGATTTTAATATCGCTATTTATGAGCGATATTGGCCTATAGCTCTGTATCCTCTCGGGGTCCCCCCCCTCCTTTGGAATCATGATAATTGTTGCCTCTAACATCTCCTTTGGGAAGGAACCCCGAGAGGATGCCAGATCAAAGACGGAAGCCAGCTGTGGAGCCAGAACTTTTGAAAAGGATTTATAGTAGTCTCCAGAGAAGCCATCCGGCCCTGGTGATTTTTGGGACTGCAGTTTCTTGATTACGTCAGCAATTTCTCTCTCTGTAAAGGGGCTATTGACATAACTCAAGTCCAGCTCATCGACTCTTGGTAGATCAATACTCTGTAGAAAAGAATCTACAAAATTCGAGTTAACCACCGGTGTTTGGGGGTCATCTTTCAGGTTATAGAGATTTTTAAAGAATTCTGCAAACGTGTTGACAATGTCCCTAGGGTGAGTTTTGGGGTCACCCGAGGGAGATACTATCTTATTTATTCTCCTTTTAATTCTTTCTCTTTTTAATTTCCTCATCATAAACCTGGTAGGCTTGTTAAGAGACGCATATGATTTGTACCTAGATGCTTTGATGACTGCATCATATTCCTGGTAGATTTCAGATCTCAAACTCTGTCTAAGTCTCAAAATCTCAGCCTGGACGGTCTGGGAAGGAACTTTTAAGTTTGTTTGTTTTTTCTCTAGATCATTAATTTGGGCCTGTAGGTTTGAAATATTTTCCCTATTTCTCTTCTTATGTTTAGAAAGAATTTGCATAAGACACCCCCTCAGGACCGCTTTATGGGCGTTCCAGACCGTGAACTGATCTACTTCACCAGATACGTTTTCCTTGAAGTAGTTTAAGAGAGCGTTTTCTATCTCTTGTTTGTAATCTGGTATATATAGTAAAGCTGAGTTAAGCTTCCAGCGGAATGGTTTGTCAGGGGGAGGACCCACAAGGAAGTCAATGAGAACCGGGGTATGATCCGAGATGGACTTCTGCATGAAGCGTATGTCCTTAATTTTGGACAGAGTGAATATGTTAAGTAGAAGATCTATCCTGGATGCTGTCTTATGTACATCTGAAAAGTGGGAATACTCACGTGACGATGTATTCAAGCAGCGGAAAGCATCATAAAGCTCATTTTGAATTAACCAGTCTTTTACAGCTGGGACCTTGTGGCGAACTAAAGAGGATGAATCAATGCTGCTATCTGGGACAATATTAAAGTCGCCCAATAAGATGAGTTCGCCTGTTTTAACTTTGTCAATTTTTTTGATAAGCTTGTTCAAGAAGCAAATGTGTCCCTTGTTGGGTGCGTATACATTCACTATTGTGCATGGCCTTTCATGGAGTAAACATATGAGTATATGAAACCTACCCAAGGAGTCTGGTATCTCTTTGATGAGCTGAAAAGGAACGGTGCCACCTACCAATGTGATGACCCCAGCCTTTTTCTTTGTGGAAAGTGACTTGTACATGTGTGGGAAGTTCTTGTGCTGGAAGACCGGGTGTCGATCGGAAGCCAGTTTAACCTCCTGAAGGCAAACCAATTCTGCCCGGATTTGGTTGATCTCCTTCCATACCGCATACCTCTTATTCGGACTGTTGAGCCCCCTAACATTGTACGATAAAATTTTCATCGTTAGAATGCAATATCAAAACAGGAAAGGGAAACAAATAGAACAATGAAATACAGAAAAAAAAAAAATAAATTACTAACTTGAGAGTTCTCCTGGAGGACTCCAAACTGGTTGGTGTTTCACCTTTGATCGGGGGAAAAACGAGAAAAAAATTAAGCGGCAAGTTCCCACAGTGACAACGATAAACTGTAATTACGGGTACTAATATTCATGTTCAGGAAAAGGAAATAATGGTGACCCCCTAATAAATTCAAACATAAGACAAAGGTCAATCCTAATCCCTATCTCTAAAGAATGGCTCATCCATCAGGAATTTAAGAATCCTCTGACCCTCGTGAGGAGTATAGATGGGGTAGTGTTTATCTTTATACCAGACTAAAAGCTTGGTAGGGAAACCTTGGGCGGCACGGTGGCTCAGTGGTTAGCAAGGCTGCAGCGCTGGGGTCCTAGGTTCGAATCCCACCAAGGACAACATCTGCAAGGAGTTTGTATGTTCTCCCCGTGTTTGCGTGGGTTTCCTCCGGGTACTCCGGTTTCCTCCCACATTCTAAAGACATACTGATAGGGAATTTAGATTGTGAGCCCCATCAGGGACAGTGATGATAATATGTGCAAATTGTAAAGCGCTGCGGAATATGTTAGCGCTATATAAAAATAAAGATTATTATTATTATTAAACCCCATCTATATGACACTCTAAGTTCCCTAAGTTTAGAGGTCAGATCTCTGAAGGAGCTTCTTGCGTCTATAGTCTCTTTGGAAAAGTCTTGGAAAATCTTAAGATCCTTATAAGGCTCAAGGGGTGAACCTCTATCTCGCAAAGATTTTAAAACCTTCTCCTTGGTTTCAAAGAAATGGACTCTGAGGATAGTGTCCCTGGGCTTTTCCTGTGGGACCCCTTTGGGACGTGGGAGGCGGTGTATACGATCGATATTGACTTCTAATTCTGTCAGTTTTGGCGATAATTTTTTAAACAGATTTTTGGTGTAATCAGAGAGATCTGCCTGGGAGACCGACTCAGGGATACCTCGTATCTTTAAGTTATTTCTCCTGCTTCGGTCTTCCAGATCCGTCAATTTGTTTTTAAGGGAAATAACCTCCTTTTTGAGGAGTGAATTCTCCTTTGAGAGGTAAACTATATCCCCCTCCGCCTGTACCATCTTTACCTCATATTTCTTAACCTTTTGGCTAAGATTTCTGCAAGTTTCCTGTAGGGCCTTGGCCTGAGTCTCAAACCCTATTTTTAGGGCATCACTGAAGGACTGGAAGAGATCCGCCATGAATCCTTCAGTGGCTTGTTTGTTGGACCCCTTGTATTCCCCCAGGTTAATGGATGGAGGAGGAACCTCAAACTAAGGGAATGGACCTCCATTATCCCTCCTAGGCTTCTGCCTTTCAGGGCTTGTGTTTGGAGTATAGTCAGCTGAGACACTGTCGGAGTCCTCAGATGAGAGACTCCCAGTCTTTCCCTGATCGCCTGGTCCCTTCCTTTTGTTTGATTTGGAAGTGTCCATTTCCTCCGTAAGAGTCTCAATTGGAGGGGGGGGGTTTAATGTTGCCCCCTAAATTTTTATTTTTTTGAGGCGTTTCAGGTTGTGTTTTAGATAGGGTTTTGGTCAATGAGCTATTAGTACCTGATCCCCCTTTTGCAACTTTGACAGATGCAGGGTTCTGAGATTTTTTTAGATAAGACATTTTTGGCTCGTCTCCTTTCAGGGGTGACCTAGATTTTATTGGGCTTAACAAATTAGAGATATCGTTGTATGATTTAGAGTGTGCCCCAAAATTGTGCCTCGTGACCCTGTGTGGGCTATTGGAAACTCTGCCCCTACCTGACTGCATCTTGGTTTGCCACAAACCCTTCCCAGACATCAGATCTATGACCCCTTAAAATTATTCAAACAAGTTAAGAAAAATGGTCAAAAAAAGCAAGTTTCCCAAAGGAGTTAACTGAGAGACCCTTAGTGAGCGCGAGTAAAGTCACACAATTCTGCAGTATCAATATCAGCAGCCCACTGTATCTCTGATCCTCAGTTGAAATAAAGGTAATCTTCTGTTATAATTCACTGGTCAGATGGATACCAGGCACCGGGACCACCAGCCATGAACTGCAGACTCTGTTATATTGTATGCCTGCAACGCTGATATGCTGAAAGCAGCCAGTGAACAATCCCTTGGGACGCTATATGGAGATAAAGAGCCTGTGTCCTTTCCCCAGTACCCCTGAGGTTAAGTCTCTGCTGTGCTATACAGTTCGTGGGAGTATCTGTGCCTGTCACAGGGGAGACCGCTGACTGAACGCTGCAGGGCCTGTGACGTCAGGTCTGCTCAGTGCTGACAGGCTGGAAGCTGGGAGCGGTCGGATCTACTTCCCATTGAAGTCTATTGTGGCTGTGAGCACTAATCAGCAGCCGAATCTAGTGGCCCAAACTCAGATGTGCCTCACCTCTGCTGTCTTCAGAGGCTCCTCCTGTGCTTGTCGCCCCCTGTCCGGTCCTCAATGTGGCTGTGGAACACTGTTCTTAGCCGTTCTGATGTCTGTTCAATGGGTCCAGTGGTATCCCTCCGCCTCTCTGCTCTGTGACAAGAAAGTAATCCCTGCTGGTGTCCTCTGCTTATATCCTCGGCGTGTCAGTCCAGAAAGGGTCCAGATCAGCTCCTCTGCCCCTGCTCTCGCAATGGCCGTGAAACTTCCTGATTTCGGTGGCACTCAGTCAGAAATCCAGAGGGGAGATTGTGCATAGTTCCGTATCCCTCCACTGCAGCAGTGCCATTATCCTCTACACCCCACAGGCAAAAAATATTGCAGTCAGTTACAATCAAGTTGTGCCTTACCAGGAGGATTCCAAATAAAGTCCTTATTGTCCTTATTACTGGCGATGAGCCACCAGATCAGTCCTGGCTTATATACAGCCCACAGTAGCACTCCAGTCACTTCCAGGAAGGCGAATGGTGGGAGGGTGATGTCCCTCTGTTTCTCCTACACCACTACTGTCCGAAACTTTTAAAAGTTCATATCTTCGGTCTCCTTTGGACCAGGGTCCTAGTTTTAGGCTCAGAATGTGCACCAGAGTTTCAGGAATAGAATAGGGTCTAGTATGGGTTGTTTTTGTTAACCCTTTGCATGCTTTTTTGTTGCTTTAGTGTGTGACTGTGGGAGATTAGAGCTCTTGCCTCCTACATTCTCAGAGCCCAGGCCACGCCCCCATACGTACCGTAATGTGACCAGGAGCCGTTCCTCAGGAGGAATCACATGACGAAGCTATGTGTCCTGTCTCCGGATGGATCCTTGAACAAGAGGAAGCAAATCCCTGAACCTTTCTTGGGACATCTGGGTATAGTCACTAATTTTCTCCGGGTGTCCCTGGAGCTCGCTGTAGAAGGTGTGGTACGCTCCACGGCTCTCTCGGAGTTCAATAATCGAATGTATCCACAAACGCCCCTGCTGCCATCTTCGCTGTCTCTCCCTTTGTTGATGGCAAGCAAATGCAAAAGCCTGAGCCAGCGCGAAGTCCAAATCCAAGTCAAAGTGAAAACTCTTCCAATGCAGATCCATGTTGACAAAGGAAAAAGCAAGCAAATCTGAAGAATTGACCTGCAAACAGGGTATATATAAAGAATTCACATGAGACACGCCTACTGGTGTCCCATTGGTGGAGTCTGTTTCAAGAATTTTTCAAGGATTTTCCTCTGAAAAATGGGCACCTTGGGACACCAATGGGACACCTTGAGAACGCATGCGCATAAAAACGCAAACGCATGCAAAAATGCATACAAACGCTGCGTTTGTCATGCGCATGCTGATGCATCAAAAAATTGCTGCTTTTACGTGCGTTTGCAAGCGTTTTTTGCATGCGTTTCAAGTGCGCACGAAACGCGCAAAAAGGCGTATATGTGAAACTAGCCTAATATGTATGGGTGAAAATGGAGAACCTTGTGCCACAGGTGTTTTGATAGTTACGGACGGCGCACTCCTCTTTAAATTTAGTTTTTCATGAGCATCCATCAGTTTGGTTTTGCTCCAACACTGATTTGCTTTCTCTGTCCTTTATACGGACACATGCGTCTTTGGTAACATTTTTTATGGACATTTTTTATGCCGAGCTTCACACACGCATCTGTTACACCAATCTTCTGACGGGCATGAAACACATTCTGGTAATTGGTGATGGGCCAGCTAAATGACTAATTGTAGGCTGTATCTCATACCTCCCATAGCCACCACGGTTATTAATCCTGTATGTTACCATTCCTGTTGTCACAATGCCCATTTTCCTGATCACTTCATTGATTCATCCACCATATTTTTACTAAAAACCTGCACCTGCCCTGCAGCAACTGTGTAGGAAACCACGTTACTGTTTTTCAACGTGTTTATGATGCCCCTTAACCGCTCCTTTGTTATGTGACATTTTTTTTATGAAACCATCCACGTTTCTTCCAAGGGGGGTTGTGGTGCATGTAAATTAGGGCCAGGCCTTGTATTCACTTCATCGACAAAGTTTATGGTAATAAAAAAAAGACTAATTCAAACTTTTGTTTCATGTGGACATACAGTACGTAGTTTCGAAGGGTTATGGGGGTGCATGTAACATTGGTGCAGTCCAGACCTTGCATTCACTGCATTAGCAAACAGTTTGGGAGACACACTTTCTTCTAATGGGATCAATTTTGTCATGAGGCCCTCAAGTGTGTCTGCTGAAAAGCTTATTGGGGTGCATGTAACATTGGTGCAGGGCAGGCCTAGCATTAACTGCATAAGAAAACAGTATGGGAGACACACTTTCTTCTAATGGGAACAATTTTGTCATGAGACCCTCTAATACGTCTGCTGAAACGGTTATTGGGGCAGGCCAGGTTTTGCATTCAACGCATAAGCAAACAGTATTCTGGATAGGAAAAATGTGGTCAGACTATCCGCGCTGCGAATCACTAAAAACTCGATTATTAATACAGTGGTCTTTATTCTATGCGTTTCAGAGTCTCACAGAACTCCTTCCTCAGGTGGTTTTTTCCTGAGGAAGGAGTTCTGTGGTGGTTTTTTCCTGAGGAAGGAGTTCTGTGAAACGCGTAGAATAAAGACCGCTGTATTAATAATCCGAGTTTTTAGTGATTCGCAGAGCGGATTGTCTGACCACATTTTTCCTATCCAGAATCTTCCATGTTGGTCCCTTTTGGATCTGTGGTTCTGTAGCAGCGAATCCTCCATTGCCTGTTACAAAACTCCATTTGGTGAGTGTATTACTTGCAATTGTTATCTGCACACCGGATAATGCACTATTGCGCTATTTCTGTTTTACCGCAATCTAAACAAACAGTTTGGGAGACACACTTTCTTCTAATGGGAACAATTTTGTCATGAGGCCCTCAAGTACATCTGCTGAAACGGTTATTGGGGTGCATCTAACTTTGGGGCAGGCCAGGACTTACATTCAATGCATAAGAAAACAGTATGGGAGACACACTTTCTTCTAATGGGAATAATTTTGTCATGAGGCCTCCAAGTACATCTGAAACGGTTATTGGGGTGCATGTAACATTAGTGCAGGGCAGGCCTTGCATTCACTTCATAAGCAAACAGTCTGAGAGACACACTTTGTTCTAATGGGAACAATTTTGTCATGAGGCCCTCAAGTACATCTGCTGAAATGGTTATTGGGGTGCATGTATCTTTGGGGCAGGCCAGGCCTTGCATTCAATGTAACATTTTTTCTGAAGGCCCTCCAGTACGTCTCGTGAAAGGGGTATTGGGGTGCGTCCTAATTTTGGCAGCCCAGCCACTCACTGTATAGGCAATAACAGTATAGGAGACCCAATTATAGCCCTTTAAGAAGATTATTGCCTCCTGATGCCCCTCTACAAATAAGCTCTGTGACTTTGAGTCCCACCTTCATAAATGAAACAAGATGTGTCTGCTTATGTGTCACACAACACATGGCCAGGTAGGGTTGTTAAATGTTACAATGACATTACCCAGTGAATGCATTTGTATTGGTTGAAAACAATGCTAAAGTTGAAAAACGCAGCAAAAACGCTACGTGTGAACATAGCCTAAGTGGTGGAGAAATATTTTTGTTTGTGGTTAGGTATTTTGCCTTATATACAAGTCATTGGAGAAAAAAAAGGGGGAAATGATCTCCAGCGTGAAGACTAGGGTAAAATTTCAATTTATTGAATCACATAATTAAAAAAACCACAATTCACGGAATAACATCTCTTAGATGGAATCCCAGGTACAAGCAGCAACCGATGCATTTTGACCCATAAGGATCTTAATCATGAGCTTTCCATGATTAAGACCCTTTTGGGTCGAAACGCGTTGGTTGCTGCTTGTACCCATGACCCCATCTATGAAATTTTATACCATGAACTTTGTGGTTTTTTTTTAATTATGTGATAAAATAAATTGAAATTTTACCCAAGTCTTCATGCTGGAGATCATGTCCCCCCTTTTTTTCCTGCGTACTTTGTAATCCTGCTGGTACTAACGTCTTGCAAGTACTGCAATCTGAGGACTTCTAATGAGATTGGTGAGCTGAAATTTTTTTTCCCTTAACCTTTTTTCCCTTATTTTCTATATACAAGTCATTACCCTGGAAAGGATGTTCCTTAACATATTTTCCAGCAAAATCCATTTTGGCTATGTTTTTCGGTGCCCCTGTAAAAATGGTGTGAAAGTGTGATAACATTGCTTACAGCTGTGACCTTGGAGTCAGAAATGCTTCCAGGGACATTTGCCATGATGTTCCCGTGTCATTTGAGCATAATGGGGGGGGATCGTGGTAAAAATGCTCGGGTCCCCATAGACTTACATTGGGCTCATTGTTCTGTCCAAGTACCAGAGTATTACAAATTGCTCGACCCGAACAATGAGCATTTTAGTGCTCGCCCATCTCTAATTAAGACCAATATCAGCCCCCAAAATTCCTCCTTGGGATTTAAACCTGGTTCTGGAAGAACTAACCAGATCTCCTTTGAGCACTTATAGCAATTACCAGCCAAGATACACTAAAAACAGTGATTTTAGTAGCCCTAACATCAACCCGCAGGGTCAGTGATTTATGGGCTCTGTCTGTCAACCACAGATCTCTGAAGATAAGAGTTATATTGAAACCAGACCAGGCGTATCTTCTTAAAGTAGACTCTCTATTTCACAGGAGCCAAGAAATTGTTCTCCCCTCCTTTTTTTAAAAAAAATCTTACTGGAAAATCCCCAAAATAATGGATATATTGATAAAAATAACTTTTATTATACCTAATTTAAAGACAAACAACAAACATCATGCACATGTAACCGTGCTTACTGAGTCCACTCTGCGATAAAGTTCCCTAGACTCCTTACCTGCCTGGCTGGCACTCTAAACAAATATACAAGTGATGGCGCCCCCGTTGCTCGACGGCTGACCCTGAGTGTCCTGAATATCCCTGTACTGGTGAGTCAAGCATCCAGCAGGCTCTCCCAGTGCATGGGACAGAGACAACAGGGTGCTTAAACTAAGGCAATAATAATAATAATCTTTATATAGCGGCAACATATTCCGCAGCACTTTACAGTTTAACAGTTTCAAAACAGAAGTCATAAGTAACAGCGTTAACAGTACAATAATTAAAGCAAACTAAGACGACTCTGAACGTGAGAGTTTACCATCTACAATGAGGTGGGGGAGGTACAGAGTACAGGTGTGTATTTACAATGATGTATTTACAATGATGGTCCAGCCATCTGGAGGGAGTGAGGGATAGATGGAGATAGTGAAAGGGCTACACACGCACACTTATACATAAAATGACTTTCATTAGTGAATGTGATAGGCCGTTCTGAACAAATGCGTTTTGAGGGAGCGCCTAAAACTGCAAATTGTGGATAGTCCTAATTTCTTGGGGTAGAGCAATCCAGAGGATTGGCACAGCGCGGGAGAAATCTTGGAGTTGCGAGAGGGAGGTGCGGATTAGTGCAGAGGTTAGTCGAAAGTCGTTTGCAGAGCAGTGGTCGGTTAGGCCGATAGACAGATGAGGGAGGATATGTAGGGGGGTGCTGCACTGTGGAGAGCTTTGTGGGTGAGAACGAGTACTTTGAATTGGATCCTATAATGAATGTGCAGCTAGTGTAATGATTGGCGAAGAGCTGACGCGTCCGAGTACCGATAAGCCAGATGGATGACCCTGGCCACTGCATTAAGTATGGACTGGAGAGGGGAAATTTGAGTAATGGGGAGGCCAATTAATAGAGCATTGCAGTAGTCCAGGCGGGTGTGGATCAAGGCGACAGTGAGGGTTTTTGTTTCCATGGTGAGAAAAGGGCGGATTCTGGAGATGTTCTTTAGGTGTAAGCGGCAAGAGTGGGCAAGAGATTGTATATGGGATGTGAAGGAGAGATTGGTGTCAAACATAACACCCAGACAGCGCGCCTGCTGCCAGGGTGTTATGGTGCCACCCACGGAGAGGGAAGTATCAGATTTAGGGAGGTTATTAGATGGCGGGAGCAGAAGAAGTTCAGTTTTTGAGAGGTTAAGTTTCAGATAGAGAGTGGACATGATGTTGGAGACTGTCGACAGACAGTCACTGGCGTTCTGTAAAACCGTGGAGGTAAGGTCGGGGGATGGTATGTATAGTTGTGTGTCATCAGCATAAAGATAGTACTGAAAGCCAAATCTGCTGATGGTCTGTCCAATTGGGGCCGTGTAGAGAGAATCATAGAATCATAGAATCGTAGAGTTGGAAGGGACCTCCTGAGCCATCTGGTCCAACCCCCTGCTCAAAGCAGGATTCGCTAAATCATCCCAGTCAGATGTCTATCCAGCCTCTGTTTGAAGACATCCATTGAAGGAGAACTCACCACTTCTCGTGGCAGCTTGTTCCATTCATTGATCACTCTAACTGTCAAAAAGTTTTTTCTAATATCTAATCTGTGTCTCCTCCCATTCAGTTTCATCCCATTGCTTCTAGTCTTTCATTGTGCAGATGAGAATAAAGTTGATCCTTCTACAATGTGACAGCCCTTTAGATATTTGTAGACAGCTATTAAGTCTCCTCTCAGTCTTCTCTTTTGAAAACTAAACATTCCCAAATCCTGCAACCTTTCCTCATAAGACAGGGTTTGCAGACCGTTCACCATTCTGGTCACTCTTTTCTGAACTTGCTCCAGTTTGTTGATGTCTTTTTTAAAATGTGGTGCCCAAAACTGGACACAATATTCCAGATGAGGTCTGACCAAAGAGGAGTAGAGGGAAATAATGACTTCACGCGATCTAGACTGTATGCTTCTGTTAATACATCCTAGAATTGCATTTGCCTTTTTTGCTGCTGCATCACACTGTTGACTCATATTCAGTCTGTGATCTATTAGTATACCCAAGTCTTTTTCACATGTGCTGTTGCTTAGCCCTATTCCTCCCATTCTGTGTATGCTTTTTTCATTTTTATTGCCCAGATGTAGTACTTTGCATTTCTCCCTGTTAAAAACCATTCTGTTAGTTGCTGCCCACTTCTCCAGTTTATTTAAATCTTTTTGAATCCTCTCTCTCTCTCTTCTCTAGTATTAGCTATCCCTCCTAGCTTTGTGTCATCAGCAAATGTAATCAGTTTACCCTCAATTCCTTCATCTAAATCGTTGATAAAGATGTTGAACAATACAGGGCCCAGGACAGAGCCCTGTGGTACCCCACTTGAGACATTCTTCCAACTGGATGTGCAGCCATTTACGACCACTCTTTGGGTCCGATCACTAAGCCAGTTATGAATCCACCTAACAGTTGCCTTGTCCATTCCATACTTAGTCATTTTTTCAATAAGGATTGTATGAGAGACTTTGTCAAATGCTTTGCTGAAGTCAAGATATACTATATCTACAGCATTTCCTTGATCCACCCAATCAGTGATACAGTCATAGAAGGAAATTAAGTTAGTCTGACATGACTTATTAGTTACAAACCCATGCTGACTCTGTTTAATCACTTCATTCTTATCCAGGTATTGACATACATGTTGTTTAATAATTTGTTCAAAGATCTTTCCTGGTATAGAAGTCAGACTCACCGGCCTATAGTTGCCTGGGTCCACCTTCTTCCCCTTTTTGAAGATAGGATCAACATTTGCTCTTCTCCAGTCTTCTGGCACTTCTCCTGTTCTCCAAGAATTTTCAAAGATTATGGAGAGGGGTTCAAAAATTTCTTCTGCTATCTCCTTCAGTACTCTGGGATGTAATTCATCTGGACCTGGAGACTTGAATTCATTTAGGTTAGCTAAGTGTTTCCTCACTATCTTTCTGTTTATAGATATCCTGGATTCTTCTATTCCCTTAATAGGACAGTGAATAACAGTTGATGTTACATTTCCTTTCTGAGAGAAAACAGATGCAAAATAGGAATTTAAAAGTTCAGCCTTCTCAAAATCCTGTCTTACCATTTCATCATTTTCATCCTGTAAAAATCCTATAGCATCTTTGACTTTTCTTTTACTTTTGACATATCCCCAAAATCCTTTATTATTGCTTTTGACATCTCTTGCAAGCCTCAATTCATTTTCAGCTTTAGTTAATCTGATTTGTGCCCTGCAGGTTCTGCAGACAGCATTATATTCTTCTTTAGATATGCCTCCCTCTTTCCATTTTATAAACATTTTTTTCTTCCTTTTTAGCATGTGCTTAAGTTCTGTGTTCATCCATCCTGGTTTCCTTAAATGCTTCCTATTCTTCCCTCTTTTCGGAATTGTTAACAACTGTGCTCTGAGAATTTCATTTTTCAAGACTTCCCATCCTTCCTGGACATTTTTGTCTTTAAGGATATCCAGCCATTGGATCCCTCCAATTCTCTTTCTGAATCCCTTAAAATCTGCCTTTCTGAAATCTAACCTTGACGTCTGAGTCTTCACAGGTCTTCCGCCTCTAGCTATCCAAAATTCTAAAATAGCATGGTCGCTACCTCCTAGGGTCCCAGCCGCTTTTACCTCCTCAACCATTTCCTCCCTGTTTATAAGGATTAGATCCAAGGTAGCAGTTCCCCTTGTTTTCTCCCCTACCTTTTGGAAGATAAAGTTGTCAGCAAGAGAGGATAAGAATTTCCTTGACCTGTTAGTTTTGCCTGAGAGAGATTCCCAACAAATGTCTGGATAGTTGAAATCTCCCATGACAACTGTCATATTTTTTGGAGAACTTGGCCATTTGATGCATAAAGAGTTCATCCATGTCTTCAGCTTGCACAGGCGGCCTGTAGTAAATGCCTACAATGGTGTTCCTTTCCATTGTTCTGTCCTTGTATTCTTACCCAAACAGTTTCCACAGAACTCCCAGTCTCTGAAGCTTCAATCTCTGTGCAGATATACGTGTTTCTAACATACAATGCGACACCCCCTCCTTGTTTATCAAGTCTGTTTCTTGCAAATAAGTTGTATCCTTCTAGTCTTGTATTCCAATCATGTGTATTGTCCCACCAAGTTTCAGTGATTCCAATGACATCATATTTCTTTTCCTGTGTTAGTAGTTCCAATTCTCCTTGTTTGTTGCCCATGCTTTGTGCATTAGTATAGAAACATTTTAGTTTGTGATTGGTTTCTCTTTCTCCAATATTTTTATTAGATTCTTTTGTCTTTGTTCTTCCTTTCCACTTCTAATAGCAGAGTTCTCAATAGCATTTGTCAGGTGTATGGCTTTTTCTGGTCTTTTGCGTCCCTTCCCATGTTGTTCTAGTTTAAAGCTCTCCTTACAAGCGTAGCAAGGCGACTTCCAAATACATGCTTTCCAGTCTTCGTAAGGTGCACCCCATCTCTAGCAAGTAGTCCATCGTATAAGTAATTCACTCCGTGATCCAGAAATCCAAATCATTGCTGACGGCACCATCGACGTAGCCAGTTGTTCACCTGCAGAATCTTATTCCACCTCCTTGTTCCATGGCCATCCACTGGGAGGATGGAAGAGAAGACCACCTGCGCTCCCAGTTCTTTCACTTTCTTGCCTAAGTCTTCAAAGTCTCTGCAGATGGTTTTCAGGTCGTTTCTTGTGGTGTCATTTGTCCCCACATGTAGTAGCAGGAATGGGTAGTCATCTGTAGGTCTGAAGAGTCCTGATATCCTGTCAGACACATCTTTAATTTTTGCACCTGGAAGACAGCACATTTCTCTTGAAGTTATATCCGGTCTGCAGATAGCGGCCTCTGTTCCTCTCAACAGGGAATCCCCCATGACCACCACTCTCCGTTTCTTCTTCACAACATTTTTCTTTCTCCATCCAGGAGGACTCTGAAGGCGTACAAGGTTGCTGTTTGTTGGCAAAGTCTTATCCTGATGTATTTCTTCATCGTTTTCCTGCGTGAGAGCCTGGTACTGGTTTCTGAGCAGTATGGGTGCTGACTGCCTCCTGATCCTCCTGCTTCTCTGGGTCACATGTCTCCATTCCTCTGTTTCTTCAGGTGCACTTCGAATTTTTTCTCTTTCTGTAACATGAAGAGATAATTCTGCTCTGTCCAAGAACTCTTCACCTTCCTTAATGATCTTCAACGTAGCTAACCTCTCTTCGAGATTTTGCAACTTTTCCTCCAACAGGGACACAAGCTTGCATTTGTGGCATGTGAAGTTTGGCTTTTCCACTGGTAAATCTGTGAACATGTAGCAAGAAATGCAGCTCACCAAATGGCTCCTGGCCTCTTCCATCTTGAGATTTCTTAAAAACGATGAAAGATGAGCCAAAATTCGGCGCGCGGTTTTTCGATTTCCTCTTTTCAGCTGCAACGGGCAAAACCCAGTGATCGTTGAGCTCGCTGAGACTCTTCACTTATCCCAGAAGGCACTGGGAATATGCAAATGATCTCCTCAAGACTCTTCCCCTGGTTTTCCGATTTCCTCTTTTCAGCTGCAACGGCCAAAACCCAGTGATCGTTGAGCTCGCGGAGACTCTTCACTTATCCCAGAAGCACTGGGAATATGCAAATGATCTCCTCAAGACTCTTCCGCTGGGAAGGGAAGGGGGCCAAGGACTGAGCCCTGAGGTTCCCCGACAGCGAGAGGAAGAGGAGATTATGTGGAGCCAGCAAACAAAACACAGAAGGAGCGGTCAGAAAGATAGGAAGCGAACCAGGAGAGAGCGGTGTCCTTAATGCCTAGTGACTGGAGCCTAGAGAGTATGAGACAGTGGTCAACAGTGTTGAAAGCTGCATAAAGGTCGAGAAGAATGAGCAGAGAGTGGTCACGGTTACATTTAGCTGTCAGAAGGTCGTTGGTCACTTTGATGAGTGCAGTTTCAGTTGAATGTAGGGGGCGGAAGCCGGACTGTGAAGGGTCTAGGAGGGAGTGAGGAGACATTACGGGTAAGGCGGAAGTAGACTAGATGCTCCCAAGGTTAAGAGATGAAGGGGAGATTGGAGACTGGTCTGTAGTTTGTGCAGGATGGGTCGAGAGCGGGTCTCTTTAGTAATGGAGTAACGATAGTGTTTGTAGGAGGATGGGAAAATGCCCAAGGAGAGGGAGAGATTAAAGATTGTAGTTAGGATATAAACAAACAGGTAGCAGAGAGATATGCAGAGACAAGTGAACTGATCAACACTTGGGATATATAAACCTGGCCGTCAGTTCCTCACTGAAACAATACGGTATTCTGCCACCAGTTCCTTGTTCGACATAAGCCCTGTCTGATAACAGGCTTACAGTTAGGTCCATATATATTTGGACAGAGACATCATTTTTCTAATTTTGGTTCTAGACATTACCACAATGAATTTTAAACAAAACAATTCAGATGCAGTTGAAGTTCAGACTTTCAGCTTTCATTTGAGGGTATCCACATTAAAATTGGATAAAGGGTTTAGGAGTTTCAGCTCATTAACTTGTGCCACCCTGTTTTTAAAGGTCCAAAAGTAACTGGACAATTGACTCCAAGGCTATTTCATGGACAGGTGTGAGCAATCCCTTCGTTATGTCATTCTCAAGGAGATAAAAGGCCTGGAGTTGATTTGAGGTGTGGTGCTTGCATTTGGAAGGTTTTGCTGTGAAGGAAACATGCGGTCAAAGGAGCTCTCCATGCAGGTGAAACAAGCCGTCCTTAAGCTGCAAAAACAGAAAAAACCCATCCGAGAAATTGCTACAACATTATGAGTGGCAAAATCTACAGTTTGGTACATCCTGAGAAAGAAAGAAAGCACTGGTGAACTCATCAATGCAAAAAGACCTGGGCGCCCACGGAAGACAACAGTGGTGGATGATCGCAGGATAATCAACATGGTGAAGAGAAACACCTTCACAACAGCCAACCAAGTGAACAACATTCTCCAGGAGGTAGGCGTATCAATATCCAAATCTACCATAAAGAGAAGACTGCATGAAAGGAAATACAGAGGGTTGACTGCACGGTGCAAGCCACTCATAAGCATCAAGAATAAAAAGGCTAGACTGGACTTTGCTAAAAAAAAACACCTAAAAAAAGCCTGCACAGTTCTGGAAGAACATTCTTTGGACAGATGAAACCAAGATCAACCTCTACCAGAATGATGGAAAGAGAAAAGTATGGCGAAGGCGTGGTACAGCTCATGATCTAAAGCATACCACATCATCTGTAAAACATGGCGGAGGCAGTGTAATGGCTTGGGCATATATGGTTGCCAGTGGCACTGGGTCATTAGTGTTTATTGACAATATGACACAGGGCAGAAGCAGCCGAATGAATTCTGAGGTATCCAGAGTCATACTGTGTGCTCAGATCCAGCCAAGTGCAGCCAAACTGATTGGTCGTCGTTTCATGCTACAGATGGACAATGACCCAAAACATAAAGCCAAAGCAACCCGGGAGTTTATTAAAGCAAAGAAGTGGAATATTCTTGAATGGCCAAGTCAGTCACCTGATCTCAAGCCAATTGAGCATGCATTTCACTTGTTAAAGACTAAACTTCAGACAGGCCCACAAGCAAACAGAAACTGAAAACCACCGCAGTGAAGGTGGTGATGTCCATGAGTTCAAGACTTTAGGCAGTCATTGCCAACAAAGGGTTTTCAACCAAGTACTAGAAATGAAAATTTTATTTACAATTATTTAATCTGTCCCATTACTTTTGGTCCCTTTAAAAGCAGGGTGGCACATGTTAAGGGTCTGAAACTCCTAAACCCTTCATCCAATTTTAATGTGGATACCTTCAAATGAAAGCAGAAAGTCTGAACTTCAACTGCATCTGAATTGTTTTGTTTATAATTCATTGTGGTAATGTCTAGAACCAAAATTAGAAAAATGTCTCTGTCCAAATATATATGGACCTAACTGTATATCAGGTCAGAAACTAAGCCCGGTGGCGTACAATTGACCCAACCGACCGTGGGGATTCGTGAATCGAGATAAAAGAGCAGCCCAAGATTAATTTTATATTTAATCGCCGAAAACATGCACTAGAAATATACAGGTATGTATTTAGAAGAACAATACAATACAGTCAAGTGTAGTACAAGGAGAGGGTAAAGATGGGTTTCAATTACCTTGTTATGTAGCATGTGACCACAGAGAGGCGCTGATGGATCACAGGTCCAAATCTAAGTCATAGGCTTTCCTGGCTGCATCAGCTAACATATCCACCTACCATTAGAAAAAAACTCCAAAATGAAGGACTGCCTTATATCTCCTAGGCTGTTCCCTCCCATAATCTGCTGCCACCCCTGGGCTGGACTGTCTCCCTTCCCTGTCTGAGAATAATATTTTCTGTCCAGAATCGTGGATGGCTCATAACTTTGCACCAGAAGCTCTGAATGGGTTGATTGTACCGCTATTGGGTTCCGCTGGATTTTATCTGCGCATTGAGACTAAATGTTAGGTGTTTGGTTCCGGTCGCTGCACAGCAGGAATCCCGAGCCTTGCATTCAGCAGTCTCCCATTCCTCTCCGGCCGCACAGGAGGCTGCTCAGCAGACTCGTCGATCCAGGCGCTCTGCTCAGACCAGCTCTGTAGGTTTAGTTGCTGCTGCCACCTCTGGTTCAGCTATAGCAACGCAGGCTGGTCATCAGCGAGCTACTCCAGGGACGAAGTCCTCCTTTCAGTCCACTGAGCCTACCCGTGGGACGATCTCGTTGGAGATCGGAGGTCACATGCTCAGGTCCTTCAGCTCAGATTGGACCATCAGGAAGGTCCCGGAAGGACGCTGCTATAAAAGAGTCGCATGGCCGCACGACCATGCCCTAGTATAGACAAAGATTAGACCATGTAGAGTGAGTGTTGTATGCATGTATGAATGTCTCTGGTGAATGACTCATTGGAAACCCCTACCGTTGGTACGCTTGTGTTGTGCAGCCTAGCCTGTCAAGCGCCCAGGTGTAGGTAGAGGCTGAGTCAGAGACTAGAATCAGTGTCCACTGCTGGCTCTGCATGCCACGGTGCACGTGCTCGACACTTCTCCAAGGTCAGCGTCTATAGTGGTGCCCGCAGGTGCGACGCCTTGTGCTCAGAAGGTCTAGAGTGACTCTGACCCCATGTCCTTGGGGCAGAGTTCCGTGACCACATTCTGAGCGCCCCCTTGCCTTGCTCTGTGAGTGCTAACAGACTCCGGCATTTAAGTTTTGCGGTACTGCGGCTCTGTGACGTAACAGAGACCGATCCTGTTCACTCCGGGTGACGTTAAGCCGCGTATGACCTTTGTATACTGCTATATACATCCACCATTACTAAGCAGTTTACCGCCTCTGCACGGTGGACCCCGGGCTGAGAGCGCACCTACTATCATATTATTTGGTGCGTTCTGCCAGCCCGTAACATACTAGCGCCACAGTCTGGCTAGTAATGGCGGACGAACAGCGACTGCTGCAGTACCTTCGGCAGCTGCAGGGCAGGTTGGCAGCTCTCGAGCGTTCAACCTCAGCTGCGGATGTTACTGCGGTCGCTGTTCAGGCAGCCACAGAGGCTGTCTCCCGTGTGACCACTGCCATCCCTGCCCTGTCTTGTCCCGCCTCCCGCTGCCCGAGAAGTTCTCGGGCGATAGTGCTTCTTGTAGGGGTTTCGTGAGCCAGTGCTCTATACAGCTGGAGCTGCTGGCAGCACGATTCCCTTCCGAGCGGGCTAAAGTGGGATTTATTATTTCCCTCTTGTCGGGCAGGGCTTTGAAGTGGGCCACACCACTGTGGGAGCGTGGTAATCATGTGGTGGAGAGTGCCTCACAGTTCTTGGACACTCTGAAGCAGGTCTTCCTGGGACCGCAAGTCACTCATGACACCGCGCTCCGGCTGCTAGCATTGTCACAGGGCTCGTCCATGGTCAGCCACTTTGCCATCCAGTTCCGGAAGCTGGCCTCGGAGTTAGAGTGGCCAGATAAGGTCCTCATTCTGGAGAGGTTTGGCTGGCAATGTGAAGGACACTCTGGCCACCAGGGAGATTCCCGTTACACTGGAGGAGCTATCACCGTCTCCACCCGTATAGACCTTCGCTTTGCCGAGCAAAGGTTGGAGCGGTCCCAGTGTAGGTAGAGGTTTAGGTTGGCACCCAGTTTTGCTAAACCCCTGGAATCTCCCGATCGGGCGTCTGAGTATCAGGGGGCTTCCCGTGAGGGATCCGGGCTTCGGCCCGCTCGAGCCCCTGTGATCTGTCATGGTTGCCGGCAGTACGGTCATTTTGCCAACCGGTGCCCACAGCGGCTGGGAAGACGCTCGCACCTAGTGGCCGTAGGAGGCGGCTCACTAGAATCTGCAGCGTTTTCCTCCAAGTTGTCCTTTAAGGGGACACTTGGGTTTGGTTCTTCCACTCTGGCGGTGGAGGTTTGCGTGGATTCCGTAGCGGAGGGCAATTTTATGTCATCTGCCTTTGCTCAACGGCACGCGATACCACTGGTTATGATGTCCAAGCTAGTCACTGTCAGAGTAGTGAACGGCGCGACTCTGCCCTCACAGATTACCCACCAAACCTCTCCACTGTTACTCTCGGTGTCTCCATCTCATCAGGAGACGATATCCCTCGTCATGCCCAAGGGTATCGACCAGGTCCTTCTGGGGGTCCCCTGGTTGCGGTATCACTCTCCCCATATAGAGTGGTCCTCGGGGAGAATTCTTGGTTGGAGAAAGTCATGTGAGGGTAGATGTCTGAGGGAGTGCGTCCAGGTTGCCTCCACCGAGGTCCCCGCCTATCTTTCCTCGCTTCCCAAACACTATCGACAGTATGTGGACGTGTTCTCCAAAAAGGCTGCGGAGACCCTTCCATCGCATCGCCCCTATGACTGTCCTATTGACCTCTTGCCTGGTGCTGAGCCTCCCCGGGGTCGAGTCTATCCCCTATCTCTCCTGGAGGCAGAGGCCATGTCTCAATACATCAGGGAAAATCTGGCAAGAGGATTCATTAGGAAGTCAGTGTCACCAGCGGGGGTGGGATTCTTCTTCGTCCAGAAGAAGAGTGGGGAACCACGTCCTTGCTTCGATTACAGGGGTCTTAAAGCCATCACCATTAACAATAAGTATCCTCTGCCCCTGATATCGGAGCTGTTTGATAGGCTACGGGGAGCGAGAGTGTTTACCAAACTTGATCTGCGGGTGGCTTACAACCTGATTCGCATCTGTGATAGGGACGAATGGAAGACTGCATTTAAAACCAGGGACGGGCACTATGAATACCTGGTGATGCCTTTTGGGCTCTATAATGCCCCAGCCATCTTCCAAGACTTTCTCAACGATATCTTCGGGATATGCTTACCACCTCGGTAGTAGTCTATCTGGATGATATCCTCATCTACTCTCCAGATATTGACTCCCACCGGAGAGATGTTTGCAAAGTTTTCGACCTCCTGTGGGCAAACTCCCTGTATGCCAAGTTGGAGAAGTGTGTGTTTGAGCAGGAGTCCTTGCCTTTCCTGGGCTATATCCTCTCCACCCAGGGTTTGGCCATGGAACCTGGGAAGCTAAAGGCGGTGATGGATTGGCAGGAACCCCATTCTCTCAAAGCGGTGCAGCGCTTTATGGGGTTCATAAATTACTATCGCCAATTCATCCCCCACTTCTAGACTTTGGTAGCGCCCTTAGTAGCCCTCACCAAGAAGGGTGCAAACCCCAAGTTATAGTCAGAACCTGTCTCAAAGGCCTTCTGTATTAAATCCCATTTCGCTAGCGCTCCCATTCTGCATCTCCCCGATGTGGATAAACCCTTCATTCTGGAGGTGGAAGCCTCTTTCGTCGGTGCTGGAGCTGTCCTGTCCCAGAAGGACTCGCAAGGTCGGAAGCACCCATGCTTCTTCTCCAAGACCTTCTCACCGGCGGAGAGGAATTATTCCATCAGGGACAAGGAGTTACTAGCCATGAAGTTGGCCTTTTCAGAGTGGAGACACCACCTGGAGGGGGCTCGCCACCCTTTCCAGGTGTTCACCGACCACAAGAACTTGGTTTATTTACAAACAGCCCAGCGGATGAATTCCCGCCAGGCCAGATGGTCCTTATTTTTCTCCCGATTCCACTTCACCCTGCTTTTACTCTCGGGGGAGAAGAACGTCCGGGCCGATGCTCTCTCCCGCTCCATGGTGTCTTCGGAGGAGGAGGAGCCTCGGCTGATGGTCCCATCTGAGAGCCTGAGGACCGTGGCTCCAGTCGCCCTTGAGTCTGTACCTCCGGGCAAGACTTTTGTCCCTGCCTTTCTGCGACCGGAGATCATCTATTGGGCACATTCGTCCAGGGAGGGTGGACATTTTGGGACCTAACGGACCGCTGAGCTTCTGGCGAGGACGTACTGGTGGCCGCATATGGCCTGTGACATCAGGGACTATATTCAGGTGTGTGTCTCTTGTGCCCAGAATAGCTCCTCTCGGCAGCGGCCCGCTAGGCTACTCAACCCCCTGCCGGTAGCGGACAGGCCCTGGGAGATGGTCGATATGGACTTTGTGGTGGGACTGCCCAAGTCCAATCGCAGCACCGTCATTTGGGTTGTCACCGACCATTTCTCCAAGATGGTGCATCTGGTACCACACTCTCAGCTACGGGGCCTGACAGTGTTGTGTATTAAGAGCGTTTTCCGCCTGCACGGCATGCTGGATAAGATTTTCAGCGACCGGGGTCCTCAGTTTGTATCTCGGTTCTGGAGAGAGCTCTGTTCCCTGCTCAGCATTGAGCTAAATCTCTCCTCGGCCTATCATTCCGTGACGAACGGGTTGGTAGAGAGAGCCAACCAGACCCTGGTCACATATCTACGACATTTTCTTGGCCAGGCAGGATGACTGTGCATCCTTGCTGCCGTGGGCGGAGTTCGCTTTGAACAACACTGTGGCCGACTCCACCGATCAGACCCCAATCCTCCTAAATTACGGTCAGCACCCATGCGTCCCTGTGCCCATGCCCATGTCATCCACCGACTCTAGGGTGGCAGACTGCGGTGGAGGCACGTGACATTTGGGATTGCACTCAAGATGCTATCCGGGCCTCCAAGGAGAGAATGAGGACCTCCGCTGACGCACACCGGCGCCCTGCTCCGACCTTTGTCCTTGGCGACTTAGTGTGGCTCTCCGCCCGAAACATCAGGCTGCGGGTTGAGTCCACTAAGGTCGCACCGCGCTACATTGGCCCCTTCAAGGTCCTTGAGCAGATCAACCCTGTGGTATAACGTTTGGCCCTTCCACCACACTTGGCTATCTCTGACACATTCCACTTGTCCCTCCTTAAGCCTGATCACATGTCCCGGTTCTCCGTGTCATCTGCCGGGAAATCAGACCTGTCTTCGGACGAGTTTGAGGTCAATGCAATTGTGGGATGCAAGGTGATGCAGGGCAAAAAGTTTTATTTGGTGGATTGGAAGGGTCATGGTCCAGAGGCTCAGACCTGGGAGCCAGTGGAGAACATCCACGCTCCGCTCCTTATTGAGGCATTTGAGCGTAGCAAGGCTCAGAGAGGAGGGGGACCTAGGAGGGGGGTAATGTTAGGTGTCGGGTTCCTGTCGCTGCACAGCAGGAATCCCGAGCCTTGCATTCGGCAGTCTCCCATTCCTCTCCGGCCACACAGGAGGCTGCTCAGCAGACTCGTCGATCCAGGCGCTCTGCTCAGACCAGCTCTGTAGGTATAGTTGCTGCTGCCACCTCTGATTCAGCTATAGCAATGCAGGCTGGTCAGCAGCGAGCTACTCCAGGGACTAAGTCCTCCTTTTGGTCCACTGAGCATGCCCGTGGGACGATCTCATTGGAGATCGGAGGTCACATGCTCAGGTCCTTTTCCAGCTCGGATTGGACCATCAGGAAGGTCAGGAAGGACCCGGAAGGACGCTGCTATAAAAGAGTATAGACAAAGATTAGACCATGTGGAGTGAGTGTTGTATGCATGTATGAATGTCTCTGGTGAATGACTCATTGGAAACCCCTACCCTTGGTACGCATGTGTTATGTAGCCTAGCTTGTCAAGTGCTCAGATCTAGGTGTAGGTAGAGGCTGAGTCAGAGACTAGAATCAGTGTCCACTGCTGGCTCTACATGCCACGGTGCACGTGCTCGACACTTCTCCAAGGTCAGCGTCTATAGTGGTGTCCGCAGGTGCGACAACATGTGCTCAGAATGTCTAGAGGGACTCTGACCCCGTGTCCTTGGGGCAGAGTTCCGTGACCACATTCTGAGTGCCCCTTTGCCGAGTTCTGTGATTGCTTACAGACTCCGGCATTTAAGTTTCGCGTTACTGCTGCTCTGTGACGTAACAGAGACCGATCCTGTTCACACCAGGTGACGTTAACCCTCGTATGACCTTTGTATACTGCTATATACATCCGCCATTACTAAGCAGCAGTTTACCACCTCTGCACGGTGGACTCGGGCTGCGAACGCAACTACTATATTTATATTATTTGGTGCGTTCCGCCAGCCCGTAACACTAAATATGCCTACTGTATGTAATTCCTGTTAGCTATGCTTTATAACTCCATAATACAGGGTTCTGGAGGTAGCTAAATAATATGGGGTAAGGAATTGCATTCTGTTATTTTAGGTCATTTTCCAGATTCAATACCTCAGAGCCTGGTGTGACATGAAAAAAAAAGATTCCAGCTCACCCGTAGATACATTTTAAAGACTTCAGGAGCACGGACCCGCTGTGTCCAAGTGTAGATAATCTAACAAAGAAGAAATGTCCAGCTCTACTGATTCCTTGAAGATAATTTTATTCACAAATTTCTTTACATAGAGGATAAAATCTTAAGCACAATACCTGATGGGTGTGGATATCGACGCGTTTCAGGAGAAGACTCCCTTAATCATGACATCCCAAATAGTCAATGTGCCCCACTTTAATACTCTCAGCCATTGAACACACTGGTAGAATAAAGAATTGACATAATTATTCAAAGGTGTGGGCAGGAAATGTGTGTGCAAATAGACAAGTAGAAAAAACACATAAAAGAATAGGAAACTCATACCATACAATGAAACAATATGGTTACAATAAAAAAACTGAAGAGGCTTAAAAACAATGTCATAAATGGTTGTTAAACAATAATGAAAAATCAGTATGACAAAATCGATGGAGACTGGAAATAAATGCCTATGATAAAATTAAACTAAACAAATGGACGTGGAGATCTATGAACTAGAGATCTAAAAACACTTACTATAATGGTTTATGATGCAAAATTGCATCGTTTGCTATCAACAATTAACTGCTAAAGAAAAGGAGATTTATTTTTTTTCTCTTTTTTTTTTTCTTTCCCCAATAAAATAGCTGGTAACATTACCCAGTGTCAGTGTTTTGCAATGAAAGGGTGTGCAGAAACCTGGTTGTAATAAATAACTGGGACCAAAAAGAAAACTGCATAAAAATATTGCGGTGTAAAGATTTTTAATGCTGTCAAATTACAGCATTCACTAGTTACTGGCAAACAATTTTTAGAAAAGCCAACTGACTAGTTTTTTTATATGTAGATCTAGTGAATGCAAGGACAGTTAAGCATAAGATAACTAGAGACTCCCAAAAGAAAAATGCAAATATCAACCATATGTAATACAGGACCAGATCATTTGCTAAACACTGATTAATTCATACAAAATTGTGACAAAATAAGTAATGAAATTATACAATATCAGTGTTATGCAAACATAAAAAGGAAAAACTTTTTGGTGTGCGAGTGCCAAATACTAATCTGTAGCCTAAGGCTACTTTCACACTTCAGGTTTTCGGCGTCAGGCGCGATCCGGCGTCATGCCGGAACGCCGGATCCGGCAAATGTTTAGTAAAACCGGATGTGACGGATCCGGTTTTCTGCCGGATCCGTCTTTTTCTTGACAGACAAAACCGGATCCGTCTCATCCGGTCCATCCGTTTTTCTATCCGTTTTTCGACGGATTACGCCGGATCCGGTTTTTAAAATTGACCCTTGTGGCCTTCCGAACGGGATTGGCTACTGGAAAACTATATATAGCATGTTCCTACAGCCCTTCTTTGACAGGTTGTAGAGGAGAAAGTGCAGGTTGGAGAGAAGAGCAAGTTACTGGCGAAGATGGATGTTGTCATTGGAAATATTTTGAAGAATTTGGCGGATTTTATAGCGGAGGCGAATCGTTTGAGGGTGATTGTTCTGGAGAAGGAGAGAGCGAGACAGCAGCGCATCAGGCATCGTAGACGACGTTTGTGGATCCACCCCATCACAGCCAAGAGAATGACGCGTGGGGTCTATTCTACACTCTGCATGGACCTTCGACGAAACACGGATACATTTTTTGGATATGTTAGGATGAAAATGGAGAATTTTGATTACTTGGTGGAGCGCATTGCACACCTCATAAGAAAAGCGGACACCTATTGCCGCTTCTCTGTTTCACCCACAGAGCGTCTGATGGTGACTTTAAGGTAAGCCACATTTATTGGATGTGATCGCATCAGAGCACACTTTCACTGCAATCTTGTTGGTGGTAGTTTGTATCTCCAAGTGTTATAGCTCAGTTTTGGTATGTAATGCTGTGATTTAAAACTAATTTATTGTTTTTTAATTCCCCACAGATTTCTTGCAACTGGAGAATCCCTTTCGTCACTGCATTTCCAGTACAGACTCGGGATTTCCACCATATCTGGAATAGTGAAGTACACATGCCGTGCACTGTGGGACTCCTTAGCTGAAGAGTTTTTATCAGAGCCCACAACAGAGAGGTGGATTGAAATTGCTGACAAGTTTCAACAGATATGTCAGTTTCCCAACTGCTTGGGCGCTGTGGACGGGAAACATATCCGCATTGTAAAGCCAGCCGGATCGGGATCGGAATATTTCAATTACAAGAAATATTTTTCAATTGTCCTCATGGCCATCGCTGACGCGGAATACAAATTTATTGCGGTTCATATTGGGGCCTATGGCCGCTCCAATGACTCTCAAGTTTTCAAACTGTCTGCCATGGGGCGTAAACTGTATGGAAACACCTTCCAGTTCCCACCACCTAGACCGCTGCCGCAAACATCTGGTCCACCTATGCCATTTGTCTGTGTAGGGGATGAAGCCTTCCAGCTGTCAGAACACCTTTTGAAACCGTACTCTAGCAGAGGATTGACAAGACCAAAACGCATTTTTAATTACCGCCTCACAAGAGCAAGAAGAATGGTTGAATGTACCTTTGGTATTCTGACAGCCAAATGGCGGGTCCTAATGACTGCGATCAACCTCAAGACAGAAACTGTGGACGAGGTGATCAAAGCGTGCGTGGTACTCCACAATTTTGTTATCTACAAGGAACCCATTTCCATTGAGGACACCTCTGAAGAAACCACCTTGCAAGATTACTATGACATTACCACTAGAAGTTCTGTGACGGTTTCAGTAATGAGGGACAATTTTGCACTATACTTTGTCACCTCAAGGCAGAGTACACTGGCAGGATGACAGAGTGTGAAAGATTTGTGCCCAACCAAACTTGTGTACCTTCTGTACCAACAGTATATACCTTTGCCAACCAAAGTTGGCTATCTTGTCATGGTCTCTATTTTTAGCTTTAGGCCACAGGTGTGTACCTGGTTGTGTTTTATGCAAAGTATTTCACCTTTTAACAAAAGTTGTGTACATTGTTATGAAATCACCAACAATAAACACAACTTTTTAGGTGAAATACTTTGCTTCAAACACAACCAGGAACACAACTGTGGCAAAAAGCTAAAATTTACCCACAGTTATATACCTAGTTTTGAATACCATTTCACCTTTTAAATACCCTGTATTTAACCTTTTTCGCCGCAGAAAGAAATGACAGACAACCAGTGTAAAATAATTTAACTTTTATTGAAAAATGTTTTTTTTAGTAAACTTGTTTAAAATTTTAATAAACTTGTTTAATAAAGCTTTGAAACCATAAAACTGGTCATTTTTATTTAAATACACACATTATAAATCTGTGTAGTGTGTGGTGGAAATACTGCTGTAGGGGCTGCGGGACACTTCGACACTGGGAGTGTGGAGAGAGGACTGGGATCGTGGTGGGGAAGGAACAGTTAGAGGTGAAGGTGTGGAAAAAACTACAGAATGGGTGGACATGTGGGAAGCAGAAGAGGTGGTGGGTGGTGGAGTGGAGGGTTGGGCAGGGGCTGTAGGAGCAGATGATGTTGATGGCAAGTTGTATGGGGAAGGAGTTTGGTACGGGGCAGGTTGCTGGAAGTGGGGAGATGTCTGGTACGGGGCAGGTTGCTGGAAGTGGGGAGATGTCTGGTACGGGGCAGGTTGCTGGAAGTGGGGAGATGTCTGGTACGGGGCAGGTTGCTGGAAGTGGGGAGATGTCTGGTACGGGGCAGGTTGCTGGAAGTGGGGAGATGTCTGGTACGGGGCAGGTTGCTGGAAGTGGGGAGATGTCTGGTGCTGGGGAGGTTGCTGGTATGTAATAGGAGGGGGAGGATGGAAAGTGGCTGGAGGGGGTGTAGATGTAATAGGAGGGGGAGGATGGAAAGTGGCTGGAGGGGGTGCAGGTGGAGGAACTACTGTGGTGGGAGGAGGAGGTTGGGAGGTAACTTGCTGGAGAGCAGCGTGGCATGAATGCATTACATGCATCTGCTGGGCAGGAGAGAGCGTTTCCATGCGCTCCACAACAGACCTGAAAAAGGTGTGGTTTGGCGAAGATCTTGCTTCTGAATGCATGGTTTGCAGAAGTGTCTTCACCTCCAGAATGCTGGAGTTGATCTGCTGATAGCCTGCGGAGATTTGCTCTGACAAGACTTTTAGACAGTTCTGGAAAGATGCATTCAGATGCAAGAACTCTTGCGCATAACTCTTTTCCTGACCCCTCTGCCGCTGTCGCCCAGTACCCGCAGGTGTACTAGAGGTGGCAGGGGCAGAAGGGTGGGGTAAAGGGAAAGCGATCTCCTCACCAGCAGCTTCATGTAATGTAGGCGGCCACGATGCTCCTGTGCTGGTGGATGGGACAGATGGGTCGAATGTGTGGGAAGGTGCAGATGTACCGGGGCGGTCGAAGTGTCCCTCGGTGCCGGTATCCTCAGGGATCGCCTCAGAAGGGTCCAATCGTGCAGGCTCCCGAGTGCTGCTCACCGTGCTGTGGAATAAAGAGAAAAAAAAACAATTAAAATAGTGACATGGTATGGCCCTGGCTGAAAAAAAAAAGTTACATCTAAACATTTTTTTGTCACATGTGGTGTGTAATATTTACCTTCTGGTGAGCATTGTCTCCCGGAGGAACGACAGGGCTCGTGCGTACTTGTACTTGCTCCTGCGTCCTCCAGATCCACTCGGGGCCCGCATCTCTTTATTGAACTCCTTCTTGAAACGATCCCTCACAGACCGCCACCGCTTCACAATTCTCTCCTCTGAAACGAGAAAGGACAAAGTGGTTAGTATACAACATCAGTTTTTCCCAAACTCCAGTCCTCATGGTCCCCAGGGGTCATGTTTTCAGGATTTCCAAAGTAAATAGAAATCCTGAACACATGATCCGTGGGGACCACGAGGACTGGAGTTCGGGAAACACTGGTTTAAATCAAGCAACCGGTACTGTATATACTTACGCTCTTTAATCTGGGCCCGAGCTTCGAGGTCCTCCCAGCGGTCCACAAGGAGCGAACAGATTTCCTCCCAGAGTCGTCGGGTAACGATCAGGTCAGCGTGGCGTCGGTCAGCCATATTCCAGAGCGGCTCCCTTTTTCTGACGAGATCGATGAGGCGGTCCACATCAATCCCTCCATCCTCACCGTCCGAGTCGGGAGCACGCTGTGAAGGCTGTTAAAGAAAAAGACAAAAATAACATAATTAGCCTCCACAAAAGAAATGAAATAAAAAGTGCAAAAAAAACAAAGCAAAAATATTTATACTTACACGCTGGTGACCGCCGCGTTGCTGTCGCCGACGACCCTGGGAGGCACTGCGAGGACCTCTTGGCCGAGCACCAGATTGGGAAGACTAGAGAAGAAAACAAAAAATGTTATGTCTTTGGATGTAGGCATTTGTTTGCTGTGTGTGGTCTGCAGAACATTGTTTTCTATGTGTTGTGTGTAGTGTGATGTTGTGTTTCTGCATTTGATGCAAAAAACTTACCAATTGTGAGCCCACTCCAAGTGTCTGTCCACCCCTTCCTTCTTCTTCTGGGAGCTCCTCTTCATCTTGTGATTCCTGTTTTGAAATAAAAGGCAATGAATACACATATATTACAGAGATGATGGATTTTGGAAATAAAAACTTACCGTCAAACGCTGACGATGCGAGGGAGGGCTCCCTGAAGATGTGCTGTCTTCCTCATGGCCAGACTCCATGGCTGTGGGTGGTGTTTCTGCTGCTGCCATTGCTGCTGCTGCTGCTGCTGCATCTATTGGGCGGCTGTTGAATAAAGAGAAACAAAGGGCCAATGAATATCTTGATATTCCATAGCCCTAGTTTGGAGGAATGGGGGATTTGATAATTACCGTCTCTCATCTGCTGCTGGACTCCCCTCCCGCTGTTCAGCATGCTGCTCCATTTGGGGTGGTGCTGATGGTGCTGCTGCTGCAGATGTCTGCTGCCTTCTCCTGCTCCTGGTTCTTGGCTTGGGTGGCATGTTGGGTGTGGCTGAGGGTCCCATTGTCTTGCTTTTATATATGTCCTGTGGGCAGAGCTACTGAGCATGCTCAGACCAAAGAAACCGGATCCGGCCGGCGCATTGCGGCGCTCATAGGCTTTCATTGTATGAAAAAGCCGGACACGCCGGATCCGGCGTGTCCGCCTTTTTCGACGGATACAAAAAACGTTAGTCACCGTTTTTTCCAGATGCCGGATCGCGTCACATTGCCGGATCCGGCGAAAATCGGATGAAACGCATGGCCATCCGGCTCGATCCGGCTCTAATGCAAGTCAATGGGGGGGAAACCGGATCCGGCATTGCATTTCGACGGATCCGGTTTTAGTCAAAAGCGCCGGATCGCGCCTGAAGCAGAAAACCTGATGTATGAAAGAGGCCTTAGAAAACTGCATAGAAAAATGCCGTATAAGGATTTTATAGCGCTATTAGATTCCAAGATTGACTAGTTACTTGCAAGCAATTAAGTATACCCACTAGTAAAATTTTCCAGTGAGGGTTTAGAAAAAAGGATTTCTGAATTTGAATAGTTCAACAAACATGGAAAAAATGTTGCATTAAAATTCATCAGAGAATTGTGATTAACGAGGCACAAGTTGTAATTTGTGGTTGAAAATCCAAGAAAAAAACGCATATGAGATGCGGTCTAAATTATTGAGTACTGGTAGATTAGGACATTTGCTTATTGACAGCCAAAAATTACTACTGAAAATTACAAAAGAAAAGACATGTTATTTTATTAAAAATGATCACTTATTTATCTGGTACCGCCAAGCTTAAATAAAAGACTCGATGATACTTTATCAAAAATCACAATGAATTTATTTAGTATGTTAATCTTTTTGTGTTGAGCTATTTCCTGCAAATATCTCTCATGTATGGCACATTTTGCTTTGAATTATCTACAATCTAGTCCAAATATCATGTAATGCCCTATATATATGGAGTTTCTTGAGTTTGGTAGCTCTTTTTGTTTTTATTTGAGAAACACCAAAAAATGCTGGTATTTGTCCTGTAATTTTCAGTAGTACGGTAATGTAATAAATATAAAATCTTTATACCGCATTTTTATATGCTGTTTTCTTAGGCTACAGAATAGTATTTGGCCCTCGCACACCAAAACGTTTCTTTTGTTGTTTGCATAACACTGATATTGTATAATTTCATTACTTATTTTTTCACAATTTTTCACTAATTAATCATCATTGTTTAGCAAATGATGTGGTCCTGTATTACATATGATTGATATTTGCATTTTTCTTTTGGGAGTCTCTAGTCATCTTATGCTTGACTGTCCTTGCATTCACTTAAAGTACATATAAAAATCTAGTCAGTTGGCTTTTCTAAAAATTGTTTGCCAGTAACTAGTGAATGCTGTAATTTGACAGTGTTAAAAATCTTTATACCGCAATTTTTTTATGCAGTTATCTTTTCTTTTTGTTGCTTCTTTTTTTTTGGTCCCAGTTATTAATTAGGCTAGTTTCACACTTGCGCCTTTTAGCGCTGCGTTTTGATCGCACATCAAACGCATGGAAAAAACGTGTGCAAACGCTTATAAACGCTGCGATTTTTTCGTCACATCATCGTGCGCATTTCGGCAAAAAAACGCAGCGTTTGTATACGTTTTCAAGTGTTTTCTATGCGTCTGCGGTTTTTATGCGCATGATGTCCCAATCACAGGAAAATTCTAGAAAAAGTCTTGCAACAGACACCACCAATGGGACATCAGTGGGCATGTGTTATGGTAATTCTTTATATAGAACCTGTCTACAGCCATACTATTCACATTTGCTTTCTTTTTTTCGTGTCAACATGGATCTGCGCTGGAAGAGTTTTCACTTTAACATGGATCTGGACATCAGGATGGCTCAGGCTTATGCAGTTGCTTGCCATCAACAAAGGGAGAGACAGCGAAGATGGCAGCGGGGGCGTTTGTGGATACATCCGATTGTTGTACTCCGGGAGAGCCGTGGAGCGTACCACACCCTCTACTGCGAGCTCCTGGCAAACCCGGAGAAATTTACTGATTACACACGGATGTCCCAGCAAAGCTTCAGGGATTTACTTGCTCGTGTTGAACAATCCATCCGGAGACAGGACACACAGCTCCGTCGTGAGATTCCTCCTGAGGAACGGCTCCTGGTCACATTATGGTACATTATATTTACAAACCAATGCCTGCATAATTTTCTTTGTTGCGACATGTACTTTTCCAAACCTGGCAGAATTCTTTTTATGCTATGTACCAATTTTTTTTTCTTTTATTGTTTTAAAAACAATATACAGAAATATTAATTTTACTTCTTTCTCTGTTTCGCAGATTCCTGACGACTGGAGAGACCCTATCTTCACTACACATCCAATACCGGATTGGAATCTCCACCTTGTCGGGAATTGTTGCGGACACCTGCCGAGCTTTGTGGAATGTTCTCTGTCCAGAATTTATGCCCCTGCCCACCACAGAAAAGTGGATGGAAATTGCTGACAAATTCTGGACAGTCTGCAATTTCCCCAACTGTTTGGGAGCTGTTGATGGTAAACACATACAGATCATCAAATCCAAACGAACTGGATCTGAGTACTATAATTACAAAAAGTACTTTTCTGCAGTACTCATGGCCATTGCGGATGCCGGATATATGTTTGCAGCAGTGGACATTGGGGCATTTGGCCGTGGGAATGACTCCCAGGCTTTTAAAAACTTGGACATGGGCCGGAGGTTGTATGGCAACCAATTTAATTTCCCAATGCCACGGCCTCTTCCCAATACCGAAGCTCTGCCACAGCCCTTTGTAATGGTTGGGGATGAGGCTTTTCAAATGTGCGCAAACCTACTGAAACCCTACTCCAACTGTGACTTGGACAACACCACAAAAAATCTTTAATTACAGGCTGACCAGGGCCAGAAGAACTGTCGAGTGTGCTTTTGGGATTCTTGTCTCCAGATGGCGCATTCTCGGCACAGCCATTAATCTTAAACTGTAAACAGTGGATGAGGTGGTGAAGGCGTGTGTGTGGTTCTACATAATTTTGTAATGGCTAAAGAACACCCGACCTTTGAACTCGATGATGCTGCTCCTAACCCATTGCCTGAATTCACTCAGCACCCTCTCAGGTCATCCGTTGAAGTTGGCCAAATGAGGGACCAATTTGCGGCCTACTTCATCTCAGATGTAGGACGGGTGGAATGACAAGATCAAATGGTGTAAAAATATTTTCTTGTGTGTATGTTAATAAAAAAAATTTGTTTTGATACCTGTACCGAGTGCACTATGTCTTTTTTACACTCCAATACAATGATCAACTGCCCAGGTATACCTGTGAATTCATGATGTTTTTTTTTTGTGCATCATGAATTTACTAGCACTCCTGAATAGGTGGCTATACATACACACAATTTGTATGACCTTTATCAACTCTACAGTTTGCAGCGACGGTGGATAATACAAAGCGACGGTGAATAATACAAATAATATTTGTCACATGACCTGAATTTAAAATTTGTGAGTTGGTTATGCAGTAGCATCCGTCATTTGTTATGACACCTGACTATGGGACTCTGAATATTATTTGTAGGATCAACACTGTGGCTTAAGTTTGAACTGAGACTATAGAGATAATAAAGTTTATAAAACTTCTATAATCCCCAGGCCTAGTGTCATGCTGAAGTGAGGACGCCAAAAATAACGCATTCTGACTTCAGAATGTTATCACACCTGGGCGGGTAAATACACATATGAGTTAAACTACAGTCTGCGTGAAATATATTCAGACTGAAGCGACGCTGCTGGTGAAAAATCATGTGTATTCACCGGCCCAGTTTTGATATATAGTTGTGATGCTAGGCGTGGATATTGTACATATGACGTGTATTTTACCCATCATTTCCTCAGTTTATTCAACACTCACTGAATAGAGGATGTCGTTAATTACAAGGTATATCTGTAATCTCCCAGGCTGGTCTCACAATAACTGAATTGAGGATGTTGGAAAACAGACCATCCTCAATTCAATTTTTATTGAATTCAAATTGCGCTGGTACCGGTATTTGGTTCTGGTCCTTGCCGCTGACCCACTGCAAGCCTATACCTCAGCACGAACATCAGTGTTGAAGCGGTCCTTCATAGAGCACCAACGTGTTCGGACTTTGTTCACTGTTGGAAAAACAAAGAAAATTCATTTATGTGTATGATGCAAGATATATTCTATCAGTAAACACAACAGTGCCATCAGGAAAAACAATGAAGGCAGCACAATTCAGCAATACACAACCCAAAGCAGTCACTGCTGATATTACTGTTGTGTTTACTGATAGAATATATCTTTCAGTAAACACAACAGTGCCATCTGGATCAACAGTGACTGCTTTGGGTATTGTATTGCTGAATTGTGCTGCCTTCACTGTTTTTCCTGATGGCACTGTTGTGTTTACTGATAGATATCCCACAACCCAAAACAACTGTTCAGCACATTCAACTCTCTCCTCCCCCACCACTGCCACCTCCAACTCCCCTCATCTCTGCTGAGGACTTTGCCACCTACTTCAAAAACAAGATTGACCAAACAAGGCAAACTTTTACAGCTCCACCACCCCAACCGCTCCACATACCAGACCTGCCCTTCCCTAATAACCTCCCTCTCCAACATCACTGAAGGAGAGCTTACTCATCTCCTTTCCAAATCACGCCTCACCACCTGTGCACTTGACCCCATCCCTTCCCACCTGCTCCCCGACCTCACTAACATGATCATTCCAGCCCTAACCCATCTCTTCAACCTATCCCTAACTTCTGGTACCTTCCCCTCTGCCTTTAAACATGCCACCATAACACCCATCCTCAAAAAATCAAACCTTGACCCAACTGCTCTGCCCAGCTATCGCCCCATATCACTGCTCCCTTTTGCTTCCAAACACCTTGAACAGCATGTCCATGCTCAACTTTCCTCCCACGTCTCATCTAACTCCCTCCTTGAAATCCTCCATTCTGGCTTCCGCCCCCACCACTCCACTGAAACTGCTCTGACCAAAATCACTAATGACTTACTCACAGCCAAAGCTAACAGACAGTTCTCCATCCTCCTCCTTCTTGACCTGTCCTCTGCCTTTGACACAGTTGACCACTGCCTACTGCTACAGATCGGAGAAGCAGGAAGCTCATCTGCATATTTACGGTGCATTCTGGGAAGAGAAGTCGTCTTAAGCTGATAGATCGCTGGGACTTGCCGGGTCTCGCAGTTTGAGGACATCGCAAAACCAGGGATTGGAGAAGCAGGAAGCTCATCTGCATATTTCCGGTGCATTCTGGGAATAGAAGAGTCGCCTTAAGCTGATCGATCGCTGGGACTTGCAGGGTCTCGCTGTTTGAGGACATCGCAAAACCAGGGATTGGAGAAGCAGGAAGCTCTTCTGCATATTTCCGGTGCATTCTGGGAAGAGGAGAAGAGTCGCCTTAAGCTGATCGATCGCTGGGACTTGCAGGGTCTCGCTGTTTGAGGACATCGCAAAACCGTGCGCCACCCATCATAGCCTGCATCAGCAATATGGAAGAGAAGAAAATCCACATGGTCACCTGCAACACATGCTACATGTTTACGGATCTTCCGGCCCAAAAACTCAACTTTACCTGTCAGAAGTGCAAACTTGTTGCCCTCTTAGAGGAGAAGGTGCAGGGACTAGAAGAAAGAATAGCAACATTGAAGGTAATTAAAGAACATGAGGACTTCTTGGAAGAAGCAGAAGCAACCATTCAGGATTTGGGAAGTGAGAAAAGCTTCAGAGCACATACAGAGGCTGAAAAGTGGAGCCATGTGACGAAAAGAAGCAAACGGATCAAGTGGTCATCACCACCCACACAGCTTAGCAACCAATATGAAGCCCTCATGCTGGAGAACGAAAATGGCACAGCTCAGGTTGATTCCGTATCTACAAGAGAAGACACTATCAACAAAAATTACTCTGTCAACAAAAGCGGAAACATGACACTCAAAAACACTCACGAGCAACAAGCAGTGCGACCGGAAAGAAAAGAAGAGTGGTAGTTGTGGGCGACTCGCTACTAAGAGGCACGGAGGCAACTATCTGCAGGCCGGACATAACCGCACGAGAAGTATGCTGCCTCCCAGGAGCAAAAATCAAAGATGTGGCCAAGGAGGATACCAACTATCCTCAAATCAAAGGACGACTACTATTTCCTACTGATACATGTAGGCACAAATGACATGGCAAGAAATGACCTACCAACTATCTGCGAAGACTTTGAAATTCTGGGGAAGAAAATAAAGGAACGGAATGTACAGGTTGTTTTCTCATCAGTCCTCCCAGTCGATGGCCATGGCATCAGAAGATGGAATAGGATACTAGAGGTGAACAACTGGCTACAACGGTGGTGCAGGCAGCAAGGATTTGGATTCTTGGACCATGGCGTGAATTACCTCTATGATGGACTTCTCGCAAGAGATGGGATACACCTCACAAAACCTGGGAAACACACATTCGCCAGAAAAATTGCCACACATCAGGAGGGCTTTAAACTAGAAGAAGAGGGGATAGGAGGAAAAACAGCAGACAAGAACATGCAGCAGAAGGACAAACTAATCAAGGATACTAGATGTGGTAAAGAGGACCCAAGACAGGGTACTCAGAAGGAAGCTAAGAAAAAGGAAGCAAAACTGCTTTCCTGCATGCTGACCAACGCAAGAAGCCTGACCAATAAGATTGAAGATCTGGAGTTGGTAATGTATAAAGAAAAATACAACATAGTAGGAATAACTGAGACATGGTTAGACGACAGCTATGACTGGGCGGCTAACTTGCAAGGATATGATTTGTTTAGGAGGGATCGTAAAAAAAAGGAAAGGGGGTGGAGTCTGTCTATATATAAAGTCCACTTTAAAGCCCACACTAAGAGAAGATATACAAGAGGGAAATGAAGAGGTGGAGTCTCTATGGGTGGAGATACAAGGAGAGAAAAGTAATAAAATCCTCAGGGGTTTGTTATAAGCCACCAAATATAACAGAAACCACTGAAAATGTATTATTGAAACAAATAGACAAAGCAGCAAATCACAATGAGGTGATTATTATGGGGGACTTCAACTACCCCGACATAGACTGGGAAACTGAAACCTGCGTATCTCAGAAAGGAAACCAATTTCTGTCAGTAACCAAGGATAATTATCTGTTACAACTTGTGCAGGGCCCAACTAGTGGGACAGCCCTTCTGGACTTAATTTTAAGCAACAGGCCAGATAGAATAACAGAAGTACGAGTCGATGGGCATCTAGGGAACAGTGACCACAATATAATACAATTCCACTTGTCCTTCAGTAAGATGCCCTGGAAGGGGGTTACGAAAACGCTGAATTTCAGGAAAGCAAAGTTTGATCAGCTTAGAGAGGACCTTCGCCGAATTGATTGGGACAATGTCCTCAAAAATAGGAGCACAGAAAATAAATGGGAAATATTTTAATCAGTTTAACACACCCACTGCGAGCTAGCCATACCGTACAGAAATAAAAGGGCTAGGAACAGGAGAACACCAATGTGGCTAAATAAGGATGTAAAAAGGGCAATAAATAACAAGAACAAGGCATTTAGGAAGCTAGAACAAGAAGGCAATGAAGAAGCATTTAAAAGTTATAGAGAAAAAAATAAAATGTGTAAAAGAACAAATACATTTAGCAAAAGTGGCAACTGAGAGACTCATTGCTAAGGAAAGTAAAACAAACCCCAAACTATTCTTTAATTATATAAACAGTAAAAAGATTAAAATTGATGGTGTCAGCCCTTTAAAGAACAATGAGGGTGAAACCATAGAGAGCGATGTGGGAAAAGCAAATGTTTTAAACACTTGTTTCTCAACAGTGTTCACACAGGAAAAGGATTTGCCAGGGGAAATGCAGAGTGATAATGTAAACTCCCCATTAAGTATCACCTGCCTAACCCAGGAAGAAGTGCAGAACCGCCTTAGTAAGTTTAAAATTGACAAATCACCAGGCCCTGAAGGCATTCACCCTCGGGTATTAAGGGAGTTATCTAATGTGATAGACAGGCCTCTATTCCTTATATTTAAAGACTCTATAGAAACAGGGTCTGTTCCTTTTGATTGGCGGCAAGCAAATGTGGTACCAATATTCAAAAAGGGGTGTAAAAGGGAACCTGGAAACTATAGGCCGGTAAGCTTAACATCTGTTGTGGGTAAAATTTTTGAAGGGTTTCTAAGGGATACCATCATGGAATATCTCAATGTTAATAAATATTCAACTCCATATCAACATGGATTTATGAAGGATCGCTCCTGTCAGACTAACCTGATCAGCTTCTATGCGGATGTAAGCTCTCAAATGGACCAAGGAGAATCATTGAATGTCATTTATCTCGACTTCTCTAAAGCATTTGACACTGTCTCACATAAAAGATTGGTAAGTAAGATGAGAAAGCTTGGGCTAGGGGAAAATGTGTGTAGATGGGTAGGTAGCTGGCTTAGTGATAGAAAACAGAGTGGTTATTAATGGTGCATACTCAGATTGGGACAGGGTTACTAGTGGGGTACCACAGGGTTCTGTATTGGGCCCCCTACTATTTAATATATTTAATGATCTAGTGGATGGCTTACACAGTAAAATATCAGTATTTGCAGATGATACAAAACTATGTAAGGTAGTTAACACAAAGGAGGACAGTTTGCAACTACAGACAGATTTCAGTAAATTGGAGAATTGGGCTGAAAAATGGCAAATAAGGTTTAACACAGATAAGTGTAAGGTTATGCACATGGGAAGGAGAAACAGATGCTACAATTACTTACTAAATGGGAAACTGCTGGGGAAAACAGACATGGAAAAAGACTTGGGTATCTTAGTCAATAAGAAGCTAAATTGGAGTGCCCAGTGTCAGGCAGCTGCCACCAAAGCAAATAGGGTCATGGGATGCATTAGAAGAGGTCTGGGGACACGAGATGAAAACATAATTCTCCCTCTGTACAAATCACTCGTCAGACCACACTTGGAGTATTGTGTGCAATTTTGGACGCCGGTGCTCAAGAAAGACATTACTGAACTTGAAAGGGTTCAAAGGCGGGCTACTAAAATGATAAATGGAGTTGGTTCACTACAATACCCAGAAAGGTTATCAAAATTAGGACTATTTACTCTAGAAAAGAGAAGACTTAGGGGAGACTTAATATATATGTACAAGTATATCAGAGGAAAATACAGAGATCTCTCCAATGAACTGTTTGTACCAAGGACTGTGACAAGAACAAGGGGGCATTCTCTTCATTTGGAGGAAAGACAATTTCTTCACCAGCATAAAAGAGGTTCTTCACGGTAAGAGCAGTGAGACTCTGGAATTCTCTTCCTGAGGAAGTGGTGATGGCCAACTCACTGAATGAATTTAAGAAAGGAATAGATGCTTTTCTTGTGAGTAACAGTATAGAAGGTTAGAATAACAGAATATTATAGGTAGATGATTGACCTAGCTTAGGGGAAGGAATTTTTTCCCTATGGAGAAAATTGGCTTCTACTCTGTGGGTTTTTTGCCTTCCCCAGGATCAAAAGTGCTGAACAGCTGCACTAAAAATAGGCTGAATTAGATGGACATAAGGTCTTCCTTCAGCCTTCAAAAATGTTATGTTACTATGTTATGTTATTCTTTCTTCCCTTGGCATAAAAGACCTCGCCCTGTCCTGGATTTCCTCATACCTTTCTGACCGCACATTCAGCGTTTCCCACTCCCACACTACCTCCTCATCCCGCGTCCCCCAAGGCTCTGTCCTGGGGCCCCTACTTTTTTCCATCTATACTCATGGCCTAGGACAACTCATAAAGTCCCATGGCTTCCAGTACGACCTGTATGCAGATGACACCCAGATCTAACTCTCTGGCCCAGATGTTACCTCTCTGCTATGCAGAATCCCGGCCATATCCTCGTTTTTCACCTCTCGCATCCTAAAACTCAACGTAGACAAAACTGAACTCTTCTTTCTTCCATCTCGCGTATCTTCCCTACCCGATCTATCTATTATGGTAAATGGCATCACGCTCTCTTCCGCACCTGAAATCCGCTGCCTTGGAGTAACTCTCGACTCTGCCCTGTCCTTCAAAGCGCATGTCCAATCTCCTGCCACCTCTTGTCGCCTCCAACTCAAAAATATTTCCAGAATCCATCCCTTCCTCAGTCCTCAATCTACTAAAACTCTTGCACATGCCCTCATCTCCTGCCTTGACTACTGCAACACTCTCCTCTGTGGCCTCCCTGCTAACTCTCTTGCACCACTCCAGTCTGTCCTCAATTCTCCTGCCCGACTAATCCACCTCTCCTCGCTACTACCCTGCCTCTCCCCTCTGGAAATCCCTCCATTGGCTCCCAATTCCCCAACGAATCCAGTTCAGACTACTAACACTGACCTACAACGCCATCCACAACCTTTCCCCTCCCTATATCTCTGAACTAATCTCCCAATATCTTCCCTCACGTACTCTTAGATCCTCCCAAGACCTCCTCTCCTCCACACTTATTCGTTCCTCACACAACCGCCTCCAAGATTTCTCCCTAATATCCCCTATCCTCTGGAATGCCATGCCTCAACACGTCCGATTATCCACCACCCTCGGATCCTTCAAACGGAACCCGAAAACCCATCTTTTCAGGAAAGCTTACAGACTGCAATAACCATTCTGCAGCCTCACCACCGCCTGAGCTGCCGCCTCATCACCACCCGAGCTGCTGCACCCCCGACCTTCTGTCTTTTCCCTGCTATCACGTAGCATGTAAGTCCGCAAGGACAGGGTTCTCTCCCATCTGTACCAGTCTCACGAAACAATCGCTGACCTCAGGGAGACCAGTCAAGGAAAACACTGCGGCAGCCAGCAAAGGCGCTCAATCAGTGAAATCCTAGGTGCATTGCTCCCTGGGAAATACAAATATGCAAATAAAGTCCGTGGAGCCTCATTTAAGAGTCTCAAACACGGGACTAGCCAGATCTTCCTCCAGGGAAGGACCCAGCCAAGGAGTGGCTCCTTTCGGAAACCACCATTACCACCATATTAAGTGGCCCTTTAAGTCAATATCCAGCTCTTTACGAGATTATAGATAAGGAAGGAAGATCTGGCTAGTCCCGTGTTTGAGACCCTTAAATGAGGCTCCACGGACTTTATTTGCATATCTGTACCAGTCTGTCATTGTAAATTTGTTGTGGAAATTTGTTTACTGTTAACGATATCTATAACTTTGTATGTAACCCCCCTTCTAGTGTACAGTACCATGGAATTAATGGCGCTATATAAATAAATAATAATAGATCTAAAACGCTAATGTGAAACCAGCCTTAGAACCAGGTTTCTGCACACTCTTTCATTGCAAAACACTGACACTGGGTAATGTTACCAGCTATTTTATTGGGGAAAGAAAAAAGAGAAATCTCCTTTTCTTTAGCAGTTGATAGCAAACGATGCAATTTTGCATCATAAACCATTATTGTCAGTGTGTTTTATATTAGTCCATTTGTCCAGTTTAATTTTATTATAGGCATTTATTTCCAGTTTCCATCGATTTTGTCATACTGATCTTTCATTATTGTATTACAACTATTCATGACATTGACTGTTTTTAATCCTCTTCAGGCTTTTTAGGGCATGTTTCCATGATCCGGAAACATTTAGGATTAGCTGAGGATTGAACGCTGCGTCCTGCTGCAGCATTTATTCCGTGGCGGCCAGATGTTCCTGCATAGTGGAGGAGATTTTATGAAATCCCATCTCCACTATGTGTCCGATTACGTGGGTGACACACCCGCTAAACCGGACATGCGGCACATCTTTTTAGACCGCAGCATGTCATACTGTCATATTTTGTCATACTGATCTTTCATTATTGTATTACAACTATTCATGACATTGACTGTTTTTAATCCTCTTCAGGCTTTTTAGGGCATGTTTCCATGATCCGGAAACATTTAGGATTAGCTGAGGATTGAACGCTGCGTCCTGCTGCAGCATTTATTCCGTGGCGGCCAGATGTTCCTGCATAGTGGAGGAGATTTTATGAAATCCCATCTCCACTATGCGTCCGATTACGTGGGTGACACACCCGCTAAACCGGACATGCGGCACATCTTTTTAGACCGCAGCATGTCGGTTTACCTTGCAGAGACGCTTAGTCTCCGCAAGGTAAACTGCCTACTCTATGGGTACCCTGCTGCAATTATGGATGTGTTCAATGAGCACATCCAGAATCACCGCGTGGACAGAAAGGGCGGGGCTTTAGGTGGAGCTGGTTTTCCACTCCGTCCAAAGTGCTGCCTAACGGTACGTGGAAACGTACCCTTATTGTAACCATGTTGTCTCATTGTCTGGTATGAATTTCCTATTCTTTTATGTGTTTTTTGTACTTGTATATTTGCATACACATGTTTCATGCCCACACCTTAGAATAATTATGTCAATTGTTTTTTCTACCGGTGTGTTCATCGGCTTAGAGTATTAAAGTGGGGCACGTTGACTATTTGGGATGTCATGATTAAGGGAGTCTTCTGGAACATGTCGATATCCACACCCATCGGGTATTGTGCTGAAGATTTTATCCTCTATGTAACTAATTTTGTGAATAAAATTCTTATCTTCACGTAATCGGTAGAGCTGGACATTTCTTCTTTGTTTGACTTGTACCACTGGGTCTCCATGTGCGTCAGTCAGACAAAGAGAGCCAGCTGTCTGCAGCTGCAGAAAAATTTGCACCCTTGTGTTAAGAGCTTCAGAGTTTTTTCCTGTCTCTCTTTAATTAAAAGAAAACAATGATCCTGTGGAATCCCAAGGGTGGGGGCACATTTCAGGAGGGGAGAGACTTATACTTAGTTCCTCACACCTCCCCGCTTTAGAGGGCGCTAGGCAGCATCACATTCCTGTGTTCCTACAAGCGCTCTCCCGCAATGTCTCCTACGGTCTTGAGCACCTGAAAAGTGGTCTCGTATGCGACTGACTAGTCTACCGTGAGAGGCCAGGGTACTATAGTGTGGGGAAAACATCCTATAGTACCTAGCGGTCCCCAGGAAGGATATCACCTGTTTCTTGGTGCTGGAGGTGGGCGAGGATGCGATGGCATCCACTTTCCTGGGTTCTCCCTTCAGAACCCACCTGCCCACCCTGTGACCCAGGTAGAGGACCTTGCTCATGCCCAGTTGGCACTTTTCCGGCTTGATGGTCAAACCTGCCTGGTGGATCCACCTAAGCACCTGTGTCAGATGCTGTAGGTGATCCTCCCATGTGGGACCGAAGATGGCGATATCGTCCAGGTACGCAGTCGCATACTCTTCTAGTCCCTGGAGCAGCGTGTTAATCATCCGCTGATAAGTGGCAGGGACATTCTTCATGCCAAATGACATCACGCTCCCGAGCCTCATGGGTCAGAGGGATCTACCAATATCCCCGGTTTAGATCCATGATGGTCAGGTACTTAGCCCTGGCCAACTGATCGAGCAGGTCATCGATTATTGGCATAGGGAATGCATCGGTGACCGTGACAGTGTTGAGCCCCCAGTAGTCCACGCAGAACTGGGTTGTTAAGTCCTATTTGGGGACGAGGACTACGGGCGATGCCCACGCACTGTTGGTTGCCTGGATCACCCCCAGCTTCAGCATCTTGTCAATCTCCTGGCGCATCTGCTGCACCTCGAGAGAGACCTGATATCCTCACCGCCGGATCGAGGGGTGATCCTCAGTGTCCATGTGATGGACAGCCAACTCGGTCTTCTGGGAAGGCTGCTGTACAGCTCCCGGATGGGGCGAAGAGTATCTGCCAGTTTGGACCATTGATCCACAGTGAGCTGGTGGCCAGCCTCTACGTCCTCAATGGATCCACCCGCCCTGGCTTGGGTGAGCAGATCCAGGAGGGTTTCAGCCTCTACTTCCTCAGGAATCTTAAACACAGGGAGGGCGCAGGCCTCCCGTTCATGATGGGCCTTCATCATGTTCACATGGAAGGCCTTCCTCCTTCCACGGATGTGGTGTAGGATTACCAGGTACATGATGTCATTGAGCCGCTGGTGCATGAGGTATAGGTCCTTCCAGGCTGCTTAAAGCTTGTCCTGTGATACGGGGACCAGTACTCAAACTTTCTGACCCACCTGGTAGGTCCTTTGACAAGCATTCTGTTAGGGTTGCGGATCGCACTGAATATAAAATATAGGCAAGTGCGATTGCGACCCTGGGTCCACTGTGCAGAGATGTTATACTGCTGCTATACAACAACGGGCAGCGTGTAGTAAGATGCTCACGGGACACCAGCTGGTAACCACTGACCCGGTGTGATAGGAAGCGGGCTCTGTTACTGCACAGAGTCCGCATAACCGATGCCGGAGCCTGTTAAACCTCACAGGCTACGGCTAGGGGAGCGCTAGCGTAAGGTCACACTACACTGCTGCCGAAACACCAGAACAGTGCCCTGTTGTGAGTTCATTGAGTTCTTCCAGGCTCCCTCTGGTGGTAACAGGAGGTAGTGAGGCTGATTTAATCAGTAGAGATCTGCCACCTGATAATGAGGATGACGATTGGACCTCAGGAATCTCAGAATGGATTTAAGAAAGCCGACGCCCTACTCTGGTGCTGGTGATTCCGTCTGCTTGTCAGGTCTTGGTTCTCAGCTCTGTTCCAGTCAGCTCAAGCTAAGTTTCTCTGCTAATGTTCACACTTGATTTTGTTGTTCAATTCAGTTTTTTGTGTGGTCAGCCAGCCCCGGCTGGGCTGTGCTGAATTTCCACTCTTATTTATCTGTATTTGCCGATTTGCTTTTTGTCCCTTATTAGATTGGCCTCTTTTTGCACTGTCTCAGAATATTCCAGAGTGCTGATATAGTGGGAGAAGTCTAGTGACTTCAGGGTTAATTTTGTTATCAGAAGTGTTGGACATTATTTTGTAGGGTTTTGGGCAGATTGCATACAGTGTCTTTCCTTTCCAGTTAGTTTGCGCCCCATCATTTGCTCAGCCTATTTTCCTACCTGTGTTTGTGTTTTCATCTTGTTTCACCGTCAATACATGTGTGAGGGCTGTCTATTCCTTTGGGGTCTGCTCTGGGGCAGTTTTCCCCTTTTCTTGCTTTAGGCTTATTTAGTCCTCCGGCCGTGACGAGGCGTCTAGGTTCATCGTAGGTACGCTCCACGGCTGCTGCTAGTTGTGTGGTAGGATCAGGGATCTGCAATCTGCATAGTTACCAACCTCTCTGATTTTTCTGGGCTTAGCATGTTTAGGTTTTTTCTTCCTCGGTGACCCATTCATAACATTGCCCCTCTAGACCCACTGAGTGTCCGGAACCGCTACTGCGGAGCCAGGGAACGTTCCACCTGGAACACTGTGCTATAGCTGCACCAGGGGTGGCAGCAGCAACCAAACCCACAGTGCTAGACTGGGCAAGATGCTGGGAACGACGTATTTGCTGAGCAGGTTCCTCTGCGGCTGGAGAGGAATGGGAGACCGCAGAAGGCAAGTCGGGATTTCTCCTGTGCAGAGGCAGAAACCCGATGCCTAACACCCAGTCTGCCACCCTGCAATCGGTGAACGACACGGGCATAGGGACAGGGACGCGCGGGTGCTGGCTGTAATTAAGGATGAATGAGGTCTGGCTGGTGGAATCGGCCACAGCGTTTTTCAAAGCAAACTCCGCCCACTGTAGCAAGGATGTGCGGTCATCCTGCCTGGCCAAGACAAAATGTCGTAGGTATGTGATCAGGGTCTGGTTGGCTCTCTACCAACCCATTCATCTCGGGATGATAGGCCGATGAGAGATTTAGCTCAATACTGAGCAGACTACAGAGCTCTCTCCAGAACCGAGACGCAAACTTGGGACCCCGGTCACTGACTATCTTGTTTGGCATGCCATGCAAGCGAAAGACATGCTTAACGAATAACACTGCCAGGCCCCGTGCATAAGGTAGCCGCGAGAGTGGCACCAAGTGCACCATCTTGGAGAAATGGTCAGTGACAACCCAGATAACCGTGCTGCCACTGGACTTGGGCATACAGATCATTTCCCAGGGCCTGTCTGCCACTGGCATGGGGTAAAGTAGCCCAGCAGGCCTTTGCCGAGAAGGCCTGTTCTGGGCGCAGGAGATGCATGCCCGAATGTAGTCTCACAACGTCCCGGGCCATATGCGGCCACCAATATGTTCTCGACAGAAATTCAGTTGTCCGCTCCGTCCCAAAGTCACCGCCCACCTTGGACGCGTGAGCCCAAGAGAGAACCTCTTATCGTAGATGGGCGGGGACAAAAGTCTTGCCCGTGGGCACCGACTCGAGCGACCGGGGCCATGGTCCTCAAGCTCTTGGATGGGACGATCAATCGAGACTCGGGCTCCTCCTCCGACAACACCACGGAGCAAGAGAGCATCAGCCCGGACATTCCTCTCAATGGACAGATAATGGTGAAATGGAATCGCGAGAAAAATAGCGACCATCTGGCCTGGCGAGAATTCAGCCACTGGGCCGTTTGCAGGTATACCAGGTTTTTGTGGTCCGTGAATACCTGGAAGGGAAACCGGGCCTCCTCCAGGAGGTGTCTTCACTCCGAGAAGGCCAACTTCATCGCAGCAACTCCTTGTCCCTGATGGAATAGTTGCTCTCCACCAGTGTAAAGGTCTTAGAGAAGAATAAACATGGATGCTTCCGACCTTGAGCGTCCTTCTAAAAGAGGACCACTCCGGCACCGACGGAAGAGGCATCCACTTCCAGGATAAAGGGTTTATCCACATCGGGACTGTGGAGGATAGGAACGCCAGCAAAATGAGTCTTCATGGAGGCGAAGGCCTTGGAGACCTGTTAAGACCACACCCTGGGGTTGGCTCCCTTCTTGGTGAGGGCGACCAAGGGAGCCACCAAGGTGGAGAATGGGGTAATGAGCTGAAGATAATAGTTAAACCCCAAAAAGTGCTGCACCGCTTTAAGGGAGTGGGATTCCTGCCATTCCATTACCGCCTGCAATTTGGCAGGATCCATAGCCAAACCCTGGGCCGAGATGATATAGCCCAGGAAAGGCAAGGACTCCTGCTCGAACAGGCACTTCTCCAACTTGGCGTAGAGGGATTTAACCCGTAAGTGGTCAAAGACCTTGCAAACCTCTCTCCTGTGGGAGTCCATATCTGGCGAGAAGATAAGGATGTCATCCAGATAGACCACCACCGAGGTGGAGAGCATATATTGAAAAACATCATTTTCAAAGTCTTGGAAGACGGCTGGGGCATTACAGAGGCCGAAGGGCATGACCAGGTACTCATAGTGGCCATCCCTGGTGTTAAAAGCCATCTTCCATTCGTCCCCCTCATGGATAGATATCAGGTTATAGGCCCCCCGCAGATCTAGCTTGGAGAAAATCCTTGCTCCACACAACCTATCGAACAGTTCCGATATCGGCCAGAGGGTACTTTTTCTTAATGGTTACGGCGTTACGAACCCTGTAGTCGATACAAGGATGCAGCTCTACACTCTTCTTCTGCACGAAGAAGAATCCCACTCCCGCTGGTGACACCAACTTCCTAATGAATCCTCTTGCCAGATTCTCCCTGATATATTGTGACATGGCCTCTGTCTCCGGGAGAGACAGGGGGTAGACTCGACCCCGGTGAGGCTCGGCACCAGGCAAGAGGTCAGTAGGACAGTCATAGGGGCGATGCGGCGAAAGAGTCTCTGCTGCTTTCTTGGAGAACACGTCCACATACTGCTGATAGTGCTTAGGGAGAGAGGAAAGATCTGCAGGGACCTCAGCGGAGGCAACCTGTATGCACTCCCTCATTCATCTACCCTCACATGACTTGTCCAAACAAGAATTCTCCCCGAGGACCACTCTATATGAGGAGAGTGGCAACGCAACCACTGTCTGCAATCTGCCCAAAAAACCCTACAAAAATAATTTCCAACACTTCTGATAACAAAATGAACCCTGAAGTCACTAGACTTCTCCCACTATATCAGCACTCTGAAATATTCTGAGACAGAGCAAAAAAAGAGGCCAATCTAATAAGGGACAAAAAGCAAATTGGCAAATACAGATAAATATGAGTGGAAGTTCAGCACAGTCCCAGCCGGGGCTGGCTGACCACACAAAAAACTGAATAGACCAACAAAATCGAGTGTGAACATTAGCAGAAACACTTAGCTTGAGATGACTGGAACAGAGCTGAAAACCAAGACCTGAAAAGCCAGAAGGAATCACCAGCACCAGAATAGGGTGTCTGCTGTCTTAAATCCAGTCTGAGATTCCAGAGATCCAATCGTTATCCTCATCATCAGATGGCAGCTCTCTACTAATTAAATCAACCTCACTACCTCCTGTTACCACCAGAGGGAGCCCGGAAGGAGAACTCACAACTGGTAGACCAGAAAATGAGTTCAAAACAGAGAGCCTTAGGGGAGCAGTCTGATGGCTAATCTGTGAGGGTAGTGTCAAGCCGTTCACCACTCTGATAACAGGATGAGGTAGCAAAACCAAGGGGATTGCGTGCCATTGAGCGAAGGCTGAACACAAAAAATTGCCCTCTGCTCCGGAGTCCACACAAACCTCTACCACCAAGGTGGAGGCACCAAACTTTACCGTCCCTTTAAAGGACAGGTTGGAGGAGAAAGTTCCGGTGTCTAGTATGCCTCCGATTACCACTAGACGTGGGCGTTTCCTGACCGCTGTGGACACCTGTTAGCCAGGTGTCCAGGCTGTCGACATTGGAAACAGAGTATGGGGGTGCACACCGAGTGGGACTTGGAGCCCGTGCGAGACACCTCCATGGCCTCAGGAGGCTCGATCGCATGGTCGGAAGGTTCCAGAGGTTTAGAGAAGGTTGGGGCCAACCTAACCCTCGGTCTGGACTGGTAGCGCTCCGTGTAACGGAGACCTGTGCGAGTGGAGATGGTGATGAGCTCCTCCAGAGTAGCGGGAACCTCCCTGGTGGCCAGAGCGTCCTTGACATGTTCTGCCAAACCTCTCCTGAACACTGGCATAAGCACTTTGTCCGGCCATTCCAGCTTGGAAGCCAGTGTCCGGAACCGGACGGCATAATGGCTGACTGTGGAGGGTCCCTGCACCAGTGCCAACAACAGGAGCGTTTTATTGTGTGTGACCCGTGGCCCCAGAAAGACCTGTTTCAGGGAGACCAGGAACTGGGAGGCACTCTGTACCACGGGGTCACCACACTCCCACAGTGGAGTGGCTCACTCCAGAGCCCTGTCCGACAGGAGGGAGATAATGAACCCCACCTTAGACCGCTCTGAGGGGAATCGCGTAGCCAGCAGCTCAAGCTGAATAGAGCACTGGCTCACGAAACCCCTGCAGGAGGTGCTATCACCCTAGAACTTATCGGGCAGCGGGAGACCGGACAATGTCGGGGGCAGGAATGGACGTGGATGCGCGGGAGACAGCCTCTGTGGCTGCCTGAACAGCGACTGCAGAGGCATCCACAGCTGAGGTTGACTGCTCGAGAGCGGTCAACCTGCCCTCCAGCTGCTGGATGTATCTCTGCAGACGCTAGTCGTCCGTCATTGCAAGCCAGACGCTGGTGCTATGATAAAGTTAGGGTTGCGGATCACACTGAATATAAAATATAGGCAAGTGCGATCACGACCCGGGGTCCACTGTGCAGAGATGGAATACTGCTGCTATACAACAACGTACAGCGTGTAGTAAGATCCTCGTGGGGCACTGGCAGGTAACCACTGACCTGGTGTGAACGGAAGCGGGCTCTGTTACTGCACAAAGTCGGCAGAACCAATGTCGGAGCCTGTTAAACCTCACAGGCTACGGCTAGGGGAGCGCTAGTGTAAGGTCACAGGACACTGCTGCCGAAACACCAGAACAGTGTCCCTCTAGACACGCTAGCATCCGGAACCGCTACTGCGGAGCCAGGGAAAGTTCCCCCTGGAACGCTGTGCCCTGTTAACAGTCGCAGGGTGCAGCAAACATAAATCTACCGCTCTGAGCATGTACTCCGCCTGCACTTGCGGTCTCCACTAACCAGCCTGAGGTTAGTGCTGGAAAGCACGCAATCTGTATGGCGCCGTACAGACGGATCATGCGACACATGCGGTACTGTGATGCCTGATGACTGGCGCTAATGGATGAGAGAGCTGACTGCACTGCAGCGCTAAGCAGTACCAGTACTATGTGCTGACTCTAACTCTGCGTCCCTAACACATACACAACCGAGGGAGAGGAGTCATAATGAGTCATTTACCAGTCTCATACATCCATCATCATTAGGGATGAGCGATATTGCCCAATATCGTATCGGAATTCCGATTTCCGATATTGGGAAATATCGGATATTGGAATTTCCGATTTCCGATATCAATGCAAGTCAATGGGAGAAAAAAAATCAGAGTTGCAAAATGACTACAGTGCTATATAATGGATAAAATGGAGGGGAAACACCTCAGGATAATGGGGAATGAGTTTGCAGAGGAGCAAAAAAAATTGCTAGAAAAATGCACAGAGCGAAAGCTGTAGCAGGAAAACTGGTCGCCATCTTCTTAACAGCGGTGTTTTTTCTTTGGGTTAGGAATAGTTGGGTTAGGGTAAGGGTTAGGTAGGGTTAGGGTTATGCTTATGGTTAGTGGGGTTAGGGTTATTAGGGTTAGTAGGGTTATGGTTAGGGTTAGTAGGGTTATGGTTAGGGGTTAGCAGAGTCAGGGTTTACGGTTAGGGTTATGCTTATAGTTAGAAGGGTTAGGGGTTAGTAGGGTTAGGGGTTATGGTTAGGGGTTAGGATTAGTAGGGATATGGTTGGGGTTAGGGTTAGTAGAGTCGGGTTAGGGTTATGCTTATAGTTGGTAGGGTTAGTAGGATTAGGGTTTAGGGTAATGGTTAGGGTTAGTAGGGTTAGGGGTTAGGATTAGTAGGGGTTAGGATTAGTAGGGTAAGGGTTAAAGGTTAGGGTTAGAGTCAGGGTTTACGGTTAGGGTTATGCTTATAGTTAGTGGGGTTAGGGTTAGTAGGGTTAGGCTTTAGGGTTATGGTTAGGGTTAGTAGGGTTACGGTTATGCTTATGGTTAGCAGTGTTAGGGTTAGTTAGGGTTAGTGGCTCAGAGGCTGAAGGATTATGGGATTTCCGATTTCCGATGTGAAAAAAATATCGTTATCGGAAATCGGAATTCCGATATCGCAAATATTGGGCCGATTTCCGATATTTCATTATCGGAAAGCTCATCCCGAATCATCATACACACCACTATAACAAATAAGAATCAATCTCTATCATAGCGCATGGCGGGGTGGCCATGCAAGACTTTTATAGTCCTGACCTTCCGGGACCTTCCAGATGATCCAATCAGAGCAGGAGCTGAGCATGTGACCTCCCATCTCCACTGAGAGATCGTCTCACAGGCATGCTCAGTGGACTGAAAGGACAGTCCCTGGAGCTGCTCGCTGCTGACCAGCATGCGTTGCTATGGCTGGATCAGAGGTGGCAGCAGCAACTGAACCCACAGTGCTAGTCTCATCAGGGCACCAGGATCGACGGCCCTGCTGAGCAGCCTCCTCTGCTACCAGAGAGGAATGGGAGACCGCAGAAGGCAAGGCTCGGGATTCCTCCTGTGCAGCAGCAGGAACCCGACGCCTAACACATTTTCTGGTCATACCAGCTCTTCTGGTCAGCCTGAGCCTGCGCCATATTGTCCTGCATCAGCCGCGACAAAGGCTTCATTTTGTCCTGGAAGTGCACGACGTACTCAACAACCGACACCGTGGCGGCCAATCTCCTTCCCATGCCTCTTTCCCCAGAGCAAGGGGTCCTTGTACATGTCACCCATACAGGAGCTCGAAGGGGGCGAACCCCGTTGAGGCCTGTGGAGCCTGACGGTAGGCAAATACAGTAGGTGTGGAAGGTACTGCTCCCAGTCGCTCCCATGGGAACCAACCAACATCCTAAGCATCTGCTTGAGGGTGCCATTGAACTGATCGCACAGACTATTAGACTGCGGATAGTATGGACTGGCCACCAATGTTGCACCTGTATTTGCTTATAAAGGGACTCCATCAGCCGTGACATAAACTGGGTCCCTCGGTCAATGAGCATTTCCTGGGTAAATCCCACTCTAGAGAAAATCAAGTGAAAGCGGTGGCCACCTTGTCTGCCCGAGTGGATGACAAGGCTACCGCTTTTGGGAACCGGGTGGCATAATCCACTACCATTGGTATGTAGCGTTTCCCGGAGCCGCTGGGAACAGACAGAGGTCCGATGAGATCCACAGCCACCCTCCGGAAAGGCTCATCAATGATGGGCAATGGCACCAGTGGGGCCTTAGGGCACCGCCCTGCCTTCCCGCACTCTGACAGGTGTCACAAACGGCAGTAGGCAGCCACACCGGTCCCCATTTTAGGCCAGTAGAAATTATGGGCTAGCCTGGCCTTAGTCTTTAGCGATCCCTAAGTGTACGGCCATTGGAATCTCATGTGAGATCTGCAACAACTACACCTGGAATGGATAGAGTACCACTGTCGGACCCTAGGCCATGCCTCTGGTGACTCTTGCCAAACCGACATCCGGTACAGCCGTCCCTGGTCCCAGACCACCCGCTCAAGGTATGAGTCCGTGAAAAGCTGTGCCGCCTGCTCCTTCAGGGCCTTCATGCTGTCATCGGCTTCCCACGCTGCCAGAAACCCCTGACTAATCGTGGCCAGAATGGACAAAATGGCCACGTCTTCAGTCAGTTCCACGAGACACGTCTCCAAGACTCCCTCTGGCTCAGCCGCCACTTGGTCGAAAGAGGAAAGGCCGTCGGACCTCCGTGAGGCTCCTCGGGCTCCCACACTCCCACTTTTGGTGACAGCAGCCATGACCGCTGTAACCCTGGGTAGTGCCTGGCTCCCCTCGGCTTCCACACAAGTCGCCAAGTCAGTTGGACCAACCTGGTCTCCTGGAATCCCGGGTGTGGGGACCTCCTGCCCTGGGGCATTACCTGGAAGCTCCACCTCTCCTGTGACAGCCCCAACCCCATTGGCACATTCCTCTTCCTGCAGCTACAATGCCTGCAGCAGCCCCTCGCACCAACTCTGGTTCTGGCCTTGCAGCTACCTGACCCCTAGCTCTTCCTCCAGAGCATACTGTCTCATCACACCTGGGAGCATTCTCACCTTCCTGTGTCTTCTGGCTCTGTCTCATCTGCGCGTGCTGCATGTGTCCTGTCAGCGCAGGAGTGACTCAGGTCCCACCTACCCCTTGACGCAGAGGGAACAGGCAACACACTTACATTGTTAGCAGTAGACAAATCAAGCCACTGTGGGGGAACATGACTTGGGGTCTCAGTAGCCGCATACTGTGACACTAGCTGCCCCAAATCTGTCCCAAATAAAACACTCGTGGGAATATTCGCCGACACTCCCACCTCCCTCATTCCCCTCCCGGCGCCCCAGTCCAGATGAACCCTGGCGGTGAGCATTGCCAGTTCAACACCTCCAATCCTGGAGATGGCGAGAGTTTTTCCAGGTAACAAGTCCTGGGGGAACATCATTTCAGGCCGCACGAGAGTCATCTCGGTGCTTGTGTACCACAGTCCCATAGCACTGGCGTGATTTATGGTGACGGGTTGGTAATTGTCACGGGACCTCCCACCACCCACACACATGACAGGGTACGGTTTTGGAGATGAGGATGAGGCCTTGTGGTGCTGGGGACACGTGTGACATCCATCAGTTGTGAGTCTGAGCTGCACATAAGACAGCACCCCGAGAAATCTTGAGACCCTTTACACCCATACAGGGATCTGGAATTACAGCGGAGCCCAAGAGGTAGCGGCCTAGGAGAGCAGCGGACCGGAGCAGGACTGTCGCCAGGAATGGACTAAAAACCGGGACCGAAAGCGTAGTCAGGAGGCAAAGGTCAGAAAGTAGGCGAGCAGCAGAGGTAGAAAAATCGGCAGGCTTAAGCAGAGTCAAAATCCAGGCTATGGTCAGAGTCTAAAACTGAACGAGCAGCAGAGGTACAAAACTGGCAGGCTGAAGCAGAGTCAAAATCCGATGGCAACGTGACAGTCCGGCGCCTCTCAGTGGCTGAAGCAGGAACACCAGCCCCCGAGTCCGATGGCGACGTGACAGTCCGGCGCCGCTCAGTGGTCAAGGCAGGAACACCAGCCCCCGAGTCCGATGGCGACGTGACAGTACCCCCATCTAAGAGGGGCGTCCGGACCCTCAAAACCCAGTTTGTTGGGATGAAGGAGATGAAACTTCCTGATCAAACCCTTGGCATGAGCTTTACTGGCAGGCACCCAGGACCTTTCCTCTGGACTGTAGCCCTTCCAGTGCACCAGATACTTCACGGATCCTCTCACTAAGCGAGAGTCAGGGATACTTTGTACTTCGTATTCCAGGGCACCCCCGACCAAAAGTGGAGGAGGAGGGGACTGGACTGGATGAATCGGAGAGCAGTACAATTTGAGAAGGGACTTATGGAATACATTAGGCAGTTTAAATGATTGAGGGAGTTTCAGTCGAAAGGCTACTGGGTTAATCACGTCAATAATTTCATATGGACCAATAAACCTGGGACCCAGTTTGGCAGACAGCACTTTAAGCTTAATATTCCTGGTAGAAAGCCAGACTTTGTCTCTAACTCCCAGGTGCGGGCCCTTGGAGCACCGTCTATTAGCAGAAGAAGCTTGTCTAGCCTGAGCCCCTTTTAAGTTTAAGTTGACTTCTGACCATATAGTTTTTAACTGATGTATGGATCTTTCTACCTCAGAAAGCTCTGACATCTTAGAAGAGAATGAACCAAAGCGCTGGTGCAGCCCATGATTACAGTAAAAAGGGGTAGTGTTGATGGACTCCTGGTACTGATTATTTGGGCAAACTCTGCTAACGGCAGGTGTTCCACCCAATCGGACTGATTCTCAGAGACATAACAACGGAGCTACTGTTCAAGAGCTTAGTTGGTGCGCTCAGTTTGACCATTGGTTTCAAGGTGATAGGCAGAGGAGAAGGACAATTCAATTCCTATCCGTTTACAGAATGCCCTCCAAAATTTCGAAACGAACTGGGTATCCCTGTTGGTCACAATATTCACAGGAGCACCATGCAGTCATAGAACATGAGTAATGAACAGTTTGCTCAGGGTGTCAGAATTAGGTAATTCAGACAGAGCAACAAAATGACACTGCTTGCTGAATCTATCCACCACCACCCAGATACACGTCTTCCCTTCTGAGAGCAGTAAGTCAGTAATAAAGTCCATGGCGATGTGAGTCCAAGGGCCCTCAGGGGTAGGCTAGGACTGGAGCCACCCGGCAGGGCGATTATGGGGAGACTTAGCGCGTGCACAGGTTTCAGAAGCCAGTACATAGTCCTTACAGTCCTTTACTATAGTTGGCCAACAAAAATTCCTGGTTACAAGTCTGATGGTGTTATTGATACCTGGATGCCCTGCAAGGACAGAATCATGCGATTCCTTCAGAACTTGAAGGTGGAATGTGGCCGGGACAAATAATTTTTGGGGAGGAGTAGTGTCAGGGGCTGCTTCTGGGGATCTACGGATTTCTTCCAGAAGATCCAAAGACACAGCCGAAATAACAATCCCGTTAGCTAATATTGGATTCGGTTCAGAGTCCTCGACCTGTGAAGGGCTAAAACTTTGAGAAAGCGCATCAGCCCTTACATTCTTAGTACCTGGTCGGAAAGTGATCACAGAATCAAATCTAGAGAAGAACAAGGCCCACCTTGCCTGACTAGGATTCAGTCTTTTTGCTGACTCCAAGTAGGTCAGGTTCTTGTGGTCAGTAATTACGGTGATCTTATGTTTTACGAAGGCCCATTTGATTGCCAATAATTCCCGATTACCTATATCATAATTCCTCTCGGTGGAAGAGAATTTTCGGGAAAAGAAGGCACATGGTCAAAGTTGAGTGAGGGATGCAGTGCCTTGCGATAGCACTGCTTCTACTCCAACTTCAGAGCCATCTACCTCTACAATAAAGGGGCGGTCTAGATCAGGCTGAACCAATATCGGGTTAGAGTAGAAACATTCCTTTAACACAGAAAATGTATGAAGTGCTTCAGGCTTCCAGTTAACCATATCCGCCCCTTTCCGAGTCAAATCAGTGAGTGGTTTGGCTATCTCAGAAAAACCTTTAAAGAGTTTACGATAATAGCTGGTGAAACCTAGAAATCGCTGCAGCGCCTTTAGAGACTTGGTTTGTACCCATTTCTTAATGGGTTGGATCTTAGCAGAATTCATGCAAAACCCTTTATCTGACACAATGTATCCCAGAAACTGTACCTGCTCAGCCATGAAAACACATTTCTCTAGTTTGGCGAATAAAGAATGCTCTCTAAGTTTCTGAAGGACAGAACAGACATGTTGGACGTGCGTCATAAGGTCAGCAGAATAAATCAGGATGTCATCCAAATAAACGACTACATATGTCTCTGAAGATATCGTTCACAAAATTCTTAAACACTGCAGGTGCATTACTGAGCCCGATTGGCATTACGAGGTACTCAAAGTGGCCAAGGGGTGTGTTAAATGCAGTCTTCCACTCATCTCCCTTTCTTATACGAACAAGATTATATGCTCCTCAGAGGTCTCGCTTAGTAAACCAAGGGGCTCCCAACAGCTGATTAAAACGAACAGGTATGAGTGGAAGCGGATACTGGTTTTTCACAGTGATTGCGTTTAACGCAAGGTCTGAGACCACCATCTTTCTTTTCCACAAAAAAGAACCTGGCCCTAACTGGTGAGGTGGATGGTCTAATAAACCCTTTTTGTAAACTGTCTGCTATGTAGTATTTCATGGCCTGATGCTCTGGACTAGAGAGATTAAATATTCTCCCCTTTGGGAGATGAGAATCCGATATCAAGTCTATGGGGCAATCGTACTCTCTGTGAGGGGGTAATTTCTCTGATTCTATTATAGAAAAGACATCCTCATAATCCCTGAAAGCATAAGGTACAAAGGGAGGTTTGACTTTAGCTTGGTTCACTGATAGCGATATACAGTTGTCCTGACACTCTGGGCTCCAGCGCACGATATCACCCAAGTGCCAGTCAATGACTGGATTATGTGTGCGTAACCATGGTATACCCAGAATTACTGCGGATGATACATTATCGATAACAAAAAATGACACATGTTCAACATGTAATGATCCCACTGACATTGATAATTCGTCAGTGACAAACTCCACTCCACCCTGGACAATAGATGTGCCATTAATCGCAGTGATTTTAATGGGGGCATTAAACCTTACCAGTGGTACGCCAAGATTCCTTGCTACCAGGAAATCTATGAAGTTCCTTTCAGAACCACTATCTACATAAGCCTCCAAACACATTCCTTAAGGTAGGACAAAGAAATAGGTACAAAGACTTTGGCCGCTTCAGTGTGCAATACCTGGGCACCTGGGCAGGCATGAGCAGAACTACCCAGGTGCTGATGTCCCGGGAGTGAAGACTTCTGATGTCCAGTGTTTTCCCAGAGGTCTCCAGACTGTGGCTTGTGCAGCATGTTAGTGCAAGATGATGGGAGTGATCCTCCACAGGGCTGAGCAATGAAGCAGGTAACAGGTGCTTTAGCAACAGAATCAACTTGGAAAAAGAGAGGCAGGAGAAAAAAAAATTCAGGGAAAAAGTAAGGTAATGCTTTTGTATATATCCTGGATACATACAAAAACGATTTTGGGCCAGATATAATGTGACGTCCGTCAGTTGCGAGTTTGAGCTGCACGTACAACAGTACCCCGAGAAACCCTTTACCCCCATACAGGGATCCAGAATTACAGCGGAGCCCAAGAGGTAGCTGCCTATGAGAGCAGCGGACCGGAGCAGGACGGTCACCAGGAAGGGACTAAAAACCGGGACTGAAAGCGGAGTCAGGAGTCAAAGGTCAGAGATCGGGCGAGCAGCAGAGGTAGAAAAATCGGCAGGCTGTAGCAGAGTCAAAAATCCAGGCAAAGGTCAGAGTCAAAAGTAGCAATTAAACACTAGATCACTGGGGAAACCAAGACTATATCTGGTGGCCTGCAGGACAGGCTCCAAAGTATTTTAAGGATACGGATATCCCTAACAGGCTCACAGCCTGATGGCTTAATCTGGACTTCCCCCAGAACCAGGCAAGATGGTGATGCACCAACCCCTTCACTTCTGACAGAAGAGTGAAACCTGCGCCCACCAGACGCCTGCACAGGGGGCCCTTCTCTGTCACCACCATCACCCACAGGAGAAACACGGCGATGCCCAACGACAGAGGCATGCATCAAAGGAGCGGGACCACATGAGGACATAGCCCTCCTATCGCCGGCACCACCAGTCGAAGGAGTCCGGCGCCTCCCAGCGGCCGAGGCAGGAACACCAGCCCCCGAGTCCGACGGTAGCGTGACAGTCCGGCGCCTCCCAGTGGCCGAGGCAGGAACACCAGCACCCGAGTCCGACGGCGACATAACATCGCCCTGATGTGTCCTGGTTGGTTGCAGAGGTGACACCTGGTTTCTACCCCTGGCCTGGAGAGGAAACCAGAAGGGGGCACCCCCTTGCATTCTAGTGTCTGGGGAAACAGGGAGGAGGAATCTTACCCCCTCTCCAGGTGCTGTGGGCGGCCCGCTTGGCTTTAGGGGCCCGGTTATAGGCATAGTCATCTGCCAGGGCGGCTGTAGCAGCTGATCCTTGACTGGAGGTACTGTTGGAGGTCCTCTGGGCAGTTCCACATGAATTGCTCCATGACAATCTCCTACTGGATCTCCTGGCTGGTGGTGAGCTCCTGACCCTTGGTCCAGTGCTCTGCAGCTCTCGTAAGTGGCCGTATGTGGTCGGCCCACGTGTATATGGGGCCTTTTTGCAGGCTCCGGTACTTCCTGCAGTAAGACTCTGGAGTGAGGTTGAACTGATCGATCAGGGCCTGTTTGATGCTCTCATAGTCCTGTTCTACCCCAGCAGGTGAGTCCCCCAAAACTTCCAGAGACTTACCCCTCAAATGGGGGTCAGGTACTTGGCCCACTGATCTGAGGCCAGCCACCTCTGGGCTGGACTGCCTCCCTCCTCCTATGTCTGAGAATAAGATTTTCTGTCCAGAATTGTGGATGGCCCATAACTTTGAGCCTGAAGCTCTGAATGGTGCTGTTGGCATGTCTGCTCAAAGGCTGGCAGAAAGGAGTCCATGTCTCTGTCCTTCAGCAAGGGGATGTTCTTGGTTTGGACCTTGGCTGTCTTGGGTTTTGGAGATGATGTAGGGGGCGGTAGGAGACCCTGCCGAGCAAACTCCAGCAGATGCTGTCGCTCTGCAGCTTCACGACGTTCCACTGTCTCGCGCCCCCTTGGTGTTCTGCCACCTCCCGCTCTGCAGCCACACAGCATTATGCCGCCTCTCGCTCTGCATTATGCCATTTTCTGGAGGGCTGTGGAGGCTTCCTCACACACAACCTCGATACTCATCAGGGCATCTTGAAAGAGGGCCTCCGACCTGAGCTGTCTGGGGAGAAAGGCAGTAGGAGGGCATTCTTCTGCAGGGTAGTGCACTGGCGGCAAGATGCTTGGGGAGCCCGGGCGGGACCCCCCTGGTTCACCCTGGGACCCCCCCTGGTTCACCCCTTCTTCGGAACCAGTACAGTCATTACGTGCTAGCTCCGCGGCCATCATTCTTGTCCGGCTTTGAGTGCATGCAGCCAGTTTTTTCTGCACTCGGTCACGGACACAGCGGCAACCCGAGCACCACACACCTACAGTACTTTGCACTCACACTGTCTAGTGCTGGTAGTCCTAAGTGACTGGGGGTAGGGATCCCACACACACTATTATCTTGATCCCACCGCACTGCCACCAATTTGTGAGGGATCTCACCGGGGAAGGGGGGGCATCGACTTCGCTCACCTCTGGGGAGGGGAGAGAAGGGCCCCACAGGGATCTGCTCTCTGGTGCCACCACTTGCTCCAGGTCAGTCAGGGAACTTTACTGAGGGCAATTAGTCACCGGAAAGGCTTCCCTTATAGGTACGATTAAGTGAGGTTCTCCCAGTGAGGGAGGATGTACATCACCAGTCCATGCTGGGGATATATATTTAAACCTCCTGGCCATCACTGCCAGATTTCTTCACTAAAATAATACGGTATTCTTCTTCCAGTTCCTCGTTCAACATAAACCCTGTCTGACAACAGGCTTATATCGGGTCAGAATCCCACCCGGGTTACCTTACAATTGACAAACCGAGCGTGTGGAGGTGTTGATTCGTGAATCGAGATAGAAGAGCACCCCAAGATTAATTTTATATTTAACCGCTGAAAAGGCGCACTAGAAATATACAGGTATATATTTACAAGAACAATATACAGTCAGAAGTGTAGTACAAAGGATAGGATATAGGAAGGTTGCAATTACTGTTATCTAGCATGTGACCACAGGGAGGCTCCCATGGATCACAGGTCCAAATCTTAGTTGCAGGCTTTCCGGGCTGCATCAGCTAACGTATCCTGTCATTAGAGAAAAACAAAGTCCAAATTGAGGGACTGTATTATATCTCCTAGGCTGTTCCCTCCCACACTCTGCTGCCACCTCTGGGCTGGACTGCCTCCCTCCTCCTATGTCTGAGAATAAGATTTTCTGTCCAGAATCGTGGATGGCCCATAACTTTGCGCCTGAAGCTCTGAATGGGTTGGTTGTGCTGCCACTGGATTTTATCTGGGCAGAGACTAATTATGCCTACTGTATGTAATTTGTGTTAGCTATGCTTTATAACTCCATAATACAGTGTTCTGGAGGTGACTAAATAATATGGGCGTATGTCGAAAGGAATGCCAATTCCGAAAATGTGCTTTGCTAGGCTCAGAGATATTGGATTTGGTTATTATAGGTCATTTTCCAGATTCAATACCTCAGAGCCTGCTGTGACTTGTTGTACCACGGTGTCTCCATATGCTTCAGTCAGACAAAGTGAGGCAGCTGGTTGCAGCTGCTAAAAAATTTGCACCCTTGTGTTAAGAGCTTCAAAGAGTTTTTTCCTGGCTCTTTTTAATTGAAAGAAAACAATGATCCTGTGGAATCCCAAGGGTGGAGGCACATTTCTTGATGGGAGAGACTTTTACTTCGTCCCTCACAGGGTACTTATGGTTGGTTACTCAGTAACTTCTACACGTTTCACCAAAAACGGATCATCAGGAGGTCAGATGGGTTGATGCTGCATGATGTTCGCCTGTGCTCCTTTTATATACAGCTCTGGAAAAAATTAAGAGACCACCACATCAAAACCCTGTCATGGGCAGCCCATTTTCCAGACCTGAACCCTATTGAAATGCTCTGGAATGTAATCAAGAGGAGGATGGATTGTCACAAGCCATCAAACAAAGAACTGCTTAATATTTTGAGCCAGAAGCAGTGTGAAAGACTGGTGGAAAGCATGTCAAGATGCATGAAAGTTGTTTTTAAAAATCATGGTTATTCCGCAAAATATTGATTGCAGAACCCTTCCTGAGTTAAAGCATAAGTATTGTTGTTTCTATATGATTAGGAACTTGTTTTCTTTGCATTATTTGAGGCATAAAAGCACTGTTTTTTTTTTTTAAATTTTGACCATTTTCCTTTGTCAGAAAAAAACCCTAAATTTATTGCTTGGAAATTAGGAGACATGTCAGAAGTTTATAGACTAAAAGAACAATTTACATTTTACTCAAAAATATACCTATAAAGAGAAAAATCACACAAACTGAACATTTGAAAGTGGTCTCTTGATTTTTGCCATTGCTGTATATGCCCATGTTAACCAAATCCCGCCCACAGTAATAAGAGGCAGAAAAGTTCAAGGGAAGAAAAATGTCATCTTTGAAGGCTTATGCTTTAACCCCTTCCTGACATCTGACGTACTATCCCGTCCACGGTACCCGGGCCTGTATGACTGGGGACGGGATAGTACATCATAGCGATCAGCGGTGCCCCCGAGGGAGGAGCGCCGCTGATCGCAGCCGGGTGTTAGCTGATTATCACAGCGGACACCCGGAACTATGTGCTAGGGGCGTCCCCAGCACATTAACCACTGGCACACTGCGATCAAACATGATCGCAGTGTCCTGGGGGCATATCCCTGAGACCCTCAGAGAGACGCGATGTGCTGCGTCGTTCCGAGGGTCTCCTCTCTGCAGGATCCAATATGGCCGCGGAGGCCTTCGGGAGCCTGCTGAGAGGCGGCTTCCTCAGTGCCTGCTAAGAGCAGGCACTGAGGAATTCTGCAGCAGCGCCTGTCAGATCGCTGATCTGACACACTGCTGTGCAAGGTGTCAGATCATCGATCTGACACCTTATAGTGATGTCCCTACCTGGGAAAATATAATGTAAAAAAAATAAAAGTGTAAAAATAATGTATAAAAAATCCCCAAATATATAAAAAAAAAATATATTCCCTAATAAATTCTTTTTTTGTAAATAAAAAAACAAAACAATAAATCTACACATATTTAGTATTGTCGCGTCCGAAACGACCTGCCCTATAAAACTCTTCCACTAGTTAACCCCTTTAGTGAACACCTTCAAAAAAAAAAAAAAACGAAGTGAAAAACAATGCTTTATCATACCGCCGAACAAAAAGTGCAATAACGTGCGATCAAAATGACGGATATAAATAAACATGGTACCGCTGAAAACGTCATCTTTTCCCGCAAAAAACGAACTGCCATCAGCGAAATAATAAAAGTTATTGTTCGCAGAATAAATCGATGCAAAAATAATTTTTTTTATATAATTGTTTTTATTGTATAATAGCGCCAAAACATTAAAAAATTATATAAATGAGGTATACCTGTAATCGTACTGACCCAAAGAGTAAAACCCCTTTATCAATTTTACCACACGTGGAAAGGTGTAACCCCCTCCCCCAAAGAAATTCATGAAATGCTGGTTTTTGTCCAATCTGCGTCCTAAAAATCGGAATAAAAAGCAATCAAAAAATGTCACGTGCTTGAAAATGGTACCAATAAAAACATCAACTCGTTCTGCAAAAAGTAAGACCTCACATGACTCTGTAGGTCAAAATATGGAAAAATTATAGCTCTCAAAATGTGTTGATGCAAACACTATTTTTACAATAAAAAGCGTCTTTTAGCATGCGATAGCTGCCAAACATTAAAACCCGTCATAATTAGTAAATCAAACCTCCCTTTATCACCCCCTTAGTTATGGAAAAATAATAAAAATGTATTTATTTCCATTTTCCCCATTAGGGCTAGGGTTAGGACTTGGGCTGAGATTAGGGTTAGCGGTGTGTTGAGGTTAGCGTTGGAGTTAGAATTCGGATTTCCACTGTTTGGGCACATCAGGGGCTTTTCAAGCGCAACATGGCGTCTGATCTCAATGTCAAACGGTGCTCCTTCTTTTCCAAGCTCTGCCATGCACTCAAACAGTGGTTTACCCCTATGGTTTACCCATATGAGGTATCAGCCTACTCAGGACAAATTGGACAACTTTTGGGGTCCAATTTCTCTTGTTAACCTTGGGAAAATAAAAAATTGGAGACTAAAAGATCATGTTTGTGGAAAAAATATTAATTTTTTATTTTCACGCCCGGGCGTTATAAATTTCTGTGACGCACTTGGGGGTTCAAAGTGCTCACCACACATCTAGATATGTTCCTAGGGCGGTCTAGTTTCCAAAATGGGGTCACATGTGGGGGGTTTCCACAGTTTAGGCACATCGGGGGCTCTCCAAACACGTCATGGCATCCGATCTCATTTCCAGACAATTTTTTGAAAAAGTCAAACTGCGCTCCTTCCCTTCTGAGCTCTTCCATGCTCTTAGATAGTGGTTTACCCCCACATATAAGGTATCAGCGTACTCAGGACAAATTGCACAATAACTTTTGGAGTCCTGTTAACCTTGGAAAAATAAAAATTTTGGGTGAAAGTATAATTTTTGTGAAAAAAATGATTTTTTTAATTTTATGGCTGTACGTTATAAACTTCTTTGAAGCCCTTGGGGATTCAAAGTTCTCACCACACATCTAGATAAGTTCCTTGGGGGTCTAGCTTCCAAAATGGTGTAATTTGTGGGGGGTTTCCACTGTTTAGGCACATCAGTGGCTCTCCAAACGCTACATGGTATCCGATCTCAATGCCAGCCAAAAAAGTCAAATGGTGCTGCTTCCCTTCTGAGCTCTGCCATGCGCCCAAATTGTGGTTTACCCCCACATATGGGGTATCAGCGTACTCGGTAAAAATTGCACAATAAGTTTTGGGTCCTGTTACCCTTGGGAAAATAAAAATTGGGGGTGAAAAGATCATTTTTGTGGAAAAAATGATTTTTTTAATTTTGCGGCTTATAAACTTCTGTGAAGCCCTTGGGGGTTCAAAGTTCTCACCACATGTCTAGATAAGTTCCTTGGGTGGGTCTATTTTCCAAAATGGGGTCACTTGGGGGGGTGTCCACTGTTTAGGCACATCAGGGGCTCTCCAAACGTGACATGGTGTCCAATCTCAATTCCAGCCAATTTTACATTGAAGTGAAACGGCGCTACTTCCCTTCCAAGCTCTGCCATGCGTGGACACAGTGGTTCTCCCCCCACATATCAGGTATCGGTGTACTCAGGACAAATTGCACAATTATTATTTACTTATACAGCACCATTGATTCCATGGTGCTGTACATAAGAAGGGGTTAAATACAAATTACAGATATCAATTACAGTAAACAAACAATGACAGACTGATACAGAGGGGAGAGGACCCTGCCCTTTTTGGCTTACATGCTACAGGATGGTGGGGAAGGAGATAATAGGTTGGTGGGTTGCAGCAGTTCCGGTGTTGGTTGAGGTGATATCTCCGGTAGTGGTGAGGAGGTAGCCTACTTAGGACAAATTGCACAATAACTTTTGCAGTCCAATTTCTCCTGTTACCCTTGGTAAAATAAAAAAAAATTGTACCTGAAGTAATTTTTTTGTGAAAAAAAGTTAAATGTTCATTTGTTTAAGCATTTAAAAAATTCCTGTGAAGCATCTGAAGGGTTAATAAACTTCTTGAATGTGGTTGTGAGCACCTTGAAGAGTGCAGTTTTTAGAATGGTGTCACTTTTGGGTATTTATTATCATGTAGACCTCTCTCAAAGTGACTTCAAATGTGATGTGGTCCCTAAAAAATGGTGCTGTAAAAATGAGAAATCGCTCTTTGACTTTTAACCCTTATAACGTCATAAAAAAAAAAAATTTGTTGAAAAATTGTGCTGATGTAAAGCAAGCATGTGGGAAATGTTACTCAAGTTTTTGTGTGCTATAGCTTTGTGATTTAAGGGCATAAACATACAAAGTTGGAAAATTGCAAAATTTTCACCAAATTTCCATTTTTTTTCACAAATAAACTCAAGTTATATGAATGAAATATTGCCACTGATATGAAGTACAATATGTCATGAGAAAAACAATGTCAGAATAACCAGGATCCGTTGAAGCATTCCAGAGTTATTACATCATAAAGGGACAGTGGTCAGAATTGTAAAAATTGGCCCTGTCATTAATGTGCAAACCACCCTTTTTTGGTAAAGGGGTTAATGTATAGGGCGTCATGGACCTCAATAAAATGGCGCTCTGCACTTAAAACATTTTTATTTTAGTGCCTTGTCCGAATGCGCATGCTCTCTATCCCGGTATAGGGACGCTCTCCTGGATATGATAAACCGGAAGTGCGTCACCCACTGGTAACGCATGTGTTCCAGCCTGGAATGCATTATCGGCAGCTGCTCACAGATGTACTGTAACTGGATGTGATAAACCGGAAGTGTGTTACCCGCTTGTGCTGCGTGCGTTCCAGCCTGGGGCGCATTGTCGGCAATTACTCCCAGCGTCTGGTATCTGGCCTGCATTCCTGCGCATGTCCGAGTGGCGTTCAGTGGCGTCATTGGACGGCACACCTCTGACGTGCATCCAGATGTCTCCCTCCTGGTAGAAGGCAATTCACAGCAGGTAAGGAGACGGGCGTGACCAGTTATAGGAGTACATATGAACATTGCCCAGTAAAATTGAGAAAAAACTGGACAGAGATGAGATGAAAACAATACTGAACCCATACAACTATTTATAAGGCTTTGTGTACACGCTGCGGATTCACCAGCGGATTTTTCCGTGTGGATCCGCAGGTAAAACCGCAGGTAAATTGACCTGCGGTTTTACCTGCGGATTGGCCAGCGGTTTTCCCCTGCGGTTTGACACCTGGACAATAGTAACATAGTACTATAGTTAAGGTTGAAGGAAGACTTTAAGTCCATCTAGTTCAACCCATATCCTATCCTAACTTGCCCTAACATGTTGATCCAGAGGAAGGCAAAAAAAACCCATGTTGCACACAGTATGCTTCACATTAGGGAAAAAAATTCCTTCCCGACTCCACATACGGCAATTAGACTAGCTCCCTGGACTAACACAATATTAAGGAAACTAGTGTATATACCCTGTAATATTATACTTTTCAAGAAAGGCATCCAGTCCCTTCTTAAATTTTAATAGGGAATCACTCATTACAACATCATATGGCAGAGAGTTCCATAGTCTCACTGCTCTTACAGTAAAGAATCCGCGTCTGTGAGTATGCTTAAACCTTCTTTCCTCAAGACGTAGAGGATGCCCCCTTGTCCCCGTCACAGGTCTAAGAGTAAAAAGATCATTAGAAAGGTCTTTGTACTGTCCCCGCATATATTTATACATTGTAATATGATCACCCCTAAGCCTTCGATTTTCCAAACTAAATAACGCCAAGTGTAATAACCTGTCTTGGTATTGCAGACCCCCGCCAGTTCCCTAATAACCTTGGTCGCTCTTCTCTGCACCCGCTCCAGTTCAGCTATGTCTTTCTTATACACCGGAGACCAGAACTGTACACAGGTATTCTAAGTGTGGTCGCACTAGTGACTTATATAGAGGTAAAATTATGTTCTCCTCATGAGCATCTATGCCTCTTTTAATGCATCCCATTATTTTATTTGCCTTTGCAGCAGCTGCCTGACACTGGCCACTAAATGTGAGTTTGTCGTCCACCCATACACCCAGGTCTTTTTCAGTGACAGTTTTGCCCAGTGTTTTACAATTAGGCCGGAGTCACACTAGCGATAAAATTGGACGAATGCAATGCGATAAAAAAAATCGCATTGCATTCGTCCCAATGTTATTCAATGGTGCTGCTTCCATCATGCGTTGTTTTTATCGGATCCGTGCCTCGGACCGAGACAATCGCAGCATGCTGCGATTGTCACCGATTTTCGGATCGGATTCGACAATGCAAGTCTATGGATGCGATTAAAACTCACATTGAAAACGCACCACACGTGTGACTTGTGATTAAATCGCAAGACTTCTCCAGGTCAACAGGAAAGCGCATCAGGCATTGACATTGGATGTCAATTTGATGGTTAGATGCGAATAAAATCGGTTAATCGCCGGAAAATGGGATGACATACGGATCCCTGGACAAGAAATCTTTGTGCGATTTCGTACCGTTAAAATGGAACTGATTTTTTAATGGTTATGTGTGACTCCAGCCTTAAGCACATAATTATACATCTTGTTCGTTCTACCCAAGTGCATGAACTTACATTTATCCCAATTAAAGCTCATTTGCCATTTATCAGCCCAAGCTTCTAGTTTGCATAAATCCTCCTGTAATATAAAATTGTCCTCCTCTGTATTGATTACCCTGCAGAGTTTCGTGTCATCTGCAAATATTGAAATTCTACTCTCTATGCCCCCTACAAGGTCATTAATAAATATGTTAAAAAGAAGCGGGCCCAATACTGACCCCTGTGGTACCCCACTGCTAACCGTGACCCTGTCCGAGTGTGCTCCATTAATAACCACCCTTTGTTTCCTATCCCTGAGCCAGCTCTTAACCCACTTACACATATTTTCTCCTATCCCCATTGTCCTCATTTTATGTATCAACCTTTTGTGTGGCACCGTATCAAAAGCTTTTGAAAAGTCCATGTACACCATGTCCACTGCATTCCCTTGGTCCAGTCTGGAACTTACCTCTTCATAAAAGCTTATCAGATTAGTCTGACAGGAACGATCCCTTGTAAACCCATGTTGATATTGGGTCATGAGGTTATTCGTCTCCAGATACTCCAGTATAGTATCTCTTAGAAAACCCTCCAGGATTTTACCCACAGATGAGGTTAAACTTACTGGCCTATAATTTCCAAGTTCAGTTTTTGTCCCCTTTTTGAATATTGGCACCACATTTGATATACGCCAGTCCTTTGGTACAGACCCTGTTATTATGGAATCTTTAAAGATTAAAAATAATGGTCTATCTATGACTGTGCTTAATTCCTGCAGTACTCGGGGGTGTATCCCATCCGGGCCAGGGAATTTGTCAATTTTAGTGATTTTTAGACGATGCCGTACTTCCTGCTGGGTTAAGCAGGTGACATTTAATGGATAATTTTTATCCCTGATCATGTTATCTGTCAAGGGATTTTCTTGTGTAAATACTGTTGAAAAAAAGTCATTTAGCATATTGGCTTTTTCCTCATCCACCATTTCACCCAGACTATTTTTAAGGGGACCAACATTATCATTTTTTAGCTTCTTACTATTTATGTAGTTAAAGAATATTTTGGGATTATTTTTACTTTCTCTGGCAAGGAGTCTCTCTGTCTCAATCTTTGCTGCCTTGATTTGCTTTTTACAGAATTTATTTAATTTTCTATATTTATTTAATGCCTCATCACTACCTACTTGCTTTAAATTCTCTAAATGCTTTATTTTTGTCACTTATTGCTCCCCTTACAGCTCTATTTAACCATAGTGGTCTCCTATTTCTATCATGTTTATTCCCATACGGTACATATTGTGCACAGGTCCTATTCAGGATGCTAATGTCTCCCATTTTCTTTGTGTATTTTTATGTCTCAGGATATCGTCCCAATTAATTGTACCAAGATTATCTCTCATCCACTGGAAATTTGCTTTCCTGACGTTTAATGTCCTTGTAACCCCTCTACTACACATCTTATTAAAGGATACATGAAAACTTATTACTTTGTGATCACTATTGCCCAAGTGACCCCCAACCCTTATGTTTGATATGCGGTCTGGCCTGTTGGTTAATATTAGGTCTAGTAGTGCCCCCCCCCCTTGTTGGGTCCTGAACCAGTTGTGAAAGGTAATTGTCTCTCATAGTTGTCAAAAACCTACTACCTTTGCTGGAATTGCAGGTTTCGGTTCCCCAATATATTTCAGGGTAGTTGAAGTCCCCCATAATAATGATTTCTCCTTGGAATAGGTGTCAAATCGCAGCAGAATCTGCAGAGTTGACATGTCAATTCTTTCTGCGGATTTAAAACCGCAGCGAAAACACCGCAGCATGTGCGCTGCGGATTGTAAATCCCATAAACTTACATTGTACTGGCTGCAGAACTGCTGCGGATCTGCAATGATTGTCTTGGCAGGTAACATAAACTTGATCCTGATAAAGATTGATCCTCACATAAATATGTAAATCCCAAATTAGCATTGGGGAAAAATAAAAGTGCCTTGCGAAAGTATTCGGCCCCCTGGAACTTTTCAACCTTTTGCCACATATAATGCTTCAAACATAAAGATACCAAATGTAAATTTTTGGTGAAGAATCAACAACAAGTGGACACAATTGTGAAGTTGAACGAAATGTATTGGTTATTTTAAATTTTGTGGAAATACAAAAACTGAAAAGTGGGGCGTGCAATATTATTCGGCCCCTTTTACTAAATATTTTGTTGCGCCACCTTTTGCTGCGATTACAGCTGCAAGTCGCTTGGGGTATGGCTCTATCAGTTTTGTACATTGAGAGACTGAAATTCTCAGGATTAGTGCAGAATTTATTGAAAGCTGGCATATGACAGAACCTCATTTAGACCCGCAGGGGCCAATGAGTCCATCCGAAAGATCCAACCACATTCTTTCTTGAGCAACATTTAGTCAAAATTGCCTCCCCCAGGGTTGGATCTGACAACCTCAATGACACTAAAGGAGACCTCTTTATGATTTCCCTGGTGTAACCCGTTTATGTGTCTCGTTAACAAGGTGTCTCGTTTGTGCCTGATGTCCCCAATGTGCTCCCCTACTCTCCTGAATTCTCTTTTTGTCTTGCCTACATAGCCTTTTGGGCAGGTACTGTTAGGCGTCGAGTTTCTGTAGCTGCACAGCAGAGATCCTGAGCCTTGCATTCGGCAGTCTCCCATTCCTCTCCGGCCGCAGAGGAGGCTGCTCAGCAGACTTGTTGATCCAGGCACTCTGCTCAGACCAGCTCTGTATGTTTGGTTGCTGCTGCCACCTCTGGTCCATCTATAGCAACGCATGCTGGTCAGCAGCGAGCTACTCCAGGGGCTAAGTCCTCCTTTTGGTCCACTGAGCATGCTCTTGGGACACTATCTCATTGGAGATCGGAGGTCACATGCTCAGGTCCTTCTCCAGCTTGGATTGGACCACCAGGAAGGCTGTAAGATACAATATTGTTACGCTCCAGGAAGACATCCAGGCCTCTCTTGAACCCTTCGACTGAGTTCGCCATCACCACCTCCTCAGGCAGGGAATTCAAGATTCTCACTGCACTAACAGTAAAGAATCCTCTTCTATGTTGGTGGAAAAACCTTTTCTCCTCCAGACGCAGAGAATGCCCCCTTGTGACCGTCACCTTCCTTGGTATAAACAGATCCTCGGAGAGATATTTGTATTGTCCCCTTATATACTTATACATGGTTATTAGATCACCCCTCAGTCGTCTTTTTTCTAGACTAAATAATACTAATTTTGCTAATCTCTCTGGGTATTATAGTTCCCACATCGACTTTATTTATTTTGTTGCCCTCTTTTGTACCCTCTCTAGGTCCATTATATCCTTCCTGAGCACCGGTGCCCAAAACTACACAGTACTCCATGTGCGGTCTAACCAGAGATTTGTACAGAGGCAGTATAATGCTCTCATTATGTGTATCTAGACCTCTTTTAATGCACCCCATGATCCTGTTTGCCTTGGCAGCCGCTGCCTGGCACTGGCTGCTCCAGGTAAGTTTATCATTAACTAGGATCCCCAAGTCTTTCTCCATGTCAGATCTACCCAGTGGTTTACCATTCAGTGTTTAATGGTGATATTGATTCCTTCTTCCCATGTGTATAATCTTACATTTATCATTGTTAAACTGCATCTGCCACCTTTCGGCCCAGGTCCTGGAAGGACGCTGCTATAAAAGAACCGGCCATGCGCTAGTATAGACTCTTATGCTTATTTGTGTGTATGATGATGGATGCATGTATCTGGTGACTGATTCATTAAGACTCCCCTCCCGTCTACCAAAGCGGCACTGTGTGCACTTGGTGCAATTAAATATATTATTACTTTTGCTGGCACCGCAATCGTGGTGCCGAGCGCTGATGGTCTAGAGGAGCTCTAGTCCGGTGTCACTAGGACAGGGCTCTGTGACCCTAATTAGCGCTCACTCAGCCGAGCTCTGTGAGTTCAGCAGGCTCCGGCGTTTGTTTCAGCGGCTCTGTGGAGTAACAGAGTTCGCCTCTATTCACACTGGGTGAAGTTAACCCACGTGTAAGCAAGCATTTAGCCACCATCTTGTTCCACCATTACTCAGCAGCAGGTTCCATCTCTGCACGGTGGACCCCGGGCTGCGAACGCATCTCATATCGCCTTTCATATTATTTGGTGCGTTCCGCAGTCCCTAACAGGTACAGGTAGCTACATACACAAGACCTGTGCTTTTTGCACTTGGAAAAAATCACAGTGATAAAATCTCTTGCGAGTTGAAGAACTGCACAATCACCACATTTAACACATTTAAAGAATCTAACAAATTGTCTTTGAACGTCCCACTATCCCCTCTAAATCAGGGTTGGCAGTGAGAATGTTCCAGTGTTTTCTTAGGACTTCAATGACTTTACTATTTTGACAGTCAAAGGTACCAAAAATCCGAGTACAGTCCTGATCACTTGTAGTATATTTAGTACGAATTTAAAGCATTTTGCTTCTATCATGTGAAAAGGCATGATTAAACGCTGTCTCAATGGTATGTCTAGGGTACCCTTTCTCCATGAATCTCTTTCTAAGGTCCATTGATTGTTGTAAAATGTCACCCATGTCGGAGCAGTTCCTTTTTAGCCTCGAGCTGTTCAAGAGCTCTTCTTTAGATATGCCAAGTTTAAGTGCTTGTGGATGGTGATTGTCCAATCTAAGTAAGCTGTTAGTGCTTCTGGGTTTCCAGTAAATGTTGGTGCTCAATGACCCATCTCTATTCCTATGTATCTGGACATCTAGGAACGGCAAGGTTGTTTTCTCAAGTTCCGAGGTAAGTTTCAGGCCTATGGTATTATCATTTAGGTCCCTGATAAAATGCAAAAACTTTCCTCTGTGCCTTGCCAGATGATAAATTTATCGTTGATGAACCTGTACCACTATCCAATGTGGGAGTGCCAGCACTTCGGTTCATCAGTAAAGACCATGGTTTTGTCATGATTCCTCTGCTCAGAGTGTCTGGGACTCTGTGATGGACAGCTCTGTCATCCTATCCTGTGCTGGGGTCTGCTGAGCTGTCAGTGCTTTGATTGACAGCTTGGTTGACCTGACTGGAAGGTTTATAGATTTCCACAGGTGCTCCATGTGATTGGTAGTTGCACTGTTATTTAGGTGAGCTGTCTGGCCCAGATCATTGCCAGTCAAAAGCTTGTTCTAAGCTTGGGCTCTCTGGTGTGTTTGCCTGTACCCTATGCTGTAAGTTTGGATCTTCTTCTGCTGACCTTTGGACCGTGTTCAGGATACCTTTTTGTTATTGCCCCTTTGCATCTGATATTCCATTGCTGACCTTTGGGCCGTGTTCAGACAACCTGTTTGGTATTGTTACTTTGCTTATCCACTATTTCTCTGGCATTCTGACCCTGGCATGTGACCTAATTTGCAACTTCTTATTTTCCCTTGGTTTACTACATGATCTTTTGGTGTTGACCCTGGAACGTCTGACTGCGCTGATTCATGGCCTAGTTGTGGTTTGTGAATAGTGCCACAGGTTTCCTCCCACCAGCCCAGGAACAAATTGGCATACAATGGTTTGCAGGAACTCCCCATCGCGGTGCCCCTGAGCTGGTGGATGTACTTCCTGTCGAAAATGAAAAAATTATGGGTGAGCGTGAATTTGGGAAGTTCCAACACAAATTCATTGTGACCTTCACACTGAACTGCCCTATGCATTGCCTTCTAACAGGAGGGAGACATCGCGATGAACGTCAGAGGTGGGCGGACAGATGACGCCATTGAACGCCGCTCGGATATGTGCAAGAATGTGGACCAGATACCAGACACTGGGAGTAATTGCCGACAGTGCATTCCAAGCTGGAACACACGCGGCACCAGCGGGTGACAATTCCAGATTATATCTAGGAGTGCATCCCTATGACACAAAAAGGGGGTGACCTTTGGCCAGCACACGGCTATCACATGTTCAGGGGGGCTTATCTTAGTTATCCCACCACTGCCACAATGTGATGAAAACAGCAAGCTAGTCTTGACCTATCAATTTACCGCAGGGGGGCTTATTTTAGTTATCACACTGCTGCCAACACTGTGCATGGCAACAAACTGCCGGGATTTATATATATCCCACTTTCCAGTTCCGCTTTCGAACTTGCAGCTCTCCGGTGCCCCCCTTACCCTCAGGTCAGTCAGGGAACTGCACCTAGGATATTTGGTCACCGGATGGGCCGCTTCACTGTAGACTGGCTATCAGGCACGCTGCAGCGAGGGAATTATAAATGCTCTGGCTGCAGTTTAACAATAGCTTATAAAACCTGTTCCGTCACAGCCAGCGGTATCCACCTAGCCCAGAACAGACTTCGCCGCCACCAGCTCCGATAAATCTATTAATATTTAAATTAATAAAGAGGGTCCGAAGCCAACCCAAATTAGTAGCGTAATCAACCTTCAGGCATGTGAGAATTCAGTATAGGACATGGAGAAACAAAACTAATAATTTTATATTTTACTCCGAAAAGACAGGCAGTGTTTACAGAAGGTATAAAACGTTTTTACAATATAAGACAATTAACAATATGTACACAACAATTACAAATAAAACAGGGTTAAAGAAGAAAAACACGTTGCTTAGATCATTCCAGGCTAATCAGGCTGGGGGGAGGGGCAACTCATCAAAATGAATCGATGATCTTGATGCAACTGTAGGCTGGGCTTAGTTGCAGTAACTTATATTTCTGGGCTTGTGACATCACTAAAGGGGCTGGTTTACTTGCACACTCCCCTATTCCAGAGTTACAAATTTGGTTCTGAAAGCTTCCAATGATCAGAACTTGGCTGGAGAACCTAGCAGAATAATGACAGAAGCCTCATTCATCTGGTCTTGAATTTACCTTAAGTTTGACACCAAACACTGGCTGTCTATTCAACTCTGTTCAGGAGAAATCCATTTCTCGGGTCTGCTGGCTCTGGAACTGGGAAAAACATGGGCTGCAAAGCTTTGTCGATGCACGTCCCAGATATGTCATTTTCATATTTCTAACATAAACTCACGTTGCGTTATGACCAAATAAATATATTCTAATTATAGGCTGTGAGAGAGCCAGCACATGTTTGAAGAGACAAATGCATTCCTTAGGGGGGAGTAAAGGAGTGAGGAGAGAGGAGGATTGAGTTACATGCAGGCTAGGAAAACACAAAGCTGCAGTTGCTGGGGGGAAGGAGGGGGGTCTGTTCTGAATGGGTCACCGAGGAGGAAAGAAGCAACAAATGCTAAGTCTCAGAAAACCAGAGAGGTTGGTCACTATGCAGACTGCAGAGCCCTGATCTTAACACACAACTAGAAGCAGTCGTGGAGCGTGCCTACGGTTGTCCTAGACGCCTCGTCACAACCGCAGCACTACATAAGCCTAAAGCAGGAAGAGAGGAAAACTAACTCCCCAGAGCAGACCCCAAAGGAAAGACAGCCCCCCCACATGTATTGACAGTGAAGCAAGATGAAAACACAAACAAAGGCAGAAAAATAGGCTGAGCAAATGATGGGGCCAAGCTAACTTGAAAGGACAGGAAAGGAAAGATACTGTCTGCAATCTGCCAAAAACCCTACCAAAAATAATGTCCAACGCTTCTGATAACAAAATTAACCATGAAGTCACTAGACTTCTCCGACTATATCAGCACTCTGGAATATTCTGAGACAGAGCAAAAAAGAGGCCAATCTAATAAAGGACAAAAAGGCAAGTTGGCAAATACAGATAAATAAGAGTGGAAATTCAGCACAGCGCAGCCGGGCTGGCTAACCACACAAAAACTGAGTTGACCAACAGTAGCAAATGTGAACATTAGCAAAAAACAAACTTAACTTGAGATGACTGGAGCAGAGCTGAAGTCCAAGACCTGAGTAGCAGACTAATCACCAGCAACAGGATAGGGCGTTGGCTGTCTTATATCCAGTCTGATACTCCAGAGATCCAATCACTATCCTCCTCGTCATGTGGCAGACCATTACCAGCTAAACTACCCTCACTACCTCCTGTCACTACCAGAGGGAGAATGGAAGGAGAACTCCCAGCTGGTGGAGCAGAAAATGAGCTCATAACAGCGGTCACTTGTTGCTGGCAGCTATGAAGGTGGCAGAAAGTTCTAGAAAAGTGTAGAGAGTGGAAAATTCCGGAAGGTGTGCTAATAAGGGAAATCATAGATCATATTCACATTATCGTGACACCCCCCCTTCTAGAGTGCGCTAAGGAGACAGGACCCATTGGTACTCCGCCATGCACACCTCAGCGGGTTCGCCCCCGCGGGACAACCCATCGGCATTGACATGCTCGCTGCCTTTTTGTGTTGTACGGTAAAGTCATACTGCTGGAGGGCAAGACTCCAGCGTAGCAACCTTCGTTGTTTCCGGACACTGTGTGCAGCCAGCTCAAAGGGTTGTGGTCAGTTACCACTATGAAGGTGTGCCCGTACAGGTAAAGCTTCAAACGTTACATTGCCAAGACCATGGCCAGGCACTCCTTCTTGATGGTGGAGTATTCCACTTCCCTCGACAGAAGTTTCCGGCTCAGGTACAACACAGGGTGCTCTTGGTTCCCCGAGTTGACCTGGCTGAGCACAGCACCGAGGCCAGACTCACTGTCGTCGGTGTGTACTAGGAATGGGCGACTGCTGTTGACTGCTTTCAATACTAAAGACCTGCACAGGGCTGCTTTCAAAGCTTGGAAGGCCGCCTCACAGCTGTCTGTCCAGCGTTGGGCCCGTGGGCCTTGGCTAGGGGGTTCTTCTGCCTCTCCAGACAGGTGGCACTGATATGACCAGTCCGATTGCAGGCAAAACTGTTATGAATGAGTCACCGGAGGAGGAAAAAACAAAAATACAAGCTAAGTCCAGAAAACCGGATAGGTTGGTAGCTAGCGGATTGCAGACCCCTGATCCTATTCACAACAACTAACAGTAGCCGTGGTGAGTTCCTACGGTGGTCCTAGACCCCTCGTCACAGCCGGAGAACTAAATAAGCCGAAAGAAAGGGGAAATCTAAACTGCCCCAGAGCAGACCCCAAAGCAATAGACAGCCCCCAACATGTATTGACGGCGAAAACAGATGAAAACACAGACAGAAAGACAGGCTGAGCAAACGATGCGGCCCTCACTAACTAGATAGGACAGGAAAGAAAAGCAACTGTCTGCAATCACGCAAAAACACTGCCAAAAATTATGTCCAACACGTCTGATAGAAAAAGGCCCTGAAGTCACTAGACTTCAAAATCACTATATCAGCACTCAGGTATATTCTGAAAACAGTAAAGAGATCAACTGATCAGAGACAAAAAAAGCAATTCAGCCAGTCCCAGCCAGGGCTGGCTGAACACAAACACTAAGTAAACCAGACAAAATCTCATGGAACAATAGCAGAGCAAAAACTTAGCTTTAGTAGACTGGAACTAAACCGGAGGCCAGAGCACAGAGCAGAAAGGATCACCAGCAACCCTACAGGGCGTCGGCGGCCTTATATCCACTCAGAGATTCCGGATGTCCAATCACACTCCACCTGTTCAGATGACAGGTTTTTCCCATCCAAATCAGTTTCACTACCTCCTTTCACCAGCAGAGGGAGTTCATCAGACATCAAAGGTGAAGGAGAAAATGAGGTCATAACACAAAACACTTGCGAGTGTCTGAAGTAGGCCTGGTGTTTGCAAAAGAGATATGGCCTCTGGAGGGTCAGCTGGCAGAGGCACTGGGGTTGGTTGCAGGCTTACTCCCTATACAGTTGACGGTGACTGGCTTATATGTCTCCAGTTTCCGGTTGGTCTCATAGGTGCCGGCGATCTACGCTGCTTTGTCCACATTCGTTGTGTCTCGGTCCAGTATGAACTGTCGGACCTCAGCTGGGCAAAGATGTAAGACCTGGTCTTTAAACCCCTTTCTGACATCTGATGTACTATCCCGTCCACAGTACCCGGGCCCCTATGACTGGGGACAGGATAGTACGTCATCGCGATCAGCAGCGCTCCCTGGAGGGTGCCGCTAATCCCGGCCGGGTGTCAGCTGATAATCACAGCTGATGCGCAGCACTGTGTCAGGGGTGGTGTTGGACCAACCCCGGCACGTTAACCCCTGGCACACTGCAATCAAACATGATCAGTGTTACACAAATGCCCATATATAAACACTAAAGAAACAACAGAGTATATTTCCAAAATTAAAATCCAATTTGTTGAAAAGAAAATTCCTTTAAAATCATGATGGTGCATAGTACACACAGCACAGTAAGTGGAACACAAAAACTGGGATAAATAACACTTGCTCAAAATGCCAAAATATAACAATCACCTCAAATGCAAATTAGAGCCTATTTACATCCACTAACTAATTCAGTATGTATAATGGCCATACATGAGGTGACAACTAATTACAGGTAGTTCAAAAACGGGGCATTACACTGATCTACAGCTCATCATTGTGTATAAAAACATGCGAAATTGCATATCAAAGAGTAAAAATGGTACTCTGCACCATCATGATTTTAAAGGAATTTTCTGGGTTTCAATTTTGGAAGTATACTCTGTTGTTTCTTTGGTGTTTATAATCAAACATGATCGCAGTGTACCTGGCGTCGGGGGCCTCAGGGGCCTGCAGGGAGGCGGCTTACTCAGTGCCTGCAGTGAACAGGCAGTGAGGGAGCCACTGTAATGTCTGTCAGATCTCTGATCTGACACAGCGCTGTGTGAAGTGTCAAATCAGCGATCTGACACATGACAGTGATGTCCCCCTCGGGACAATGTAATAAAGTTTAAAAAAAAAAAAAAAATCGCTAAATAAAAAAATAATCTCTAATAAATTTATTTTTTGGAAATAAAAAAGTAAAACTATAAAAGTACACATTTAGTATCGCCACGTCCGTAATGACCCGCTCTATAAGACTATCCCATTAGTTAACCCCTTTAGCGAACCTGTTAAAAAAGAAATTAATAAAACAAAAAGCAATACATAATCATCATGCCGCCAAACATAAAGTGCAATAACGCGCGATCAAAAAGACTGTTGTAAATAACCATGGTACTGCTGAAAACGTCATCTTGTCCCACCAAAAACGAGCCGCCATACAGCGTCATCAGTAGTGTTGAGCGATACCATCCAATATCGGATCGGATTGGATCGGACCGATACCCAAAAAGTATCGGGTATCGCCGATTCAGATCCCGGAAGCCCCATTCAAGTCAATGGGACAGAAATATCGGAATTGAAAAACCCACTTTCTTTCCTTGTAGGTTAATTCTACATGAAGAAAAACAACTAAGAATAATGTAGAATGTATTGGGGGAGGTGGAGGAGACATTAAAGGCTTAGCCCAATCAAATGGAATATCTAGAATAATTTTTTTTTTTTTTTTAAAGACGTTCAGAGTTACAAAGATATTGACTATGTTAACCTTTTTTATATTTTGTCAGATATGTATGTTTCACTACTTCCATGCTCTTCACCTTCTTTGTTACTTCACCCACACTTTCTCCTTCATGATCCTCAGCAGCAACAGCATCTTTTTCATCAACTTCTTCACCTTATTCATCTTTTTCACCTTCTTCCTATTATTCTTTTTTTTCACATTCTTCATATTCTTCTTATTCAGCTATTCTTCTTCTTCATAGTCTACTTCTTCATCTTCTTCCTATTCTTCTTCATCATATTCTTATTTGTGACAGGCATTCCTGTTATGATTGAGTCACCGTAGGAGGCAGACACAAAAATAGAAGCTACGTCCAGAAAACCAGAGAAGTTGGCAACTATCAGATTGCGGACCCCTGAACCTATCAACACAACTAGCAGTAGCCGTGGGGGGTTCCTACGATGCCCTAGACCCCTCGATCACAGCCGGAGCGCTAAATAGCCTAAAGACAGAAAAGGAAATCTAAACTGCCCCAGAGCAGACCCCAAAGTAAAAGGCAGCCCCCAACATATAATGACGGTGAAGCAAGATGAAAAAACACTCACACAGATAGAAAGATAGGCTGAGCAAATGATGGGCCCAAGCTATCTAAACAGAACAGGAAAGGAAGGTTGCTGTCTGCAATCTGCCAAAACCCTATCAAAGACATAAGCCAACAAGCTGATATGAAAAAGACCCTGAAGCAGCTAGGCTTCAAAAACTAAATCAGCACTCAGGTATTTTCAGAAGACAGAGCTAAAGGAATTCAGCACACCCCAGCAGGGAATGGCAGAAATCCAGAAAAACAAAGCAAAACAAAGTCTAAGCACAAATGCAAAAGGCCGAGCAGAAAACATAGCTTTAGAGGAGCAGGAATTCAGACTGGTCTCCAAGGATCCCACAGAGAAATCACCCGCAGGGCAGAAGGGCGTCGGCAGCCTTATATCCAGTCAGTAACTCCACTCAGCCAGTCATCATCATCAGACTCAGGTGTTTGATAATCAGGCTCACTACCTTTCTTTACCAGAAGAGGGAGTTCCTCGGGCCTCAGTAGTGAAGGGGAAAATGAACTCACAACAGTACCTCCCCCTTGAGGAGGGGTCACCGAACCCTCAACCACGCCACCAGGGCGATCAGGGTGAGCCCGATGAAAGGCACGCACCAATCTTTTGGCATGAATATCAGAGGCAGAGACACAGGAATTATCCTCCTGACCATAACCCTTCCACTTAACCAAATACTGGAGTCTCTGTCTAGCCAGACGGGAATCCAGTACTTTCTCTACCTCATATTTCATGTTACCTTCAACCAATACAGGGTCTGGAGGTGCCACCCCCGGAACAACAGGTTCAACAAACCTCTTCAACAAAGATTTATGGAACACATTATGGATTTTAAATGTGATAGGAAGAGCCAAACGAAAAGAGACCGGATTAATAATCTCCAAAATCTTGTAAGGTCCAATAAATCTAGGCTTAAACTTAGGAGAAGCCACCTTCATAGCAATATTTTTTGATGATAACCACACCATATCACCAACCTTAAACTGGGGACCAATGGTCCTATGTCGGTTGGAAAACCGCTGGGCCTTTTCCTGGGAGAGAGATAACTTATCCACCACTTGGTCCCAGATCTGGTGCATTCTCTCCACCACAGTGTCAACACCTGGGCAGGCAGAGGGCTCCACCTGCCCTGAAGAAAATCGAGGATGAAACCCAAAGTTACAAAAAAAAGGTGACATCAAAGTGGCAGAACTAGCTCTATTATTTAAAGCAAATTTGGCCAAGGGCAAAAATGAAACCCAATCATCCTGATCAGCAGAAATAAAACATCTCAAATATGACTCCAAGGTCTGGTTTGTTCTCTCTGTCTGCCCATTGGTCTGAGGGTGAAAAGCAGAGGAGAAGGACAACTGAATTCCCAGCTTGGAACAGAAAGTTCTCCAAAATCTAGACACAAACTGGACTCCTCTGTCAGATACAATGTTCTCAGGAATCCCGTGCAAGCAAACCACCTGTTGTAAAATCAGGGGCACCAACTCAGAGGAAGACGGCAACTTAGGGAGTGGTACAAGATGAACCATCTTAGAGAACCTATCACAAATCACCCAAATAACAGTCATCCTTTGAGAGACAGGCATATCAGAGATGAAATCCATTGAAATATGGGTCCATGGCCTCTTGGGGACAGGCAAAGGCATCAACAACCCACTAGAGCGAGAACACGATTTAGACCGGGAGCACGTCCCACAGGACTGCACAAAATTCCTGACATCACGAGACAAGGAGGGCCACCAAAAAGACCGACTCACCAGATCTCTAGTACCAAAAATACCTGGATGACCAGCCAAAGCAGAGCAATGAACTTCAGACATCACTCTCTTCTTCCACTGGTCAGGAACATACAACTTTCCACTGGGACAACGCTCAGGTTTGTCCTCCTGGAACTCTTCCAGAGCACGTCTCAAATCGGGCGAGATGGCAGAAAGAACTACCCCTTCGCCTAAGATGGTAGCAGGCTTGGTCACCACAGGAGAATCAGCAAAGAAGCTCCTAGAGACGGCGTCTGCCTTGACATTCTTAGTTCCAGGAAGAAAAGAAACCACAAAATCAAAACGTGTAAAAAACAAGGCCCACCTAGCCTGTCTAGGGTTCAAGTGCTTAGCCGACTCTAGGTAAATCAAATTCTTGTGGTCAGTGAGGACCACGACTTGATGCTTAGCTCCCTCCAACCAATGTCTCCACTCCTCAAATGCCCATTTCATGACCAACAGTTCCCGATTCCCCACATCATAGTTACGTTCAGATGGAGAGAACTTTCGGGAAAAGAAAGCACAGGGATACATTTTAGATGTTACAGGATCCTTTTGGGACAAAACAGCTCCTGCGCCAATCTCAGAAGCATCCACCTCTACCTGGAACGGAAGTGAGACATCAGGTTGCCGCAAAACCGGGGCGGAGGTGAATCTTCGCTTCAGCTCCTGAAAGGAAGGAACAGCCTCCGGAGACCAATTTAACACATCAGCACCCTTCTTAGTCAAATCAGTCAATGGCTTGGCAATACTAGAAAATTTTGCTATAAATTTCCGATAAAAATTAGCAAAACCCAAAAACTTCTGGAAGGCCTTCAAAGAAGTGGGCTGAACCCAATCGTAAATGGCCTGTACCTTGGCCGGGTCCATTTCAATAGTTGACGGGGACAAAATAAATCCCAAAAAAGAAATCCTCTGTACTCCAAAAAGGCATTTAGATCCTTTGACATACAGGGAATTCTCCCTCAAGATCCGGAACACAGTCCGAATATGTTCCACATGAGAATCCCAATCCTTGGAGAAGATCAAAATATCATCCAGATAGATAATCAAAAATTTATCGACAAAATCTCGGAAAATATCGTTCATGAAGCACTGGAAGACAGAAGGGGCATTAGTGAGCCCAAAAGGCATCACCAGGTACTCAAAATGTCCCTCCGGAGTATTAAACGCCGTCTTCCATTCATCCCCATGCTTAATGTGAATAAGATTATATGCCCCCCTGAGGTCAAGCTTGGTAAACCAGCAAGCACCTTTAACTCTGGAGAATAGATCAGAAATCAGGGGTAATGGATACTGATATTTAACAGTAATTTTCTTGAGGGCACGATAATCAATACAAGGTCTTAATGATCCATCCTTTTTGGCTACAAAAAAAAACTGGCACCTAAGGGTGACGAGGATGGTCTAAGGCTGGTTTCACACTTGCGTTTTTTTTCGCGGTATTTTAGCGCTAAGAAACGCATGCGTTTTTTTCCTATACTTTGCATGGGATGCGCTTATGTGCGCATACACATGCGTTTGTATGCGTTTTTGCGCGCATGCGTTTTTTTGCGGTATGCGCTCGGGCGCACAAAATGCATCCTGTTGCATTTTTTGGGCGTCCGACTTGCCTCAAAAAAACGCATGCGAGCGCAATGCGTTTTTTTTACAGCAAGACACCCATTATAAGTCTACGGGTGCGCATATGTGCGCATTGGCATGCTTATGTATGCGTTTTTTTGCGCATGCGTTTTTTTTGTTAACCATGGAATTTAGGGGTTTGGGTTAGAGTTAGGGTTAGTTAAGGGGGGTTAGGGTTAGGGTTAGTTAGGGTTTAGGGTTTGGGTTAGGGTTTGGTTAAGGGTTAGGGTTAGTATGGTTTAGTTAAGGGTTAGGGTATGGTTTGGTTAAGGGTCAGGGTTAGGGTTAGTAAAGTCATGGTTTGGGTTAGTGTGAGGGGTCACCTAATGCTTGGAAAAAACGCAAACGCGGTAAAAACGCACAAAAAACACATACAAACGCATAAAAACGCTGTGTTTTTTCGTGCATGCTCATAAAAATGCTTGAAAAAAACGCAGCAGTTGTATGCTTTTGTATGCGTTTTTTCAATGCGTTTTTTTGCGAGAAAAACGCGCTGCAAAACAAAGCAAGTGTGAAAGTAGCCTAATATGAACCTTCTCCAACGCCTCCTTAATATAGGATCGCATAGCCTCGTGCTCGGGTACAGATAGATTGAAGAGCCGACCCTTGGGAAATTTACACCCCAGGCTCAGTTCAATTGCACAGTCATAACTCCTATGAGGAGGCAGAGACGCAGACTCATTCTCACTAAATACATCATAAAAGTCCGCCAAATGATCAGGAACATCATGCGACTGAGGAGAGGTGGAAAACACCGGAGCCTCACTAAAGGCACACCGACAACCCCAACTCACCACAGACACAGATTTCCAATCCAAAACTGGATTATGAATTTGTAACCAGGGAAACCCCAGAACAATAGTATCATGCAGATTATGCAACACCAAAAATCTGCAATTTTCTTGATGGTCTGGGGCAACCCGCATTAACACCTGAGTCCAAAACTGAGGTTTATTTTTAGCCAAAGGAGTAGCATCAATCCCCCTCAAAGGGATAGGCGTCTGCAGAGGTGTCATCGGAAATCCACAACGTTTAGGAAAATCCAAGTCCATTAGGTTTAGGGCTGCTCCCGAATCCACAAAAGCCTTGGCGGAAAATGTGGACAGGGAGCAGATCAGAGTAATAGCCAGAAGAAACTTGGGTTGAACACCACCAACAGAAAACGTGTGTGCAAAGCGTTTCTCTCGTTTAGGACAGACAGAAATAATATGCGAGGCATCTCCACAGAAAAAACACAACTTATTACGCCTTCTGAACTCCTGACGCTGCTCTCTGGAAAAACTCTATCACATTGCATAGGTTCAGACATCTGTTCAACAGGTGGCAACACCTCTCGTGCAGCTTTGCGTTCGCGCAAACGCCGATCAACCTGAATGGCTAATGACATAGAATCGTCAAGACCAGAGGGAACAGGAAATCCCACCATAGTATCTTTTACGGCTTCTGACAACCCCTTCCGAAAGAGAGCAGCCAAGGCATTATCATTCCAGGTAGTAAGTACTGCCCACTTTCAGAATTTTTGACAGTACAATTCTGCAGAATCACGACCCTGGTTCAATGCCAGCAGGGTCTTTTCAGCCTGATCAATGGCATTAGGTTCATCATACAAAAATGCGTTCACATTAGTCAGAATAGGATCATCTGGTTTCAAAGAAAACGCCCAATCCTGGGGATCGCCACGCAGCAAAGAGATGACAATTTTAACCTGCTGCGCGGAGCTCCCTGACGAGTTAGGCTTCAAGGCAAAAAATAATTTACAATTATTTTTGAAATTCAAAAATTTAGACCGATCCCCAAAAAATACATCAGGTGTAGGAATCTTTGGTTCAGCAGCATGTGAATGAGCAAGGTAGGCGGAAATTCCCCGCACTTCCGCAGCGAGCTGCTCCACACGATCAGACAATTGCTTTATCTCAATTGAGAGGAAAAAAAATTTCCCCTACGGCCTCAGAGATATAGAGGAAAAATACACTTTTTTTTTACAATTCTTTCCTGCTATTGAGTACCCTAGAATCTGCGGTATGGCGGGTGATTTTGTTATGATTGAGTCACCGTAGGAGGCAGACACAAAAATAGAAGCTACGTCCAGAAAACCAGAGAAGTTGGCAACTATCAGATTGCGGACCCCTGAACCTATCAACACAACTAGCAGTAGCCGTGGGGGGTTCCTACGATGCCCTAGACCCCTCGATCACAGCCAGAGCGCTAAATAGCCTAAAGACAGAAAAGGAAATCTAAACTGCCCCAGAGCAGACCCCAAAGTAAAAGGCAGCCCCCAACATATAATGACGGTGAAGCAAGAAGAAAAAACACTCACACAGATAGAAAGATAGGCTGAGCAAACGATGGGGCCCAAGCTAGCTAAACAGAACAGGAAAGGAAGGTTGCAGTCTGCCGAAACCCTATCAAAGACATAAGCCAACAAGCTGATATGAAAAAGACCCTGAAGCAGCTAGGCTTCAAAAACTAAATCAGCACTCAGGTATTTTCAGAAGACAGAGCTAAAGGAATTCAGCACACCCCAGCAGGGAATGGCAGAAATCCAGAAAAACAAAGCAAAACAAAGTCTAAGCACAAATGCAAAAGGCCGAGCAGAAAACTTAGCTTTAGAGGAGCAGGAATTCAGACTGGTCTCCAAGGATCCCACAGAGAAATCACCCGCAGGGCAGAAGGGCTTCGGCAGCCCTATATCCAGTCAGTAACTCCACTCAGCCAGTCATCATCATCAGACTCAGGTGTTTGATAATCAGGCTCACTACCTTTCTTTACCAGAAGAGGGAGTTCCTCGGGCCTCAGTAGTGAAGGGGAAAATGAACTCACAACACATTCCTGTAGTTGTTATCTATAAAAGTTTGAAGATTACAGCTTCTGTTCTGCCTGTCACAAAAGATTTACAACAGGATTTGTCCACGTTCAGTTTGGCCTGCAGTAGCAGGCATTTTCCAGGGGCACCACGAGGAGGAACGGACTCACCCCCATACACTGCTTAGTCTTCTGCTTATAATTTAGATAATATCTTTTGCTCTGATTTTTAGTCTTATGCTTAATGTTCTGCTTTTTGTTCTGCTTCTTGGTCTTCTGTCTCTTGTTGTTCTGCATCTTGGTGATTGTCTTCATGTTCTTTGTTCTCTTGGTCATCTTCTTCAGGGTTCGGTGTGGTCTTCAGGGTCGTCGTCGGGGAGATCCAGAGTGAGAACCAAAAACCATTTCCACAAGCTTGAACTTGGAAAAGTAGCAGAAGGTACAAGAAGGCTGAGGAACTGCCGAGAACCAGCTGACGGTGCTGGAACCCGGATGGGTAGCAGAAGCTGCAAGAGCAAATGGAACTAACGAGGACCAGCTGACGGTGCTGGAACCCGGAGGGGCAGCAGAAGGATCAAGAGCCAATGGCACAACCGTGGACCAGCTGACGGTGCTGGAACACGGTTACTAAGCAGGAGGTACCTGTGCTACAAAGCACTACCAAGGACCAGCAGACGTTGCTGGAACTCGGATACCGAGAAGGAGGCACCTCAGCCAAAGGCACTGCCGGGAACCAGCTGACGGTGCTGGAACCCGGATGGGTAGCAGAAGGTACCCATGAAAAACAAAGTTGCAAGGCCGCGAGCCAGCCGCAGTTACGGAAACCCACAGTCCTACAGGGGGTGCTTGTTCTTTTGGCACTACAGAACCAGCCTTTATTACCAGAACCCGCAGCCCACATAGGAAGCACCGAAACTGCAGGCACCATAAACTCGGCTAACCCGACCGCAACACGACAGGACAACATATTGGTGGCAAAGTGACGTTGACACTACCCAGAAACAGCAGGCGTGCTGGAACCGGGCTGGGCAGGAGGCAGTACCCATGCCAAAGACACTGCCGAGAACCAGCTGACGGTGCTGGAACCCGGATGGGTAGCAGAAGGTACCCATGAAAAACAAAGTTGCAAGGCCGCGAGCCAGCCGCAGTTACGGAAACCCACAGTCCTACAGGGGGTGCTTGTTCTTTTGGCACTACAGAACCAGCCTTTATTACCAGAACCCGCAGCACACATAGGAAGCACCGAAACTGCAGGCACCATAGACTCGGCTAACCCGACCGCAACACGACAGGACAACGTATTGGTGGCAAAGTGACGTTGACACTATCCGGAAACAGCAGGCGTGCTGGAACCAGACTGGGCAGGAGGGAGTACCTGTGCCAAAGACACTTCTGAGCAGCAACTGGCGATGTTGGAGCCCAGGGTCAATCAGGGTGTAGGCTGAGGCCTAATTTCATCAAGTTTAATATCTGTTGTAGACTACTACTGATTTTAAACGTGCTCCAATTAGGCCTCTGGCTCCACTCTGTCTCTAGTATTTCCCCTGGCCTCCAACACCGCAAGTTGCTGCTCAGAAGTGGCGTCTGCACAATCAACACTTGTTCCAGTGTCACTGGGGTTCAGTAATGTCTGCTGATCCCCTGATGTGTGTCTGGCAATGTCTCCTGCTCTGTCCACATTCCCACAACTATTAGTGGGAATGTGGACAGAGCAGGAGACATTGCCGGACACACATCAGGGGTTCACCTGACGTTACTGAACCCCAGTAACACAGGAACAAGTGTAGATTGTGCAGACGTCACTTCTAAGCAGCAACTGGCGGTGTTGGAGGCCAGGGGAAATACTAGAGACAGAGTGGAGCCAGAGGCCTAATTGGAGCAAGTTTGAAATCAGTAGTAGTGTGAATGTGGAGGCAGCAGTAGACATTGCCGTCCACACAGCAGGGGAGCAGCAGGCATTACTGAACCCCACTAACACTGGAGCATGTGTTTTTCTCCGTGCAGACGGCACTTCCGAGCAACAACTGGCTGTGTTGAAGCCCAGGATCAATCATGGAGCAGGCTGAGGCCTAATTGACGCAAGTTTTATATAGGTTGTAGACTACTACTGATTGTAACCGTGCTCCACTTAGGCCTCTGGCCCCACTGTCTCTAGTATTTACCCTGGCCTCCAACACCACCAGTTGCTGCTCAGAAGTGGCGTCTGCACAATCCACACTTGTTCCTGTGTTACCTGGGGCTCAGTCACGTCAGTTGATCCCCTGATGTGTGTCCGGCAATGTCTCCTGCTCTGTCCACATTCCCACTACTATTAGTGGGAATGTGGACAGAGCAGGAGACATTGCCGGACACACATCAGGGGTTCACCTGACGTTACTGAACCCCAGTAACACAGGAAGAAGTGTAGATTGTGCAGACGTCACTTCTGAGCAGTAACTGGCGGTGTTGGAGGCCAGGGGAAATACTAGAGACAGAGTGGAGCCAGAGGCCTAATTGGAGCAAGTTTGAAATCAGTAGTAGTGTGAATGTGGAGGCAGCAGTAGACATTGCCGTCCACACAGCAGGGGAGCAGCTGACGTTACTGAACCCCACTGACACAGGAGCTAGTGTTTTTCTCTGTGCGGACAGCACTTCCGAGCAACAACTGGCTGTGTTGAAGCCCAGGATCAATCATGCAGCAGGCTGAGGCCTACTTGGAGCATGTTGAAAACATGATCTAGTTTGAATGTGGAGGCAGCAGGAGATATTGCTGTCCACACAGCAGGGGAGCAGCTGACGTTACTGAACCCCACTAACACAGGAGCTAGTGTTTTTCTCTGTGCGGACGGCACTTCCGAGCAACAACTGGCTGTGTTGAAGCCCAGGATCAATCATGCAGCAGTAGTCTGAGACCTACTTGGAGCAAGTTGAAAATATCTAGTTTGAATGTTGAGGCAGCAGGAGATATTGCCGTCCACACAGCAGGGGAGCAGCTGACATTACTGAACCCCACTGACACAGGAGCTAGTGTTTTTCTCTGTGCAGACAGAACTTCCGAGCAACAACTGGCTGTGTTGAAGCCCAGGATCAATCATGCAGCAGTAGTCTGAGTCCTACTTGGAGCAAGTTGAAAATATGATCTAGTTTGAATGTTGAGGCAGCAGGAGATATTGCCGTCCACACAGCAGGGGAGCAGCAGGCATTACTGAACCCCACTAACACTGGAGCATGTGTTTTTCTCTGTGCAGACGGCACTTCCGAGCAACAACTGGCTGTGTTGAAGCCCAGGATCAATCATGGAGCAGGCTGAGGCCTAATTGAAGCAAGTTTTATATAGGTTGTAGACTACTACTGATTGTAACCGTGCTCCACTTAGGCCTCTGGCTCCACTGTCTCTAGTATTTCCCCTGGCCTCCAACACCGCCAGTTGCTGCTCAGAAGTGGCGTCTGCACAATCCACACTTGTTCCTTTGTTACTGGGGCTCAGTCACGTCAGTTGATCCCCTGATGTGTGTCTGGCAATGTCTCCTGCTCTGTCCACATTCCCACTACTAGTATTGTCTGTAATGCAGCACTAAAGACGCGTTCTGACAATACACTGGCAGCAGGGCAAGCCAGCACCTCCAATGCATACAGGCTAAGCTCTGGCCATGTATCCAGCTTAGAGACCCAAAAATTGAAGGGGGAAGAGCCGTCTGGGAGTACACTGACAGGGCAAGACATGTAGTCTGTCACCATCTGACGGAAACGTTGCCTCCTGCTGACTGGAGCCGTCTGTGATGGTGTAGACATTTGTGGTGGGCACACAAAACTTTGCCACATTTGGGCCATACTGGTCTTGCCTTGTGCTGAGGCGCTGTCTCTGCTCCCTCTTTGTGCAGAGCTTCCTCCACTGCCACGACGCACAGAGCTGCTTTGTAAAGCACTAGCAGCACTGCTCTCGGGTGGAATGGAGAACATGATGGACTGCACCAGTGTGTCTTGGCACTCCCGCATTTTACGCTCCCGGTTCAACGGTGTTATGAGGCTTTGTGTCATGATCCAGGACGGGGTTTCGCTTTGGCCCGTCCTGATCTGACTGGGGGTTTATTGTTCCGCCTCTCCCTGGCAGAGGGCGGCTATTTAATGCTCACTTGACCTAGTTATACTCCTGCCCTCGGCTGAGTTAGTTTACATTGTGCATACGTGTGCCTTGTACCTGATTTCTTGCTTGCTTGTTTGGTTTTGATCCGGTTCTGTCCCTGTTTCGAGTTCTGCCTGTCCCTCTTGTACTGCGCTACCTATCGTGTATGACTCTCTGCTTGTGACCCGACTTCTCTCTGCTCGTCCCCTTGGTACCGCGTCGCCCTCTTGTGTATGACCTCTGGCTTTGTCTGACCTCCCGTCTGTTTATCCCTCCTGTACCTCGCTGTCTGTACTGTGAATGGCCTCCGTTTTGCCCGACTGAGTTTTCTGTCTTCTCTGAAAGCACAACGCTAAGACCCTCCCCTTGCAGTCACATGACCGTAGGTCCCGTGCCAGCTTGCTAAACTTCATCACTCAGGTCCTGTGCACCTATACTTTCTGGCTGTCCTGGTCCCCAGGGGTCCCTACAGTGTGAGTGAGTCCCTGCTCAGCGGAGGTTGTACGCGGGCGCTGTCAGGATCCTGATATTATAACTGACCGATAGCATTTTTTTTTCGCTGCTCCCTTCTCCTGTGTGTGTTTTTGATCCTATGCATGCTGTTTCTGAGCAGGTTAAACACCTGACCCAGATGTCTCAGAAACTCCTTGGAGAACGAGTCCTGGCTCAGTCTCAGCAGCTGATCTCTGACACTGTGCAGGGGTTTTTTTCATCGGGGGCTCAGGATATTACATTAGTCTCCCCTGAGTCTCCAGTGAAGTTACCGGATACCTTTTCTGGAGATAAAAAAGAGTTCAGAGTTTTCAAGGAGGGCTGTAAGCTTTTTTTTTCCTTAAGACCACAATCTTCTGGGGATGAAAGTCAAAGAGTGGGGGTCATTATGTCTCTGTTAAGGGGAGCCCCCCAAGCTTGGGCTTTCTCCCTTCTGACCACGGCCCCTGAGCTTATGACGGTAGATGCATTTTTAAGGCCCCTGGGCATATTTATGATGAGCCTGATCGTATGCGTATGGCTGAGGACATGGTGATGAGTGTGTGCCAGGGGAAGCACTCAGCCGAGTGGTTTTGTTCAGAATTCAGACGCTGCGTTGCAGGTCTGTTGGAATGATGCCGCCCTCCGGGGTTTGTTCCGTAGAGGCCTGTCTGAATATCTGAAAGATGCCTTTGCTCTCCACCCTTCGCCTGATTCCTTGGAGGAGGCTATGACACAGGCAGTCTGAATGGATCGCCGGCTACGGGCGAGGGGAGTGATGCAGAGTGAAAGACCGTTATTCTCCCAAGGAAGGGGAGCCAGTCCTATATTGGAGATCACGGAGATGGCAACCATTGACCTCAAAGAAAATGAAAGGAGACAACGGCGCGTGAGAAAAGGCTGTTTTCACCGTGGCGATTCTGGACATTGGAGAAAGGTTTGCCCCTCCCGTCCACTAACCAAGCGACTGAGCCTGGGTGATTGTCGTGGAGGTCACCCAGGCTCTCAGGTATCTTTTTCTGCCTTCTCTAAAATGTTGTTGCAAGTGGAACTTTGTTGTGGGAGAGTCTCCACATCCACTTCTGCCTTCGTGGATTGCGGATCAGCATTGAACTTTATTGACTCTGATTTGGTATCCAGGTGTAAGTTAGGGACATTGAGGCCATTGACAAAACACCACTGGTTAAGAATGACATTATGTTTCGTACTGAAGAGTTTCTCCTTAAAGTGAGTTCCTTTTACCAGGAACGTATTTCATGTTTTGTGATGGACAACCTGCCAGCGGGACTGGTGTTGGGGTTCCCCTGGTTACAATTACATAATCCTGTAATTAATTGGGAATGTCGGGACATTGTTAAATGGGGTCCCTATTGTTCTGAGAAATGTCTTGATACTGTGTCTGTGTCGTCCGTGGGTCTGGAAGGTATTCCGGAGTGCCTGATAGACTATACGGATGTTTTCTCCGAAAAAGAGGCTGAGGTTTTACCACCACATCGCCCATTTGATTGTGCCATTGACCTGGTTCCAGGTGCTAAATTGCCTAAGGCCCGCTTGTATAACCTTTCGGGTCCAGAACGGGCTGCGATGAAGGAGTATATTTCCGAGAGCCTCCGTAAGGGACTCATTTGTCCTTCTGTTTCTCCTGTGGTGGCGGGGTTCTTTTTTGTAAAGAAAAAAGACGGTGGTTTACGCCCATGCCTCGATTTTCATGAGTTAAATAAGATAACTGTGAGGAATACGTATCCCCTTCCACTTATTCCTGATTTATACAACCAATTGTCCGGAGCTAAGTGGTTTTCAAAATTAGATCTATGGGGAGCGTATAACCTTATCCGAGTCCGAGACGGAGATGAATGGAAAACCGCTTTTCTCACTACTGAAGGGTTGTTTGAAAATCTGGTCATGCTTTTCGGCTTGACCAATGCTCCAGCGGTCTTCCAAAACTTCATAAATCACGTGTTCTCTGATTTTATTGGACTTTTTTGGTGGTATATTTGGATGACATATTGATCTATTCTCCTGATAAACAGACTCACATTGGTCATGTTCGGGCAGTTTTCCAAAGGCTCCGGGAGAACTGTCTCTTTGCTAAACTGGAAAAATGTTTGTTTTTTGTTCAGGAACTGTCGTTTCTGGGGTTCATCGTGTCTGCTGAAGGGTATCGCATGGATCCTAATAAGGTGCAGGCCATTGTCGAGTTGGTTCAACCTTGTGATTTGAAGGCTCTGCGTTTCCTAGGATTCGCCAATTACTAGCACAGATTTATAAAGGGGTTCTCACAGGTGGTTAAACCCCTCACAGACATGACTCAAAAGGGGGCCGATATCAAGAATTGGTCAACCGCAGCTGTAGCCGCATTTCAGTTTTTGAAAACATGTTTCATGTCGGCCCCGGTTCTTGTTCAACCGGACCCGTCGGAACCATTTATTGTTGAGGTAGATGCCTCAGAGGTGGGGGTGGGGGAGGTATTGTCCCAGGGACCCGCCACTTTGACCAATTTCAGCCCTTGCGCCTTTTTCTCAAAGAAATTCTCTCCTGCGGAGAGAAACTATGATGTGGGAAATACGAGAACTTCTGGCTGTTAAGTTGGCCTTTGAAGAATGGAGGCATTTTTTGGAGGGCGCTGTCCATCCTATAACCGTAATTACGGACCACAAAAACCTAGCTTATATTGAGTCAGCTTAGAGGTTGACTCCTAGACAGGCTAGATGGTCACTTTTTTTTCCCCGATTCAACATCTCGATCACTTTTCGGCCAGGGTCCAAAAATGTCAGAGCGGATGCTTTGTCACGCAGTTTAGATCCGGTGTCCCCCCGGAACCTCCATCCTCCAGTCTTCAGCCAAGGGTGGTGGTGGCAGGTATTTCGAATATGTTGGAACGAGAGATTCGGGAAGCCCAGTCTCTTGCACCGCCAGCTAAGCCGGTGGACAAACTTTTTGTGCCAGCTCAGCTTCACCTTAAGGTCCTCCGGGAATTCCATGACTCAATTCTGGGTGGACATCCAGGGATCTTGGCTACCCGGAAGGCCATTGCTAGAGTATTCTGGTGGTCTGCTTTAGCCTCTGATGTTGGGGAATATGCGTCTGCTTGTGATGTTTGTGCCCGTGCAAAAACCCCCCATAACTGGCCGGCCGGGGAATTGGTACCACTGCCAATTCCTGAGAGACCATGGACGCATTTGTCCATGGATTTCATCACCAACCTTCCCCCCCTCCAAGGGTAATACCGTCGTCTGGGTTGTGGTGGACAGGTTTAGTAAGCAGGCACATTTTGTACCTTTGGCAGCTCTACCTAATGCGGAAACATTGTCCAGATTGTTTGTTGAGCATGTGGTGTGGTTGCATAGGGGTACCCTTGAATGTGGTGTCTGAAAGAGGAGTGCAGTTTGTTTTCAGATTTTGGAGGGCTTTTTGTAAAAGGTTGGGTATTGGTCTGTCCTTTTCATCCGCTTATCATCCAGAGACTAATGGGCAGACCGAGTGGACCAATCAGTCGCTGGAGCAAATTCTGCGTTGCTTGACCGCAGACCGACAAGATGATTGGTGTTCTGTGTTACTGGTGGCTGAGTTTGCATTTAACAACCGCGTTAACCAGTCTACGGGTACATCTCCCTTTTTCTGCAATCATGGGTTCCATCCTCATTTTGGAGAATTTTCCCGTTTGAATTCTGGGTGTCCTGGGGCGGATGAGACGATCCAGCGGTTGGGGGAGGTATGGCGAGAGGTCCAGAGTAACATTACGAAGGCCCAGGACAAATTTAAATTTTTTGTGGACAAAAAACGATCCGCGGGACCGGTGTTTCAGATTGGGGATAAGGTGTGGTTGTCCACCAAGAATATGACTCAAGGTCCCCTCTGCGAAGCTTGGACCCAAGTTTATAGGTCCTTATGAAATTATCGAGGCAGTTAACCCGGTGGCTTTTCGGTTGCGTCTCGCGCCATCTCTGCGGATCCCAAATGTTTTTCAGAAAGCCCTTTTGAAACCTGTGAGGTCCGCTGGGGAGGGATCATCAGCTTCCCCAACACCGGTTTTGGTAGACGGGCAGTCGGAGTACGAGGTGGAATGAATTGTCGACTCCAGGTTGGTCCATCGTGCCCTTCAGTATCTGGTACATTGGAAAGGCTACGGTCCTGAAGAAGGCTCGTGGGTTCCTGCTCGATCGGCTCATGCGGATCGGTTGGTCCGGGCCTTTCACGCCAAGTACCCTGAGAGACTTGGGGGTCCAGTGGCCCCCCATTGAGAGGAGGGTACTGTCATAATCCAGGATGGGGTTTTGCTTTAGCCCGTCCTGGTCTGACTGGGGGTTTATTGTTCCGCCTCTCCCTGGCAGAGGGCGGCTATTTAATGCTCACTTGACCTAGGTCCGGTGTCAGTTATACTCCTGCCCTCGGCTGAGTTAGTTGACCTTGTGCGTATGTGTGCCTTGTACCTGATGATTTGCTTGCTTGTTTGGTTTTGATCCGGTTCTGTCCCTGTTTCGAGTTCTGCCTGTCCCTATTGTACTGCGCTGCCTCTCGTGTATGACTCTCTGCTTGTGACCCGACTTCTCTCTGCTCGTCCCCTTGGTACCACGTTGCCCTCTTGTGTATGACCTTTGGCTTTGTCTGACCTCCCGTCTGTTTATCCTTCCTGTACCTCGCTGTCCGTACTGTGAATGACCTCTGTTTTTCCCGACTGAGTTTTCTGTCATCTCTGAAAGCAGGACGCTAAGCCCCGCCCCCTTGCAGTCACATGACCGTAGGTCCCGTGCCGGCTTGCTAAACTTCATCACTCAGGTCCTGTGCACCTATACATTCTGGCTGTCCTGGTCCCCAGGGGTCCCTACAGTGCGGGTGAGTCCCTGCTCAGCGGAGGTTGTACGCCGGCGCTGTCAGGATCCTGATATTTTGTAAGTTGTCCCGGTAGCAAGGATCTAGGAGGGTGTACACCCAATAATCAGCCGTGTTGAGAATGTGGGCGATGCGGCGGTCGTTTCTCAGGCACTGCAGCATGAAATCAACCATGTGCTGCAGACTCCCAACTGCCCAAGAAACGCTGTCCCCTGCTTGAGGCGTCATCTCTGCCTGCTCTGCATCACCCCACCCTCGCTGTACATACTGACTTGAGCATTGTGTACTTCCCTCCTCTGGAGAGATGTCTTCCTCCTCCATTGACTCCTCCTCATCCTCCTCACAAAGTGTCCCCTGCCTAGGCCTTTGTGAGTAACCACATAGCGCAGACTGTCCAGAAGCAATGGCATTTGTGACTTCTCATCCTCCACCTCTTCCAAAACCTCCTCCCTTAGTGCTTGCCGTTGTTTTTTGAAGCAGGCAGATAAGGGTGACAGTCATGCTGACTAGTGCATCATCTGCAATCGCCATCCGTGTGGAATCATCGAAGGCACGCAAAACGAGGCAGATGTCCTTCATAGAGGCCCACTCAGTGGTGCTGAAGTGTGACCGGCGCACAGTGCGACTTGTTTGAGCCTGATTCAGCTGGTACTCCATTACTGCTGCCTGCTGCTCACACAACGGCTCCAACATATGTAACGTTGAATTCCACCTGGTGGGTAGGTCACATATGATGCGATGTTACGGAAGGCGTAATCGGCGCTGCAGAGCTGCAATGCGCGATCTTGCCGTGCTGGAACGCGCACTCTTCACGGACATTGTGCAGCAGTGCATCAAGATCCGGATAGTCCCTCAGAAAGCTCTACATGACCAAGTTGAGCACATGTGCCAGACATGGGATGTGAGTGAGGTTGCCTAGGCCCAGAGCTGCCACCAGATTTTGGCCATTGTCACACACTACCAAGCCTGGCTGGAGATTTAGCTGGCAGAAACCACACGTCGCTCTCCTGCTTGATGGCATTAAAAAAACAAACAAACAAGAGAATACCGAAGAGGACCCATGGACAAGAGAAAACCAGACAAGATATAATCTTCAATAGATACCTTTATTAATAATAAATCAGTGGTGGTATAAGATACCATAAAATTAATATAAAAAATTTTTTTTATATTAATTTTTTTTATATTAATTTTATGGTATCTTATACCACCACTGATTTATTATTAATAAAGGTATCTATTGAAGATTATATCTTGTCTGGTTTTCTCTTGTCCATGGGTCCTCTTCGTTATTCTCTTGTTTGGTTTTCTGTAACTAGTGGGTTTACCACTTACTTTCACTGAACACTGGTGGTAGTATATATAAACAATATAACACTTATCACTATGACTACTATTTAAATAATTTGTGTAGATATATCATAAATATCCAGTGTTCGTGTGTCTTTTCTCATGCTTGATGGCATTCCAGAGCTCCTGCTCTGTGTGGCTTCGATTCCCCAAAGAAATTAATTTCTGTATCGCCTGTTGACGTTTGGCCACGGCTGTGCTCATATCGTTCGTAACAGGCTCCTGCAGCGCTGATTCTGAGGAACTGGAGTATAAGGAGGAGTCAATGTGTACAGACTGGATTCCTGCAATCCTTGGAGTTGGCAGAACACGTACAGCTCCACTCTCAAGATCTGTACCCGGCTCCACAGCATTGACCCAGTGGGCAGTGAGGGAAAGGTATCGTCCCTGTCCATGGGTACTGGTCCACGCATCGGTGGCCAGGTGGACCTTGCTACTGACGGTGTTTAGTAGCGCATGTTTAATTTTTCCCTTCACATGCTTTTGCAGGGCAGGGATGGCTTTCCTGCTGAAATAAAAGCGGCTGGGCACGCTGTATTGTGGGACTGCCAATGCCATGAAGTTCCGGAAGGTGTCAGTCTCCACCAGCCTGAATGAGAGCATTTCAAGGGCTAGTAATTTGGCAATGCCAGCATTCAGAGCCTGTGCTCGGGGATGGTTTGCTGAGTATGGCCGCCTTTTCTCCCATGCCTGTGCTACTGATGGCTGTAGAGTGGCCTGGGAGTGTGAGAATGAACGGGAACGTGATGCTGTGGGTGAAATGTCACTGGGTCTCTGGACAACAGTGCCAGAGGTTCTTCCATGGCGATCCTGTGAGGAAGCCGAACCAGCTGTGTGTGAGCTGGAGGAAGAAGCTACAACACGAGCTGAAGAGGTGGTTGGTGGTGCTGTAGGTTGGCCTACGTCTTCAGTGTGTCTTTGTAACTCCACCACGTGCTTGGTCCGCACATGTTTCCACATATTTGTGGTATTGAGGTTGCTGACACTTTTCCCTCTTTTGACTTTCTGATGACACAGCTTGCATTTGACAAAGCAAATGTCATCTGCAACTGTGTCAAAAAAGTACCACGCACTGCAAGTCTTGGGAGCGCCCGTTTTGGCTTTTGGAAGAGGAATGCTCCTAACGGGTGCCGAAGTGGAGGCTACAGGCAACCAAGTCTGCCCACTACCTCTCCCTCCTGTTTTGTCCGTTCGGGGAATCTCTTCCTCAGAGCTGCTCCCACCACCTTCCTGTTCCTCACGCCATGATGGGTCAAGGACCTCATCATTTACACTCCCCTCTTCAAACACCTTCTCCTGGGTAGTCTCACCAGCACCGTACGCACCCGAAAGTGGCACCTGAGTCTCGTCATCATCTGATGCATACTGAGGTGTGCTGACCATAGGCACTGGCCCACCCGTCTCTTCAGATTCAGAGGGACAAAGCAGTTGCGCATCACTGCATACTCCCTCTTCTTCACATTCTTGAATGCTGCTTGGCTGGCCCCCTCTTTCCAAGCCAACAGATTCAGAGAACAGAAGTAGAGACTGTGATGGCTCCTGTACAGGGCTCTCTGACTGCCTGGGCAATTTGGCAGGTGGTGAAGAGACAGATGGTTGCTCTTCAGCGCTCTGGCTCTGAGAGGATGTGGAAGTCATTGAAGTCGATGCGTTAGCTGCCATCCATCTGACAACGGCTTCAATTTTTTCCTCCCGCAGCAGTGGGGTACGGCGAGGTCCTACATAGCTGCGCATAAAGGACGGTTGCCTGGTAAAACTGGGGGATGCTGACTCACTGGTGCCCGCAGCAGGCCCAGAATCCCCACGTCCTCTCCCTGCGGAATCCCCACGTCCTCTCCCTGCTGAAACTCCACACCCATGTGCCTTACTCCCTGCCTTCTTCATCTTGGTAGACTGATAAAGATAGGCAGAAAAGTACAAAGGGGGGGCTTAGTGTGCTCATTCCTGAACAGCTGCTAACAGGTATAAGAAACACTAATTTTATAAAGTTTGTGGACTACACTTTAATATTTGCTAATGTGGCCTACACAACTGTCAAATGTAGTGTTTTTTGAACTTTATTTTGTTTTTTTGTTTTAAAAAAAACTAAAAGGATGTGACCAAAGATTTGAAAGCGATAGTATCACAAACTTTTTGGAGCTATTACAATGCAGGAAGGTAACCTACAATGCAAAAGATGAGGCTCCAAAAAATAGGGTAATACTAATCTGGCTGCGGCTGAAGGGCACAAGCCAGAAAAAAGGCTCCTCTATCTACTCCTGTATAGTGTTTGCAACCAACCAATGTAGATGGATACGGATGGATGCACACTAATAGGAGAATGAAAAATGAGCTGCAATAAAAGAAAAATATGTATGAGGCAGTGAAGCATGCTTAGCGGCCTACAACCAGACGTAGCTGCAGGACACACTACAGCGTGAGCTGCACTCACACACAGAGACCTCTCAGACAGCCGTGAACAGTGCAGATAACTGGGCACTAGCACTGAAAGGCTGCAGAAAGGCTCCGCTGTCTAATCCTATAGTGTTTGCAACCAACGTATATGGATACGGATGGATGCACACTAATAGGAGAATGAAAAATGAGCTGCAATAAAAGAAAAATATGTATGAGGCAGTGACGCATGCTGAGCGGCCTACAACCAGACGTAGCTGCAGGAAACACTACACAGCGTGAGCTGCACTCACACAGACCTTGCAGACAGCTGTGAACTCTGCTGCAAGGCAAAAGAAAGCTACAGTGGTTGATTATGTAGCCTGGGTAAAGCACAATATGATTTGGAAAATCGCTATGTCTAACTGTCCCTCAGAGTCTTGAACAGCAGCCTGTCCTTAACTGAATTCACAGCAGAGTGAACCCGAAATGGTGGCGGCGGCGGCTTTTATAGTGCATCATGACATCATTTCAGCAGCCAATCACAGCCATGCCATTACTTAACATGCCTACATGCCTAACAGGATGTGCACACACTTCTGAGGATTGTCATTGGCTGAATTAAATCAAACTGGCTCATAGCATTATGGAAACTTCTGATTCCTGTATTCGATATGCTAAAAGTATCGGAACTCAATATCGGAATTACGATACAGCAAATATCAGCCGATAACCAATATTTGTGGTATTGGAATGCTCAACACTAGTCATCAGTGAAAAAATAAAAAGTTATAGCTCGCAGAATAAAGCGGTGCAAAAATAATTATTTTTTATATAAAATTGATTTAATTGTATAAAAGCGCCAAAATATAAAAAAAGACATAAATGAGGTATCGCTGTAATTGTACTGACCCAAAGAATAAAACCGCTTTATCAATTTTACCACACGCGGAACAGTGTAAAAGCACCCCCCAAAAGAAATTCATGAAATTCTGTTTTTTGTTAATTCTGCGTCCCAAAAATCAGAATAGAAAAAGAGATCAAAAAATGTTACATGCCCGAAAATGGTACTAATAAAAACGTCAACTTGTCCCGCAAAAAATAAGACCTCACATGACTTGGTGGGTCATAGAATCATAGAATCGTTGAGCTGGAAGGGACCTCCTGGGCCATCTGGTCCAACCCCCTGCTCAAAGCAGGATTCGCTAAATCATCCCAGTCGGATGTCTGTCCAGCCTCTGTTTGAAGACTTCCATTGAAGGAGAACTCACCACTTCTCGTGGCAGCTTGTTCCACTCATTGATCACTCTAACTGTCAAAAAGTTTTTTCTAATATCTAATCTGTGTCTCCTCCCATTCAGTTTCATCCCATTGCTTCTAGTCTTTCCTTGTGCAAATGAGAATAAAGTTGATCCTTCTACAATGTGACAGCCCTTTAGATATTTGTAGACAGCTATTAAGTCTCCTCTCAGTCTTCGCTTTTGCAAACTAAACAATCCCAAATCCTGCAACCTTTCCTCATAAGACAGGGTTTGCAGACTGGTCACCATTCTGGTTGCTCTTTTCTGAACTTGCTCCAGTTTGTTGATGTCTTTTTTAAAATGTGGTGCCCAAAACTGGACACAATATTCCAGATGAGGTCTGACGAAAGAGGAGTAGAGGGAAATAATGACTTCACGTGATCTAGACTGTGCTTCTGTTAATACATCCTAGAATTGCATTTGCCTTTTTTGCTGCTGCATCACACTGTTGACTCATATTCAGTCTGTGATCTATTAGTATACCCAAATCTTTTTCACATGTGCTGTTGCTTAGGCCTATTCCTCCCATTCTGTATATGCTTTTTTCATTTTTATTGCCCAGATGTAGTACTTTGCATTTTCCCTGTTAAAAACCATTCTGTTAGTTGCTGCCCACTTCTCCAGTTTATTTATATCTTTTTGAATCCTCTCTCTTCTCTAGTATTAGCTATCCCTCCTAGCTTTGTGTCATCAGCAAATTTAATCAGTTTACCCTCAATTCCTTCATCTAAATCGTTGATAAAGATGTTGAACAATACAGGGCCCAGGACAGAGCCCTGTGGTACCCCACTTGAGACATTCTTCCAACTGGATGTGCAGCCATTTACGACCACTCTTTGGGTCCGATCACTAAGCCAGTTATGAATCCACCTAACAGTTGCCTTGTCCATTCCATACTTAGTCATTTTTTCAATAAGGATTGTATGAGATACTTTGTCAAATGCTTTGCTGAAGTCAAGATATACTATATCTACAGCATTTCCTTGATCCACCCAATCAGTGATTCCGTCATAGAAGGAAATTAAGTTAGTCTGACATGACTTATTAGTTACAAACCCATGCTGACTCTGTTTAATCACTTCATTCTTATCCAGGTACTGACATACATGTTGTTTAATAATTTGTTCAAAGATCTTTCCTGGTATAAAAGTCAGACTCACCGGCCTATAGTTGCTTGGGTCCATCTTCTTCCCCTTTTTGAAGATAAGAACAACATTTGCTCTTCTCCAGTCTTCTGGGACTTCTCCTGTTCTCCATGAATTTTCAAAGATTATGGAGAGGGGTTCAAAAATTTCTTCTGCTATCTCCTTCTGTACTCGGGTGTAATTCATCTGGACCTGGAGACTTGAATTCATTTAGGTTAGCTAAGTGTTTCCTCACTATCTTTCTGTTTATAGATATCCTGGATTCTTCTATTCCCTTAATAGGACAGTGAATAACAGTTGATGTTACATTTCCTTTCTGAGAGAAAACAGATGCAAAATAGGAATTTAAAAGTTCAGCCTTCTCAACATCCTGTCTTACCATTTCATCATTTTCATCCTGTAAAAATCCTATAGCATCTTTGACTTTTCTTTTACTTTTGACATATCCCCAAAATCCTTTATTATTGCTTTTGACATCTCTTGCAAGCCTCAATTCATTTTCAGCTTTAGATAATCTGATTTGTGCCCTGCAGGTTCTGCAGACAGCATTATATTCTTCTTTAGATATGCCTCCCTCTTTCCATTTTATAAACATTTTTTTCTTCCTTTTTAGCATGTGCTTAAGTTCTGTGTTCATCCATCCTGGTTTCCTTAAATGCTTCCTATTCTTCCCTCTTTTCGGAATTGTTAACAACTGTGCTTTGAGAATTTCATTTTTCAAGATTTCCCATCCTTCCTGGACATTTTTGTCTTTAAGGATATCCAGCCATTGGATCCCTCCAATTCTCTTTCTGAATCCCTTAAAATCTGCCTTTCTGAAATCTAACCTTGAAGTCTGAGTCTTCAGAGGTCTTCCTCCTCTAGTTATCCAAAATTCTAAAATAGCATGGTCGCTACCTCCTAGGGTCCCAGCCGCTTTTACCTCCTCAACCATTTCCTCCCTGTTTATAAGGATTAGATCCAAGGTAGCAGTTCCCCTTGTTTTCTCCCCTACCTTTTGGAAGATAAAGTTGTCAGCAAGAGAGGATAAGAATTTCCTTGACCTGTTAGTTTTGCCTGAGAGAGATTCCCAACAAATGTCTGGATAGTTGAAATCTCCCATGACAACTATGTCATATTTTTTGGAGAACTTGGCCATTTGATGCATAAAGAGTTCATCCATATCTTCAGCTTGCACAGGCGGCCTGTAGTAAATACCTACAATGGTGTCCTTTCCATTGTTCTGTCCTTGTATTCTTACCCAAACAGTCTCCACAGAACTCCCAGTCTCTGAAGCTTCAATCTCTGTGCAGATATACGCGTTTCTAACATACAATGCGACACCTCCTCCTCGTTTATCAAGTCTGTTTCTTGCAAATAAGTTGTATCCTTCTAGTCTTGTATTCCAATCATGTGTATTGTCCCTCCAAGTTTCAGTGATTCCAATGACATCATATTTCTTTTCCTGTGTTAGTAGTTCCAGTCCTCCTTGTTTGTTGCCCATGCTTTGTGCATTAGTATAGAAACATTTTAGTTTGTGATTGGTTTCTCTTTCTCCAATATTTTTATTAATTAGATTCTTTTGTCTTTGTTCTTCCTTTCCACTTCTAATAGCAGAGTTCTCAATAGCATTTGTCAGGTGTATGGCTTTTTCTGGTCTTTTGCTTCCCTTCCCATGTTGTTCTAGTTTAAATCTCTCCTTGCAAGTGTAGCAAGGCGACTTCCAAATACATGCTTTCCAGTCTTCGTAAGGTGCACCCCATCTCTAGCAAGTAGTCCATCGTAAAGGTAATTCACTCCGTGATCCAGAAATCCAAATCTTTGCTGACGGCACCATCGACGTAGCCAGTTGTTCACCTGCAGAATCTTATTCCACCTCCTTGTTCCATGGCCATCCACTGGGAGGATGGAAGAGAAGACCACCTGCGCTCCCAGTTCTTTCACTTTCTTTCCTAAGTCTTCAAAGTCTCTGCAGATGGTTTCCAGGTCATTTCTTGCGGTGTCATTTGTCCCCACATGTAGTAGCAGGAATGGGTAGTCATCTGTAGGTCTGAAGAGTCCTGATATCCTGTCAGACACATCTTTAATTTTTGCACCTGGAAGACAGCACATTTCTCTTGAAGTTATATCCGGTCTGCAGATAGCGGCCTCTGTTCCTCTCAACATAGAATCCCCCATGACCACCACTCTCCGTTTCTTCTTCACAACATTTTTCTTTCTCCATCCAGGAGGACTCTGAAGGCGTACAAGGTTTCTGTTTGTTGGCAAAGTCTTATCCTGATGTATTTCTTCATCGTTTTCCTGCGTGAGAGCCTGGTACTGGTTCCTGAGCAGTATGGGTGCTGACTGCCTCCTGATCCTCTTGCTTCTCTGGGTCACATGTCTCCATTCCTCTGTTTCTTCAGGTGCACTTGTCGCGTTTGGAAATCCCCTGATGTACCAAAACAGTAGAAACCCCCCACAAATGACACCATTTTGGAAACTAGACCCCCCAAGGAACTTATCTAGATGTGTGGTGAGCACTTTGAACCCCCCAGTGCTTCACAGAAGTTTATAACGCCCGGGCGTGAAAATAAAAAAATCATTTTTTCCACAAACATTATCTTTTAGTCACCAATTTTTTCATTTTCCCAAGGGTAAAAGGAGAAATTGGACCCCAAAAGTTGTTGTCCAATTTGTCCTGAGTACGCTGATACCTCATATGTGGGAGAAAACTACTGTATGGGCACACGTCGGGGCTCGGAAGGGAAGTAGTGACGTTTTGGAACGCAGACTTTGATGGATTGGTCTGCGGGTGTCATGTGCGTTTGGAGAGCCCCTGATGTTCCTAAACTATTGAAACTCCCCACAAGTGACCCCATTTTGGAAACTAGACCCCCACAGAACTTATCTAGATATGTGGTGAGCACTTTGAACCCCCAAGTGCTTCACAGAAGTTTATAACGCCTGGGCGTGAAAATAAAAAAATCATTTTCCACAAAAATGTTATTTTTGCCCCCAATTTTTTATTTTCCTAAGGGTAACAGGAGAAATTGGACCCCAAAAGTTGTTTTTCAATTTGTCCTGAGTATGCTGATACCTTATATGTGGGGGTAAAACACTGTTTGGGCGCATGGCAGAGCTTGGAAGGGAAGGAGCACCATTTGACTTTTTCAACGCAGAATTGGCTGGAATTGAGATCAGACGCCATGTTGCATTTGGAGAGCACCTGATGTGCCCAAACAGTGGAAACCCCCCCAATTATAACTCCAACCCTAACCCCAACACACCTCTAACCCTAATCTGAGCCCTAACCCTAGCCCTAGCCCTAATGGGAAAATGGAAATAAACACTTTTTTTAAATTTTATTATTTTTCCCTAACTAAGGGGGTTATAACAGGGGGTTTGATTTACTATTTATGGCGGTTTTTATGTTTGGCGGCTGTCGCACGCTAAAAGACGCTTTTTATTCTAAAAATTGTTTTTGCATCACCACATATTGAGACCTATAATTTTTCCGTATTTTGACCCACTGAGTCATGTGAGGTTTTATTCTTTGCGGGACGAGTTGATGTTTTTATTGATACCATTTTCGGGCACATGACATTTTTTAATCGCTTTTTATTCCGATTTTTGTGACGTAGAATGAACAAAAACCAGCGTTTCATGAATTTCTTTTGGGGGGGGTGCGTTTACACCGTTCCTTGTGCGGTAAAAGTGATAAAGCGTTTTATTCTTCGGGTCGGTACGGTTACAGCGATACCTCATTTAGGTAGTTTTTTTATGTTTTGTCGGTTTTTTGCAATGAAAACAATTTTCTATAAAAAATAATTATTTTTGCATCGCTTTATTCTGCGAGCTATAACTTTTTTATTTTTTTGCGGATGATGCTGTATAGTGGCTCGTTTTTTGCGGGACAAGATGACGTTTTCAGCGGTACCATGGATATTTATATGAGTCTTTTTGATTGCGCTTATTGCACTTTTTGTTCGGTGGTATTATAATAAATCATTATTTTTTGCTTCGTTTTTTATTTTTATTTTTTAAGGGGTTCGCTAAAGGGGTTAACTAATGGGACAGTTTTATAGGGCGGGTCCGCTACGGATGCGGCGATACCAAATATGTGTCCTTTTATTGTTTTTTTTCTTTTTATTTAAAAAAAATGAATTTATTGGGGAAAATTTTTTTTTTTTACGAATTTATTTAGCGATTTTTTTTAAAAAAAATTATTTTTACACTTTTTTTTTTTCTTTATTACATAGTCCCAGGTGGGACATCACTGTCCTGTGACAGATCGCTGATCTGTCACATCACAGATCACTGTGACAGATCAGCGATCTGTCACAGGCACTGCTGCAGACTTCCTCATGCCTTCTCTTTGCAGGCATTGAGGAAGTCAGCTCCCTACAGGCCCCCGAAGGTCCCCGTCACCATCTTGGATCCGGGGGCCTGTAGGGAAAGAGCCCTCCGCAGCAGTGCTGCACATTGCGCTGCCGTGGGGGGCTCAGGGAAGCACGGAGGGAGCCCCGTGACCGCCCCTGACACATTGTGCTGGGTGTCAGCTGTGATAATCAGCTGACACCCGGCCGCGATCAGCGGCGCTCACCACGTGGGGGCCGCTGATCGCATTAGACGTACTATCCCGTCCTTGGGGATTAAGTCCCAGGGCACATGGACGGGATAGTACGTCTAATGGCAGAAAGGGGTTAAAGCATGGGAACAAAAACAAAGGAAACAGGTGTTAAAAAATTTTTTTTTATGTAAACATCAAAACTTTAAAAGACGGGTAAACGTTGAAAAAACCAGAACATTACATACAATTTATACATTAAACCATTGCATCTTGCCATGCCACACGTCCAACATCAGAAACTAAGTAGTCTGCGAATGCATCCCTCATTTGGGCAACTTCCGTTGTTGTCCTCAGAGGGTGATGCTGGTAATCTGGCAATGGGTTAGTAACTGGTTCATCTAGTTCAAACAATGGTCGCTCTTTAGCCATTATGTAATTGTGGAGAACCACACAAGCCTTGACGACCTCATCCACTGTTTGAATTTTTAGATTAATTGCTGTTCCTAGAATGCGCCATTTTGACACAAGAATACCAAATGCACACTCAACAGTTCTGTGGCCCTGGTCAGTCGGTAATTAAAAATCCTTGTTTTTGTGGTTCAAGTCCCGACTGGAGTATGGCTTGAGTAGGTTTCCACACATCTGAAAAGCCTCATCCCCCTACAATAACAAATGGCATTGGCGGGCCACCAGTGTTGTGAAGAGGTCATGGGAGGGGGAAATAAAAGTATTTGTATACAAGCGTTGGACCATGTCCGAGTTTTTAAAGGTTTGGGAGTCGTTTCCACGGCCAAAAGAACCAATGTCGACGGCAATGAAACTACAGTCTGCAGCTGCAATGGCCATCAGCACTATGGAGAAGTATTTTTTATAGTTAAAGTACTTGGATCCACTTCGAGCAGGTTTGGTTATCCTAATATGTTTCCCATCCATTGCTCCCACACAGTTGGGGAAATAACAAATTTCCCAGAATTTTTCTGCATTTTCCATCCAGATGTCTGTGTTGGGTAGGGGGATGAATTCCTGACAAAGCACGTCCCACGAAGCCCGGCAAGTGTCCACAACAATCCCAGAAAGGGTGGAAAGGCCTATCTGGAACTGGAAATGGAGCGATGATAGGCTCTCTCCAGTCGCCAGGAATCTGCCAAACAGAAAAAGAAAAATTTGAAATGAATAATAATAAAAACTACAAGGGTTTTTGGGAAAAAAAAAAAAAAGGGACATTGCATACAATATAACAAGCGTGCGTTTATTTTTAAATATTACGTACCCTTGTGTCACCAGCAGACGTTTTTCAGCTGGAATAGCTCTACGGAGCTGGGTGTCCTGTCTGCTGATGGATCCTTCTACACGAGCCAGCAATTCCTGTAAACTCTGTTGAGACATCCTCGTGTACTCAAAATATTTGTCCAGGTTTTCACGGAGCTCACTGAATGATGAGTTGTAGGCTCCAAGGCTCTCCCGGACTTCAATAATGGGGTGTTGCCAAAAGCGCCGACGCCATCTTCTTCTAGTTCTTTCTCTTTCTCTTTCTTGGTCACAAGCAAAGGCAAAGGCAACAGCCAATTTGAGATCCAAATCCAGTTTAAACAAGAAAATCTCCTTGGAAATATCCATCTTGCTGCAGAATACAGCCTTAAAATCTACTGTTTTCAGCTCTACGAGGGTCTATCTAACAAAATGCCACCAGCTACGCCCATTGGGCGTGGCTGGTGTCCCAGAATATCTCCTAGAAAAATGTTTCCAAATGGGAAGCATGCGCTTAAAGACCGCAAACACATGCAAAAACGCAACTAACGCATATAAACGTCACGGTTTTTTGAAGTCATGCGTAAGATGATGCGGAAAAAAAAGATGCGTTATTACGCGTTTGCACTCGTTTTTGTATGCGTTCATGAATGCAGCGGATTCAACCGCAAATGTGAACTTTACCTAATGCAAAGAAAAAGTGAAAGATTTGGCCAATATTCATTCATGTGTTGATGTTATATTTTTTAATGTATTAGTACAAGTGCAGATAAGAAACTTTGTAATCTAATTCCAGAAAAATGCATTTTACCCCCCTTCGCTGATCCTTTAATTTCAAGTCACTGGTAAAATCAGTGACTAATGACTCACTGAGGGATGAGATGTCAGTTTTTGTTCATAAAAGTCTATGGGTACGTGGAAGGCATTAGAGGCAAATACCAACAAGTTTGTGTAAGTTCACCTTGAAAAGTCTGCTACAATTTTTAAAGGGGGACTGTCATCTCAGGAAAACATTATTTTACTGAAGATATAGGTTAACCTACAAGTGTTATAATGCTTTCTGGACACCTTTCTGACACTACAGTGAGGGTAACTGTTGCTGCTCTGTGCACACCCCCATGAGGAAAGCCGGTGATTCCCGAGAGGAAATAATTTTCTCCCGATACCTGCACTTTCAGTAAGGCAGCCAGACAACATTGTAACACTATTTACTTATAAATTAACCCAATATCTGCATATAGTGGTTGCCAAGGTGACAGGTTCCATTTCAAAAGGTTATAATTTAAAATGAATATTTTAACCTAACTTCTATGTGTATCCATCAGGTGGAATTTTTCTTGGGACAGTTGCAACAGCAGGGATGTTTGCAGGTTTTGGTACAACATTGTCTCTTGCGAAAAAGAGGAGTCCCAATTGGTTTAATAAGGTAAGTGATACTCAATTCAAAATTTACTCAACTATGTTTTTATATGCTACTGGTTAAAGTGAAGCTGCAAGTCTATATCTGACTCTTGTTTCTTCCTCTTCCTCCAACTTCTCTCCATAAAACTGCATGTGAAAGTCAGTATTCACTAAAGAATGAAATGTTCTTTCTCTTCCTGAATCTGTCACCTAATTTTTTGCCTATAAGCTGCCGGCACCGACATCAGGGGCTTATCTACAGCATTCTTTAAGCTTCTAATGTAACCTGAAAGAGAAGAAAAAGGAGTTATATTATAGTCACCCAGGGGCAGTCCGGTCTTGGTCTGATCAGCGTCGCGGTCCGGCACCTCCCATCTTGTAGCGGTGATGTCCTTTTTTTTCCTGCCCGACGCGGCTCCAGCGCAGGCGCAGTATTCTGCCCTGTTGAGGGCAGAGCAGAGTACTGCAGTGCTCAGGCGCTGGACTTTTCCCGGCGCCTGTGCACTGAAGTACTCTGCTCTGCCCTCAACAGGGCATAGCAGTGCGCCTGCGCAGGAGCCACGACAGGCAGGAAAGAAGAGGATGTCACCTCTACAAGAATTGAGGCGTCGGACCGGACCGCGACTCCCTCCAGACCTGAACCGAACCCGGACCGCCCCTGGCTGAGTATAATATAATTTCTTTTTCTTCTCTTTCAGGGTACATCGGGTCTTATCTACAGCATTACAGAATTCTGTAGATAAGCCCCTGATGTCGGTGCCAGCAGCTTATAGGCAAAAAATCAGGTGACAGATTCCCTTTAATAATAATAATAATAATAATAATAATAATAATAACAATGATAATAATCTTTATTTATATAGCGCCAACATATTTCGCAGCGCTTTACAGTTTAACAGTTTCAAAAATCAAGTAATAAGTAACAACGTTAACAATACAATAATTAAAGTAAAATAACATGACCCTGCTCGTGAGAGCTTACAATCTACAATGAGGTGGGGGATATACAAAGTACAGGTGTGTATTTACAATGATGTATTTACAATGATGTTCCAGCCATCTTGAGGGAGTGAGGGATGGATGGAGATAGTGAATGGGCTGCACATGCACACTTACACATAGAATGACTTTGATTAGTGAACGTGATAGGCCGCGCTGAACAAATGTGTTTTGAGGGAACGCCTAAAACTGTGCAAATTGTGGATAGTCCTAACTTCTTGGGGTACAGCATTATTCCAGAGGATTGGTGCAGCGCAGGCGAAGTCTTGGAGTCGGGAGTGGGAGGTGCGGATTAGTGCAGAGGTTAGTCGAAAGTCTTTTGCAGAGCGCAGCGGTTGTCTAGGCCGATAGACAGAAATGAGGGAGGAGATGTAGGGGTGTGCCACACTGTGGAGAGCTTTGTGGGTGAGAACAATTACTTTGAATTGGATCATATAATGAATGGGCAGCCAGTGTAACGACTGGTGAAGAGCGGACGGGTCCGAGTACCGAATAGTCAGATGGACGACCCTGGCTGCTGCATTAAGGATGGACTTTAACCGCTTCATGACCTATAGGTACATCATAGGTTGTGTTTTGACATTTGATGTGAAATTACATCTTTTCCAGCACATGACAGCTGAGTTGATCACCTGTCATATACCCTTAACAGATGCAGGTTGAATCGGGATCCACCCGTGGGTGATAAGATGTTAAATGCTCCTTTCAATCTTACAGGAAGCGCATTGAAACACCGCCCATCGGTGCCCCTGTCACATAATCACGGGGCGCCGATGGGTTGGCATGACAACCAGAGGTCTGCAGAAGACCACCATGATTATCATTGCGGATCTCCTGTGTACACTAACCCTTGGTCGTCATTCATAGGAGATTTTGATTTTTTCTACAGATGACTTCCGATCATGTGCAGTGCGCCTCTCTGAAGCTGGGACACATACACCCGGCTTCAAAGGCTCAATCTTGTGTGTGTACATTGACACGCTTGCGCGAGGTAAGTATATCACTAGCGATGATGCTGGCTTTTGTAAGTCATGTTCTCATGCCCACAGGGTTGTGATAACATTCTAAGTGGGCCGACTAGTCTGGGGAAGTTAACACCCCATCAACTTATCAAAGGGTTCATTTACATATCATAAACAGACTTTAGGAATACTTTTTCTAAATATCTGTGTATGTGTCCAATGTACTAAAGGGACAGTTGGGCATGGTTATTTATATAGGTAGTCAAAACTTCTGGTGTTTCTGGGGACACAGGGGACATGTCATGTTCCCTTTAATGTATTTTTTACATGCATTTTTGGTGCATTTTTTTCCCTACTCATTAGTATGAGTGAAATCTGCAGCAAAAACGCTGAAAAAATTGACATGCTGCGGATTTAAGTCTGCAAGGAGAAAATAAGCAATGAGACTTCTGGAATCTAAATCACTTTGCTATTACTAGGCAATCCTTCAGGTTTTGTGAGAAATCTGTACTGAATAAAAGACAGCATGCTCACCGACCCTTAGGCTGTATGCACACGTTGTGTTTTTTCTTTACATATAATAAACATGAGGATTTTCCTTTAATCAATGTGTGCTTGCTTTTAGAGGGCTATATATTTAATAAGAACCAATAGGTAACTTTAATTTCCTATCAATTTAGCCAAATATGGGCTTATTTATTGATGAGTTTTACAATTGTAGATATATCATTAATACAGTGCCTTGCGAAAGTATTCGGCCCCCTGGAACTTTTCAACCTTTTTCCACATATCATGCTTCAAACATAAAGATACCAAATGTAAATTTTTGGTGAAGAATCAACAACAAGTGGGACATAATTGTGAAGTTGAACAAAATTTATATTTTATTTTAAATTTTTGTGGAAATACATAAACTGAAAAGTGGGGCATGCAATATTATTCGGCCCCTTTACTTTCAGTGCAGCAAACTCATTCCAGAAATTCAGTGTGGATCTCTGAATGATCCAATGTTGTCCTAAATGACTAATGATGATAAATATAATCCACCTGCGTGTAATCAAGTCTCCGTATAAATGCACCTGCTCTGTGATAGTCTCAGGGTTCTGTTTGAAGCACAGAGAGCATCATGAAGACCAAGGAAAACAACAGGCAGGTCCGTGATACTGTTGTGGGAGAAGTTTAAAGCTGGATTTGGATGCAAAATGATTTCCAAAACTTTAAACATCCCAAGGCGCACTGTGCAAGTGATCATATTGAAATGGAAGGAGTATCATACCACTGCAAATCTACCAAGATCCGGCCGTCCCTCTAAACTTTCATCTCAAACAAGGAGAAGACTGATCAGAGATGCAGCCAAGAGGCCCATGATCACTCTGGATGAACTGCAGAGATCTACAGCTGAGGTGGGACAGTCTGTCCATAGGACAACAATCAGTCGTACACTGCACAAATCTGGCCTTTATGGAAGAGTGGCAAGAAGAAATCCATTTCTCAAAGATATCAATAAAAACTGTCGTTTAGTTTGCAACAAGCCACTTGGGAGACACACCAAACGTGAAAGAAGGTGCTCTGGTCAGATGAAACGAAACTCGAACTTTTTGGCAACAATGCCAAACGATATGTTTGGCGTAAAGGCAGCACAGATCATCACCTTGAACACACCATCCCCACTGTCAAACATGGTGGTGGCAGCATCATGGTTTGGGCCTGCTTTTCTTCAGCAGGGACAAGGAAAATGGTTAAAATTGATGGGAAGATGGATGGAGCCAAATACAAGACCATTCTTGTTGGAGTCTGCAAAAAGACCTGAGACTGGGACGGAGATTTGTCTTCCAACAAGACAATGATCCCAAACATAAAGCAAAATCTGCAATGGAATGGTTCACAAATAAACGTATCCAGGTGTTTAGAATGGCCAAGTCAAAGTCCAGACCTGAATCCAATCGAGAATCTGTGGAAAGAGCTGAAAACTGCTGTTAACAAATGATCTCCATCCAACCTCACTGAGCTCAAGCTCAAGGAAAAATGGGCAAGAATTTCAGTCTCTCGATGTGCAAAACTGATCGACACATACCCCAAGCGACTTGAAGCTGTAATCGCAGCAAAAGGTGGCGCAACAAAGTATTAAGTTAAAGGGGCCGAATAATATTGCACGCCCCACTTTTCAGTTTTTGTATTTCCACGAAAATTTAAAATAACAAATAAATTTCGTTCAACTTCACAATTGTGTCCCACTTGTTGTTGATTCTTCACCAAAAAATTACATTTGGTATCTTTATGTTTGAAGCATGATATGTGGGAAAAGTTTTAAAAGTTCCAGGGGGCAGAATACTTTCGCAAGGCACTGTATCTACTTAATACTCCAATGCAGTGTATACACGTAATGGCGATCACCCTCTCTTAGGAGGCTGTGCGCGGGCGATCGTCACCGATTGTTAGCTGATTCTGACAGCTGAGACCCAGCACTCACTGCCACGCAGTTTAACCCACTAAATATCGATCACAGCTTTTAGAAGGCAGGCAGAGGGAGGGAGCCTCCTCTGCCCTCTGATTGGAGCCTACGCAACGTCATCGCGAGGGGGCGATCGCTGCTATGGAGGCCCGATGTCGTCGTGATGACATTTGGGTTACCAGAGCTTGCAAGCTTGCTACACTATACTCAGAGCATGGTGTTTTATGCTTGTGTGCCAGTGCAGCACTGACAGTTTATAAAGCAAAGCAATGCTTATGCATTACTATGCTTTATAAGAGATTAGATTTAAAAAAAGTGAAAGTCCAACAGCGGGACTAAGTAAACAATGTTTAAAAAAAATTGAAAAAATATGTTAAAAAATCATGAAGTAATAATACAAAAATATATTCATATGTGTGTGTGTGTGTGTATACAGTCATATGTAAAAGTTTGGGCACCCCTATTAATGTTAACCTTTTTTCTTTATAACAATTTTGGTTTTTGCAACAGCTATTTCAGTTTCATATATCTAATAATTGATGGACTCAGTTATATTTCTGGATTCAAATGAGGTTTATTGTACTAACAGAAAATGTGCAATCTGCATTTAAACAAAATTTGACCGGTGCAAAAGTATGGGCACCCTTATTTTCTTGATTTGAACACTCCTAACTACTTTTTACTGACTTCCTGAAGCACTAAATTGGTTTTGTAACCTCATTGAGCTTTGATCTTCATAGCCAGGTGTATCAAATCATGAGAAAAGGTATTTAAAGTGGCCACTTGCAAGTAGTTCTCCTATTTGATTCTCCTATGAAGAGTGGCATCATGGGCTCCTCAAAACAACTCTCAAATGATCTGAAAACAAAGATTATTCAACATAGCTTTTCAGGGGAAGGATACAAAAAGTTGTCTCAGAGATTTAACCTGTCAGTTTCCACTGTGAGGAACATAGTAAGGAAATGGAAGAACACAGGTACAGTTCTTGTTAAGCCCAGAAGTGGCAGGCCAAGAAAAATATCAGAAAGGCATAGAAGAAGAATGGTGAGAACAGTCAAGGACAATCCACAGACCACCTCCAAAGACCTGCAGCATCATCTTGCTGCAGATGGTGTCACTGTGCATCGGTCAACAATACAGCGCACTTTGCACAAGGAGAAGCTGTATGGGAGAGTGATGCGAAAGAAGCCGTTTCTGCAAGCACACCACAAACAGAGTCGCCTGAGGTATGCAAAAGCACATTTGGACAAGCCAGTTACATTTTGGAAGAAGGTCCTGTGGACTGATGAAACAAAGATTGAGTTGTTTGGTCATACAAAAAGGCGTTATGCATGCGCTGTATTGTTGACAGATGCACAGTGACACCATCTGCAGCAAGATGATGCTGCAGGTCTTTGGAGGTGGTCTGTGGATTGTCCTTGACTGTTCTCACCATTCTTCTCTGCCTTTCTGATATTTTTCTTGGCCTGCCACTTCTAGGCTTAACAAGAATTGTACCTGTGTTCTTCCATTTCCTTACTATGTTCCTCACAGTGGAAACTGACAGGTTAAATCTCTGAGACAACTTTTAGTATCCTTCCCCTGAAAAGCTATGTTGAATAATCTTTGTTTTCAGATCATTTGAGAGTTGTTTTGAGGAACCCATGATGCCACTCTTCATAGGAGAATCAAATAGGAGAACTACTTGCAAGTGGCCACTTTAAATACCTTTTCTCATGATTTGATACACCTGGCTATGAAGTTCAAAGCTCAATGAGGTTACAAAACCAATTTAGTGCTTCAGGAAGTCAGTAAAAAGTAGTTAGGAGTGTTCAAATCAAGAAAATAATAAGGGCGCCCATACTTTTGCACCGGTCAAATTTTGTTTAAATGCAGATTGCACATTTTCTGTTAGTACAATAAACCTCATTTGAATCCAGAAATATAACTGAGTCCATCAGTTATTAGATATATAAAACTGAAATAGCTGTTGCAAAAACCAAAATTGTTATAAAGAAAAAAGGTTAACATTAATAGGGGTGCCCAAACTTTTACATATGACTGTGTGTGTATATATATATATATATACACACACACATACTGTATACACATACCGCATATACTCGTGTATAAGCCGACCCGAGTATAAGTCGACCCCCCCTAATTATGCCACGAAAAACTGGGAAAACTTATTGCCTCGCGTATAAGCCTAGGCTGGAAAATGCAGCAACTACTGGTGAATATCAAAAATAAAATATAATAAAATATATAATGCTCCCCATAGTTCATGATGGCCCCACAAGATGCTCCATACAAAATATGCCCCATATAATGCTGCGCAAAGGTTAATGATGCCCCATAAGATGCTCCATATAAAATATGCCCCATATAATGCTGCAGAAAGGTTAATAATGGCCCCATAAGATGCTCCATAGAATAACACACTGCTCCTCAAAGGTTATGCCCCCATAAGATGTTCCATAGATTATGCCCCATATGCTGCCCCCATAAGATGCTCCATAGATTATGCCCCACTAAGATGCTCCATAGATTATGCCCCCATAAGATGCTTCATACGTAACGTTCAGGCAGCGGAGGGCGCTGCGCACTAACCACATCATCGCGCCCTCTGCTGCCTGAACGTCACTGACATAGGACGCGGCAGACAGCGGTGAGCAGCGATGGACCGGGGACAGGTGAATATCGCATATACTTAGCCCCCTCCTGGTGCATCTCTACAGCCTCGCTTCTCCCACAGTCTCCCTTCCTTCAGCGGTCACGTGATATCGCTCATTAAAGTCATGACTATGAGCATATTTATGACTAACGAGCGGTACCACGTGACCGCTGAAGGAAGGAAGGGAGACTGTGGGACAAGCAGGGGGTCTGCAAAGACGCGCCGGGGGGGTCAGTATGATCTGACTCCCCGCTCCCCCGCCAACCCCCTGGCGTATATGACTCGTGTGTAAGCCGAGAGGGGGGGACTTTCAGCCCAAACAAAATGGCCTGAAAATCTTGGCTTACACACAAGTATATGCGATATATATATATATATATATATATATATATATATATATATATATATATATATATATATATATATATATATATATATATTTTTTTTTTTTTTTTACAGCTCTGGCAAAAATTAAGAGACCACTGCACAGTTGTATAAAAGTCAGCTTCTGTACATGTCTGACAGCCATTCCATTCCAGTGTCAGTTGAATTCCAACCAGAGTACACATCATTCTACTTAATGTGTTTCTGATTAGGTGATCATCTGAACCAAATCTTATTTAACGAGGGAAAGTATAAAAAAAACCCTGCTGTGGTGTTCACAATCCTCTTGCAGTAGGACAAGCTGGATGGCAAAACAAGTCCTAGTAATATCCTAAAAGTAATAGGAATGAAAAATAACTTTTAACCATGCCTAAGGAGTTGAAAAGAAAAGTCTTGAGTGAGGAACAGAAGGGCTCAATTCTGGCTTTACCAGAGGGATATAGTGAGCGCCATGTTGCCTCCATCCTTAAAATTTCTAAGACGGCAGTCCATTACAACATGGTCAAGCAGCAGACATTGGGGACAACAAAGCTACAGACCAGCAGAGGGCGAAAACGACTCTCCACTGACCGGAATGACTGTCATCTTATTCGAATGTCACTCAGCAACTGCAGGATGACATCAAGTGACCTACAAAACGAATGGCAAATGGCAGCTGGGGTGAAGTGCATGGCAAGAACTGTTCATAACAGGCTCCTAGAGGCAGGGCTCAAGTCATGAAAAACTAGAAAAAAGCTTTTGATCAATGAGAAGCAAAGGAGAGCCAGGCTGAAGTTTGTCAAAGATCATATGGTATGGACCATTGAGGACTGGAGTAAGGTGAAATTTGGTGGAGGATCGGTGGTGATCTGGGGATGCCTCAGCAAGGCTGGAATTGGACAGGTTAATCTTTGCAAAGGACCTATGAATCAAGCCACATACAAGGTTATCCTGGATAAACTGTTGATTCTTTCTGCTCAAGCAATGTTCCCCAACTCTGAGGACTGTTTTTTTTCCAGCAGGACAATGGGCCATGCCACACAGCTAGGTCAATCAATGTGTGGATGAAGGACCACCACATCAAATCCTTGTCATGGACAGCCCAATCTCCAGACCTGAACCCCATTGAAAACCTCTGGAATGTAATCAAGAGGAAGATGGATAGTCACAAGCCATCAAACAAAGAAGAACTGCTTAAATTTTTCTACCAGGAGTGGCATAAGGTCACTCAAAAGCAGTGTGAAAGACTGGTGGAAAGCATGCCAAGACACATGAAAGCTGTGATTAAAAATTTATTCCATAAAATATTGATTTTTGAACTCTTCCTGAGTTAAAACATGAGTATTGTTGTTTCTACATGAATAAGAACTTGTTTTCTTTGCATTATTTGAGGTCTGAAAGCACTGTTTCTTTTTTATTATTTTGTCTATTTCTCATTTTCTGCAAATAAATACAAAATTTTTAGCTTTAAATTTCGGAGACATGCCAGTATTTTATAGAATAAAACAGCAATGTACATTTTACTGAAAAAATATACCTATAAAGAGAAAAATCAGAGAAACTGAAAGTTTTGCAGTTGCCTCTTAAGTTTTGCCAGAGCTGAGTATATATCTAATATATAAATGTATGAATGTATGTCCGGGATTGGCATCCGCACCGTCGCAGCTACAGCCACAAAATTTGGCACAGTCACACATCTGGACCCCAAGAGTGTCATAGGCTATGTTGTGAGGCAAAACTTTAACCCCGCGCATTCCAATTCACCAAACAATTTTACCCCTATCTACATAATGGGGAAAAAGTGTATGTATGTATTGGCATCTGAACAGTCGTAGCTACAGCCACAAAATTTTGCACAGTCACACGTCTGGACCCCGAGAGCGTCATAGGCTATGTTGTGAGGCAAAATTTTAACCCCGCGCGTTCCAATTCACCAAACAATTTTGCCCCTATCTACATAATGGGGCAAAAGTGTATGTATGTATTGGCATCTGCACCGTCGTAGCTACAGCCACAAAATTTTGCACAGTCACACGTCTGGACCCCGAGAGTGTCATAGGCTATGTTGTGAGGCGAAATTTTTACCCTGCGCATTCCAATTCACCAAACAATTTTGCCCCTATCTACATAATGGGGAAAAAGTGAAAGGAAAAGTGTTGGAGGCAAATTGACAGCTGCCAGATGTGAACAAGGGGGACTTAAAGAATGAGAGCGATGGTGCCAAACAGTATATACCGTACAGTTACTAAGGTGGGGTCCTGACATGGGATACTCACCACACACGGGGATATGAACACACACACAAAATGCGCCACACATTACCACGTGCTTCAACACATATACCACCCTCAGCACACATTTCACCACACATACACCAACCTCGCCACATAAAAATCGAAACACAAAAGTCGCCACTCAAAACTCGCCACGCTGTCCCAGAGCTGTTTAAAAGATGAAAAATGAGCTGTGATTGGTTGCTATCAGCAACAGTTTTCTTTGTAGACAGTTGTGGTAACTGAGGCCTATTATTCTCATAATTTCTATGATGTTATCATCCTTCTGTAAAGCTGGAAATAACACAATTTATTACCATGCCAACACAGACCACCCTCTGACACAGACTGCAGGGGGAGCCCAGTATCACACAGGATAGGATTGGATACACGGCTCAACAGTCAGTATCACACAGGATAGGATTAGATTCACAGGTCAGCATTCAGTATCACACAGGAGAGGATTAGACACATGGCTCAGCAGTCAGTATCACACAGGATAGGATTAGATACACAGCTCAGCAGTCAGTATCACACATGACAGGATTAGATACACAGCTCAGCAGTCAGTATCACACAGGATAGGAATAGATAGGCAGCTCAGCACACAGTATCACACAGAATAGTATTAGATACACGGCTCAGCAGTCAGTATCACACAGGATAGGATCAGATGCACGGTTTTTATGTGCAATATAATCATTATAATTTGTTATAACTAACCACAGTTGGTTACTATGCCCAGGCAACGCCGGGCTCTTCAGCTAGTATATATTATATATATGTATAAATGGCTTTTGTTTCTCCAGCGATCAGTCCAATGGTAGAGTAAAATATAACTTTTATTTGTCCATTAAAAAGTTCCAGGTTTCTTCAGTAACAATTTTGTCAGTCAGTCCCTTATGGACGACCTGTTTCGACACTACATGTGTCTTCCTCCAGGTCCAAGTGAGGAATAAATCAAGACCGCATACTGTATATAGTATAAGAACATGGAAAACCCATCTGAGTTTCTGGGTGTCACCCTTTTTAGAAACTAACTGGTGTGTATGAAGGATTCCAAATGGATTTAATTTAACCAGGTTAACCTTATTTCCAACAGTATTTGTGGTGCTGATCCTTCCCTAAGGACTTCACCAACATGAAAAAAACAAATATTTAAAATCAACATTAAATGATTAAAATCAACCATGCCTATCGGATTCAAGAATTCATAAAAATACTTATGTATTCACAGCACAAGAATGGTTAATAGTGAAATTACTTAATACTGTATCAACTACTATTGCTATGGAAGCACTATTATAACGTCACCATTTGTATTTAATATTGCGTTATCAAGTCCATTAGGCTATTTAAACCGCACTGCACTCTAGTTTCCAGGGAAAAAAATCCACTTTCCCTTGACAGGATTTTTTCATGTAAATTGCCCCTCCTAATGGGCTTGGACACTTTCCCTATTCCTTTTGAGGGAAAAAGATTTTAAATCTCCATTATGCTTATTGGCGAAATGTCGTGAAACTGCAGAGTAACCTGCCAGCGGTAAGGAATGGCACACTGGGATGACAGGATGGTCCAAATAGCAGTATTTTTTTATTTTCTCATCCAAAACTTAACCGCATCATACAAGTGTTTACGGATGTGCTTTTTTCAAAGGGTTCATAGTACAACCCACATATTGAAGTTGACATTGAATTAGATAAATTACATTGTCCGTATTAGAATTTATAAAACTGCGTATTGGAAACTCTTTTTTATTTGTAAAGGAGACAAATTTTTTGTCCTTTGTAACATACTGGCAACATCTGCACACGTTAGCTCCACCTTTGTGGAAACCAATGGCACTGAGCCGTTTTTCTTTTGATCTCGTTCTGAGTCCATAAATAAGGTAGGAGACAAAAGGTTTTTAATGTAGTTGCTCTTTTTGGCACAAATCGGACCATGTGATTATCCAAGATGTTTCTAAGAATTATATCTTGTCGTAAGATAGGTAAACTTCACATGCCACAAATGCAAGCTTGTGTCCCTGTTGGAGGAAAAGTTGCAAAATCTCGAATAGAGGTTAGCTATGTTGAAGATCATTAAGGAAGGTGAAGAGTTCTTGGACAGAGCAGAATTATCTCTTCATGTTACAGAAAGAGAAGAAATTCGAAGTGCACCTGAAGAAACGGGAATGGAGACATGTGACCCAGAGAAGCAGGAGGATCAGGAGGCAGTCAGCACCCATACTGCTCAGGAACCAGTACCAGGCTCTCACGCAGGAAAACGATGCAGAAATACATCAGGATAAGACTTTGCCAACAAACAGCAACCTTGTACGCCTTCAGAGTCCTCCTGGATGGAGAAAGAAAAATGTTGTGAAGAAGAAACGGAGAGTGGTGGTCATGGGGGATTCCCTGTTGAGAGGAACAGAGGCCGCTATCTGCAGACCGGATATAACGTCAAGAGAAATGTGCTGTCTTCCAGGTGCAAAAATTAAAGATGTGTCTGACAGGATATCAGGACTCTTCAGACCTACAGATGACTACCCATTCCTGCTACTACATGTGGGGACAAATGACACCGCAAGAAATGACCTGGAAACCATCTGCAGAGACTTTGAAGACTTAGGCAAGAAAGTGAAAGAACTGGGAGCGCAGGTGGTCTTCTCTTCCATCCTCCCAGTGGATGGCCATGGAACAAGGAGGTGGAATAAGATTCTGCAGGTTAACAACTGGCTACATCGATGGTGCCGTCAGCAACGATTTGGATTTCTGGATCACGGAGTGAATTACTTATACGATGGACTACTTGCTAGAGATGGGGTGCACCTTACGAAGACTGGAAAGCATGTATTTGGAAGTCGCCTTGCTACACTTGTAAGGAGAGCTTTAAACTAGAACAACATGGGAAGGGAAGCAAAAGACCAGAAAAAGCCATACACCTGACAAATGCTATTGAGAACTCTGCTATTAGAAGTGGAAAGGAAGAACAAAGACAAAAGAATCTAATTAATAAAAATATTGGAGAAAGAGAAACCAATCACAAACTAAAATGTTTCTATACTAATGCACAAAGCATGGGCAACAAACAAGGAGAATTGGAACTACTAACACAGGAAAAGAAATATGATGTCATTGGAATCACTGAAACTTGGTGGGGCAATAGACATGATTGGAATACAAGACTAGAAGGATGCAACTTATTTGCAAGAAACAGACTTGATAAACGAGGAGGAGGTGTCGCATTGTATGTTAGAAACACGTATATCTGCACAGAGATTGAAGCTTCAGAGACTGGGAGTTCTGTGGAAACTGTTTGGGTAAGAATACAAGGACAGAACAATGGAAAGGACACCATTGTAGGCATTTACTACAGGCCGCCTGTGCAAGCTGAAGATATGGATGAACTCTTTATGCATCAAATGGCCAAGTTCTCCAAAAAATATGACATAGTTGTCATGGGAGATTTCAACTATCCAGACATTTGTTGGGAATCTCTCTCAGGCAAAACTAACAGGTCAAGGAAATTCTTATCCTCTCTTGCTGACAACTTTATCTTCCAAAAGGTAGGGGAGAAAACAAGGGGAACTGCTACCTTGGATCTAATCCTTATAAACAGGGAGGAAATGGTTGAGGAGGTAAAAGTGGCTGGGACCCTAGGAGGTAGCGACCATGCTATTTTAGAATTTTGGATAACTAGAGGCGGAAGACCTGTGAAGACTCAGACGTCAAGGTTAGATTTCAGAAAGGCAGATTTTAAGGGATTCAGAAAGAGAATTGGAGGGATCCAATGGCTGGATATCCTTAAAGACAAAAATGTCCAGGAAGGATGGGAAATCTTGAAAAATGAAATTCTCAAAGCACAGTTGTTAACAATTCCGAAAAGAGGGAAGAATAGGAAGCATTTAAGGAAACCAGGATGGATGAACACAGAACTTAAGCACATGCTAAAAAGGAAGAAAAAAATGTTTATAAAATGGAAAGAGGGAGGCATATCTAAAGAAGAATATAATGCTGTCTGCAGAACCTGCAGGGCACAAATCAGATTAGCTAAAGCTGAAAATGAATTGAGGCTTGCAAGAGATGTCAAAAGCAATAATAAAGGATTTTGGGGATATGTCAAAAGTAAAAGAAAAGTCAAAGATGCTATAGGATTTTTACAGGATGAAAATGATGAAATGGTAAGACAGGATGATGAGAAGGCTGAACTTTTAAATTCCTATTTTGCATCTGTTTTCTCTCAGAAAGGAAATGTAACATCAACTGTTCTTCACTGTCCTATTAAGGGAATAGAAGAATCCAGGATATCTATAAACAGAAAGATAGTGAGGAAACACTTAGCTAACCTAAATGAATTCAAGTCTCCAGGTCCAGATGAATTACACCCCAGAGTACTGAGATAGCAGAAGAAATTTTTGAACCCCTCTCCATAATCTTTGAAAATTCTTGGAGAACAGGAGAAGTCCCAGAAGACTGGAGAAGAGCAAATGTTGTTTCTATCTTCAAAAAGGGGAAGAAGGTGGACCCAGGCAACTATAGGCCGGTGAGTCTGACTTCTATACCAGGAAAGATCTTTGAACAAATTATTAAACAACATGTAAGTCAGTACCTGGATAAGAATGAAGTGATTAAACAGAGTCAGCATGGGTTTGTAACTAATAAGTCATGTCAGACTAACTTAATTTCCTTCTATGACAGTATCACGGATTGGGTGGATCAAGGAAATGCTGTAGATATAGTATATCTTGACTTCAGCAAAGCATTTGACAAAGTCTCTCATACAATCCTTATTGAAAAAATGACTAAGTATGGAATAAACAAGGCAACTGTTAGGTGGATTCATAACTGGCTTAGTGATCGGACCCAAAGAGTGGTCGTAAATGGCTGCACATCCAGTTGGAAGAATGTCTCAAGTGGCTCTGTCCTGGGCCCTGTATTGTTCAACATCTTTATCAACGATTTAGATTTAGGAATTGAGGGTAAACTGATTAAATTTGCTGATGACACAAAGCTAGGAGGGATAGCTAATACTAGAGAAGAGAGAGAGAGGATTCAAAAAGATATAAATAAACTGGAGAAGTGGGCAGCAACTAACAGAATGGTTTTTAACAGGGAGAAATGCAAAGTACTACATCTGGGCAATAAAAATGAAAAAAGCATATACAGAATGGGAGGAATAGGGCTAAGTGACAGCACATGTGAAAAAGACTTGGGTATACTAATAGATCACAGACTGAATATGAGTCAACAGTGTGATGCAGCAGCAAAAAAGGCAAATGCAAAGAAACATACAGTCTAGATCACATGAAGTCATTATTTCCCTCTACTCCTCTTTTTGACAGTTAGAGTGATCAATGAGTGGAACAGGCTGCCACGAGAAGTGGTGAGTTCTCCTTCAATGGAAGTCTTCAAACAGAGGCTGGACAGACATCTGACTGGGATGATTTAGCGAATCCTGCTTTGAGCAGGGGGTTGGACCAGATGGCCCAGGAGATCCCTTCCAACTCTGCGATTCTATGATTCTATTTCCGTATGATGTTAGTGATCTGATTGAATTGTGGACTATACCCCATGGTAACTTTTTCATCTTCGGAACAATCATCAGTAAATTCCTTAGATGAAACTTCAGACACTTCAGTTAGTACAGGTGCTGTAACATATAATCCTAAGAACAATCCTAATGTCAACAATGGGGATGTGGTCGTAATGAGGTCAAAAAATGAAGGAAAAGGGGGGGGCGCGCAAGCATCGAGAAAGGGGGTTACCAGACAAAAAAAAATAGATATGGTAAATATCCTGATTTGGAACCTATCCAGCTATGTGCTTTCCCAAGCCCAGATATCCCTGCTATCAAAGGCATTGGGCTTCTCCCCTACTAAAGACTTCAATGTGTACCAAACCATTATGGATATCAACAGGTTTGCACAGAATTTAGCTTTAAAATATCACTATATTAATGATAACAGCACTCTGGAAGCTACTGAAACTGAGCTGAATATGGAATTTTCTTTGAAAAAAGATGAACTACTGATGTTTGAAGAACAGAGGACATTAAAAGATTTGTATGATTTGGATACGACTGATAAAAAACCTGGGGATCAGTCGGTTAAGTTCCTGACATCTAATGTGGATTATTATCCGCTGAAATCAAGATCAGTAATCTTGGATAAATTCCAGGTGTTTGTTGAATTGGAACTGACTGAACTGAGTAAAAATATAACAAATCCAAGGATAATCTGAGCAGACAAGAAAGAACAGCGTTAGACCTATTGATACAAAATAAAGATCTTGTAATTAGAAATGCGGACAACGGTGCGGCGATTGTGGTGATTAATGCTGGATTGCACAACATCCTAAACCTTAGAGATCTAGAGAATCTGGATGTTTATTTGGAATTAAAAGTGAATCCCACTGTGAGTTTTAATGGTGAACTTCTAAATTTACTCCAGGAAGGTGTAACAACTGGAGTTTTGGATGAAAAAATAAAAAAATACTGCTATTTGGACCATCCTGTCAACCCAGTGTACCATTCCCTTCCAAAAATTCATAAAAATATATTTCCACCTCCTATGAGACCCATAGTGGTGGGGATTGGTGCACTGGGTGAAAGACTAATTGAGTGGGTGGATGCACATCTCCAACCACTAGTTTCCTTGACTCCTAGCTACATACATGACCCAAAAGCAGTGGTTACTATGATGCAAGCTTTTAAATGGGAGGCTAATTTCACATGGTTTTCATGTGATGTAATTGGTCTGTATCCCTCTATTCCCCTTAATGTAGTTCTTAAATGTTTATCCTTCTATCTCAAGAAATATAGCAGTTATTCGGCGGTTTTATGTGATTTTTTTACTGGAAGCAACTAAATTTCTCTTGAGTCATAATTATTTTTTGTTTGACAATAGGTATTTTTTGCGGAGTACCAGTTTGAGTATGGGAGCAAAATTTTCCCCTTCACTCGCTAATATCGTAATGATGACCTTTTATCTATATATCTTCAAACCCATTCAGAGCTAATCTGGTGTGGATGGTAAGATATATAGATGGTCTGGTTTTTGTTTTGAAAGATATGGAGGTTGATGCCCAGTTTTTCCTCGAATATTTGAACAACAATAATTATCTCCAATTTACTGTTTTTTTCGGAGAAGTCACAAATTGATTTTTTAGATGTAACTAGGGATGAGCGAGTAGTGAAGTATTCGGACTCGCTGTACTTGTTACGATTACCTCCTAATACTCGGGTACTCGTAACGAGTAGCGAGTCCAATGTAAGTCTATGGGAAATGTGAGTAATGGGCTGTGTGTGTGTGCTGGGCCTGGCAGGGACTGTGCCGGGATGTGCTGGCCTGTTAGATGACTGTGCTGGGCTGTGCGGGACTGTGCTGGGCTGTGCAGGTACTGTGCGAGGACTATGCCGGGCTGGGTGGGACTGTGTGGGACTGTACCGGGCTGTGCGGGGACTGTGCCGGGCTGTGTGGGACTGTGCTGGCCTGTGTGGGACTGTGCTGGCCTGTGCAGGTACTGTGCGGGGACTATGCCGGGCTGTGCGGGACTGTGCTGGGCTTTGCAGGTACTGTGCGGGGACTATGCCGGGCTGTGTGGAACTGTGTTGGCCCGTGCGGGACTGTGCAGGGACTGTGCTGGGCTGTGCGGGGACTGTGCGGGCTGTGCCAAATATTGCGAGGCAAGTAGTGAAATACTCGCCAGCATTCGAGTACCGTGAGTACCGCATTACTCGCCGAGTACCGAATCCTAACGAGCATACTCGCTCATCCCTAGATGTAACGCTTGTTGCTAATATTGAGGAGAACAGGGTACTGGTACTTTCTTACCGAAAATCAACTGCTTCAAACAGTATATTGCCAGCTACATCTTGCCATCCCCCACATGTCATCAGAAGCCTACCTGTTGGTGAGCTCATCAGGATTAAACGCAACAGTTCTGATGACTCTACATATATAAGTGAGAGTTAAAAAAGTTTGCAGCAGATTACAAAATTGTGTTTACCCTAAGTGGTGTTTGGAAAGAGTTCGTTTGTCGGTAACATCAACAGAGATTCTTTACTTAAACATAAACGTAAGGAAAACAAAACTAAACATAATATCATCACATTCACCACGGGGTATAGTTCACAATTTAATCAGATCACTGACATCATACGGAAATATTTACCTATCTTAGGACAAGATATAATTCTTAGAAACATCTTGGATAATCACATCCACCATCGGACTGGCCCACCAGAGAACCGGAGAATTCTCCGGTGGGCCCTGGCACCTGCTGGCATACAGGGCCAGAAGTTGCCTAGGGCTTCCGCTGCTCCAGGGACCCCCAGTCAGTGGCGTGTCACTAATAGCGGCACACCACGCAGCTGCTATGGGGGCCTCTGCCAGCGGAGCAGCAGCGGGTGACAGGAGGCAGGAGCCCCTGTCCCCGCTGCTAAAGAGAAATTAATATTCACTGCTTCCCATGCCCACGTGGACATGGAAAGGGGTGAATATCATTTCACTTTAGGCAGTAGCTGGTCAGTGACAGCGTTAGCCGCAGCAGCCGGCTAACACTTCCCACTATCAGGGCCGGGGGACCAGTGCGCCCCGCTCCCCCAGGGGCCCCCACACTAGGTAGGCGCTATGCGGCAGTAAGTCAGGGCCGGCGTCGCCCTCAATTGTAATGGAAGAGAGAGCGTCAGATGACGCTCTCTCTCCCATCAGTCCCCTCTGCTTTTGACTCACAGCCGATGCGCGATGACGTCACTTCATCGTGCACCCGCTGTGTGTGTGGCAGACTGCAGCGCAGCTCCTGACAGTGAAGCAGAGCCGCCGCTGAAATCAGAGTAGGAGCGAGGAGAGGTGAGTATTGTGGTTTGTTTTTTTATATCTCTATATCTATCTATATCTATCCCATCTATCTATCTATCTATCTATCTATCTATCTCTATCTATACAGTGCCTTGCGAAAGTATTCGGCCCCCTGGAACTTTTCAACCTTTTCCTACATATCATGCTTCAAACATAAAGATACCAAATGTAAATGTAAAGTTTGGTGAAGAATCAACAACAAGTGGAACACAATTGTGAAGTTGAACGAAATTTATTGGTTATTTTAAATTTTTGTGGAAAGTCAAAAACAGAAAAGTGGGGCGTGCAATATTATTCAGCTCCTTTACTTTCAGTGCAGCAAACTCACTCTAAAAGTTCATTGTGGATCTCTGAATGATCCAATGTTGTCCTAAATGACTAATGATGATAAATATAATCCACCTGCGTGTAATCAAGTCTCCGTAAAAATGCACCTGCTCTGTGATAGTCTCAGGGTTCTGTTGAAGCACAGAGAGCATCATGAAGTCCAAGGAACACAACAGGCAGGTCTGTGATACTGTTGTGGAGAAGTTTACAGCTGGATTTGGGTGCAAAATGATTTCCAAAACTTTAAACATCCCAAGGCGCACTGTGCAAGCAATCATATTGAAATGGAATGAGTATCATACCACTGCAAATCTACCAAATCCCGGCCGTCCCTCTAAACTTTCATCTCAAACAAGGAGAAGACTGATCAGAGATGCAGCCAAGAGGCCCATGATCACTCTAGATGAACTGCTGAGATCTACAGCTGAGGTGGGACAGTCTGTCCATAGGACAACAATCAGTCGTACACTGCACAAATCTGGCCTTTATGGAAGAGTGGCAAGAAGAAAGGCATTTCTCAAAGATATCAATAAAAACTGTCATTTAAAGTTTGCAACAAGCCACTTGGAAGATACACCAAACGTGGAAGAAGGTGCTCTGGTCAGATGAAACCAAAATCAAACTTTTTGGCAACAATTCCAAACTATATGTTTGGCGTAATGGTAACACAGCTCATCACCCTGAACACACCATCCCCATTCTCAAGCATGGTGGCGGCAGCAAACATGGTTTAGGACTGCTTTTCTTCAGCAGGGACAGATGGTTAAAATTGATGGGAAGATGGATGGAACCAAATACAGGACCTTTCTTGAAGAAAACCTGTTGGAGTCTGCAAAAGACATGAGACTAGGAAGGAGATTTGTCTTCCAACAAGACAATGATCCCAAACATAATGTCAGGAACACCACACTGAACTTGCTCACTGAGCCAGTGCGCGTGTCCTGAGTAAAGAGAACAGTGCTCAAAGATACCTGTGGAGCGGGAAGCAGCCGAGTAGATGCGTACTTCAGAGCCGCAGGACCTGAAGCACGTGACTGCTAGGGGCGTGGCCTAAACTCCAAAGAGCTAGGAGCTGCAAGAGAACTCCTAGCAGGGTAACTGCAAGACAAAGTTACCAAGGGGCATAGACAGGGAGAATAGTCAAGACGTAGCCAATGAGTCACTCACAGATATAGCTGCAAAGGTACCAAAGGGGCGAGCAGAGAGTAGTCAGGTCACAGGCAATGAGTCATACACAGATAATAACGCAGTACAAAATCAACAGACAAACTCACAACGGGAAACAGCCGGGTCAGAACAAGCTATAGCAACAAACAGGCACACAGGGGTCAGCACACTCGACCAAAGGCAAAAGTATAACTGGCAGGGATTGAAGCTTCCCAGGGGTTTAAGAAGCTCTCCCAGAACCAGAAAGAGGCCACAATCATTAACCCCAAGTGTGCAGGTCAAAACCTGCACAGAGCTCCAGACATTAACCACCGGTGTGCAGCTCAAAAACCTGCACTGGGATCATAACAGTACCCCCCTCTCAACGGGGGGCCTCTGGACCCCCAGGCTTCCCCGGGTACTTGGCATGGAAAGCCCGAACCAGGCGATCTGCATGTACCGAGCGAGCAGGGACCCATGAGCGCTCTTCTGGTCCATATCCCTTTCAGTGGACCAGGTACTGCAAAGAGCGGCGAACCCGCCGAGAGTCCACAATATGTCCGACCTCATACTCCAATTGACCCTCCACCAACACTGGAGGAACAGCAGTCTCAGAGTTCTCTTTGACAGATCCTGCGGGTTTCAACAGAGACTTATGGAACACATTAGATATTTTTAAGGAGGTGGGGAGACGCAATCTATATGCCACTGGGTTGACTATCTCCATAATCTCGTACGGACCAATGAACTTTGGTTCCATCTTAACTGATGGTACCTTTAAGTTGATGTTACGTGTGGAGAGCCAAACCTTCTCTCCAACCTGAAACATGTCTCCCGAGGCTCTCTTTTTGTCCGCAAAATATTTGTATCTCCCCTGGGCCCGAGAGATATTATGCCGGACTTCAGCCCAGAGGTTTTTTAACCGTTGAACGGACCCCTCTGCTCCTGGACAACTGGAATCCACCCGAGAAAACTCCCCAAAATGCGGATTAAACCCATAGTTAATCAGGAATGGGGACATGTTGGTGGACTGACTCACCCGGTTGTTAAAAGCGAATTCAGCCAACGGTAACGTATCACACCAATCCTCCTGTCTGGCGGAGGTCAGACGCCTGAGAATTTGTTCCAGGGATTGATTGGTGCATTCTGTCTGACCATTGCTCTCCGGGTGATATGCCGACGAGAAGGAGAGTGAGATGCCCAATTTCATACAGAACGCCCTCCAAAATTTGGCCACAAACTGCACACCTCTGTCAGACACAACATTCAGGGGTACCCCATGCAATTGGACCACATGCTGCACAAACAACCTTGACAATGTTTCTGCTGAAGGTAATGCTGCCAAGGGAATGAAATGGGCCTGTTTAGAAAACCTATCCACCACCACCCAGATCACGGTATTGCCCTCGGAAGGTGGAAGGCCGGTAATAAAATCCATGGAAAGATGAGTCCATGGCCTATCAGGAACCGGTAAAGGTATGAGTTCCCCAGCCGGTCGGTTATGCAAGCTTTTGGAACGGGCACACATTCCACAAGCAGAAACAAATTCCTTGACATCGGACTTTAATGAAGGCCACCAAAAACCCCTGGCGACTGCCTCTCTAGTGGCCGTGATACCTGGATGAACACTCAGCCTAGAATCATGAAACTCCTGCAGAAGTGTAGGCCGCAATGAATCTGGAACAAACAGTTTATCGCCTGGCCTGGTTGCCGGAGCTAGGGCCTGAGCCCTTAGGATTTCTTGTTCCAACTCAGTTGAGACCCCCGCCACTACCACCCCTGGGGGAAGAATGGAGGACGGCGGCTCAGGGGGAGACACTGGATCAAAACTTCTGGACAGGGCATCCGCTTTGACATTTTTGGACCCCGGTCGAAAAGTAATTGAGGACTGAAAAAAAAAAAGTGACCAACGGGCCTGTCTAGGAGTAAGCCTCTTAGCAGATTCAAGGTATGCCAAATTTTTGTGATCCATGACAACCGTGATAGGGTGAGCCGCCCCTTCCAAAAAGTGCCTCTATTCCTCAAACGCCAGCTTGACCGCAAGAAGTTCTCTATTTCCTACATCATAGTTTTTCTCAGTTGAAGAGAACTTCTTGGAGAAGAAGGCACAGGGTTTGAGATTGGTAAGGGTGGCCGGACCCTGGGACAGCACAGCCCCCACCCCCACTTCAGAAGCATCCACCTCCACAATGAATGGTTTGGACGGGTCAGGTTGTACCAACACCGGGGCAAACATGAAACATTTCTTAATCGCTGAGAAGGATTCCTTAGCGAGTATAGACCAATTTTTTACATCAGCTCCCTTCTGGGTAAGATCCGTGAGTGGTTTAACCACTTGTGAGAAACCTTTAATGAATCTCCGGTAATAGTTCGCAAATCCTAAGAAGCGCTGGAGCCCCTTGAGATCTCGAGGCTGAACCCAGTCAGCGATCGCCAGCACCTTCTTAAGATCCATACGAAACCCCTCACAGGACACCATCAACCCCAAAAAAGACAGCTCCTGTACAAAAAACGAACAATTTTCCAATTTAGCGAACAATTGGTTCTCCCTGAGTCTCTGGAGAACTGTCTTTAGATGTTGCAAGTGAGATTGACTGTCCGGGGGATGCACCAAAATATCATCCAAATAAATAATAACAAAACGGCCTATCAGATCAGAAAACACAACATTGATGAAATTTTGGAAAATAGCGGGTGCATTAGTTAACCCAAATGGCATTACCAGGTTCTCAAAGAGTCCTTCTGATGTGAGGAATGCTGTTTTCCACTCGTCCCCTTCCAGAACCCTTATCAGATAGTAGGCCCCCCGCAGATCTAACTTGGAGAACCATTGGGCCCCAGCTAACTGTTTACATAAGTCTGGGATGAGGGGAAGCGGGTAAGAGTTCATAACTGTTATCTTGTTCAGTTCCCGAAAGTCGAGGCACGGCCGCAAACCACCATCTTTTTTTCTTCACAAAGAAGAACCCTGCTGCCACAGGTGACACAGAAGGCCTGATATGCCCTTTGCGGAGGCTCTCAGCTATGTACTCCTTCATGGCTTGGCGCTCAGGCCCAGACAAATTGAACAATCGAGCCTTAGGTAACTTGGCTCTGGGTACTAAATCAAAGGCACAATCATAGGGTCTATGTGGTGGCAGCGCCTCAGCCTCACTTTCGGCAAAAACGTATTCGAAATCCTTCAGGTACTCCGGAATACCTTCCAGATCGACAGATGACACAGACACGGATTTAACAGCGTTAACAAGATGTCCCCGGTTACCACATTTATTATTGCATCCCCATTGAGTGATTTCCCCTGTAACCCAATCAATGGTAGGATTATGGCGTTGAAGCCAAGGCATCCCCAGTACCAGTCCTGCAGGCAAGTTATCTAGCACCAGACAACTTAGTTTCTCCACATGAGTGGAACCTACTTTTAGTGAAAAAAGTTCAGACCTGCAACAGATACAGTCTTGGGTAAGAGGAGATGAGTCAATTGCCCCAAGTTTAACAGGATCGTGAAGCCTGACTGTCCTTATCTTATTAAGAGTCATAACCTTGGTATCAATCAGGTTCACAGCAGAACCGCAGTCAATAAAAGCAGTAGTCTGAACAGGACCATAACCAAGTTCCAGTTCCACCTGCAGCACCATTTTTGCACATGAGGAAAATTGTACCTGAAGGTCTGGGTAGCCTCCTCGACTACTACCCAGACCTAGTCATTTCCCGCCATCTTGGAGGATGACGGACAGGAGGGGCAGTCCTTCTTCCAATGTCCAGATTTCCCACAATAGAAGCACAACTGCTTTTCACGGCGGCGTCTTTCCTTTCCCTCACAGGTGACAGCGCTCACCTCCATAGCCATAGGAAGAGTCCGGGTCTCATCTCCACTGAAGAATAAGTGCGTTTCCCATTGCATAATGCCTCTAGCCCGCAGCCTGCGATCCATGCGAACCGCTTAGACCATGGCATCCTCCAGGGAGTCAGGCGGAGGATGATGTGCCAAAGCATCCTTCAGACGTTCACACAGGCCTCTGTGGAACAGCCCCCGAAGGGCGGCATCACTCCAGGAAATCTCCGCTGCCCAACGTCTGAATTCAGTACAGAACCATTCGGCCGAGTGCTCCCCCTGACCGACACTCATCACCTTGTCCTCAGCCAACCGCACTCTGAGGCTCATCATAAATAAGCCCTAAGGCTTCAAAAAACGCATCCACAGACATTCTCTCAGGGGCAGAAGAGAAAAGCGAGAATGCCCAGGCTTGTGGGGACCCCCTAAGCAGGGACATCACCACCCCCGACCCTCTGTTTCTCATCCCCAGAGAAGCGGGGTCTCAAAGAAGAAAAGAGCTTACAGCCCTCCTTAAATGCTCTGAATTCATCTTACCAGAAAATATATCTGGCAATTTAACCGGGGATTCGGGTGGGACTAAAATGACATCTCTATTGACCACCTGCTGGAAGCCTGCGGAAAGTACCCCCTGAACTGAGTCCTCCACCCGCCGATGGGACTGGGCCAGAGCTTGGTGTTCCAAACTAAGCTTCTGCAGTGACTGAGTCAAGCATTTCACCTGCTCAGATAAAGCACACATTGGATCCATGCTGCAGAAGTGAGGAGAGAAAAAGAATTGTAGGCCAGTTATAATGTCAGGAACACCGCACTGAACTTGCTCACTGAGCCAGTGCGCGTGTCCTGAGCAAAGCGAACAGTGCTCAAAGATACCTGTGGAGCGGGCAGCAGCCGAGTAGATGCGTACTTCAGAGCCACAGGACCTGAAGCACGTGACTGCTAGGGGCGTGGCCTAAACTCCACAGAGCTAGGAGCTGCAAGATAACTCCTAGCAGGGTAACTGCAAGACAAAGTTACCAAGGGGCATAGACAGGGAGAATAGTCAAGACGTAGCCAATGAGTCACACACAGATATAGCTGCAAAGGTACCAAAGGGGCGAGCAGAGAGTAGTCAGGTCACAGGCAATGAGTCATACACAGATAATAACGCAGTACAAAATCAACAGGCAAACTCACAACAGGAAATAGCCGGGTCAGAACCATATAAACAAGCTATAGCAACAAACAGGCACACGGGTCAGCACACTCGGCCAAAGGCAAAAGTATAACTGGCAGGGATTGAAGCTTCCCAGGGGTTTAAGAAGCTCTCCCAGAACCAGAAAGAGGCCACAATCATTAACCCCAAGTGTGCAGGACAAAACCTGCACAGAGCTCCAGACATTAACTCCCGGTGTGCAGCTCAAAAACCTGCACTGGGATCATGACACACAAAGCAAAATCTACAATGGAATGGTTCACAAATAAACGTATCTAGGTGTTAGAATGGCCAAGTCAAAGTCCAGACCTGAATCCAATCGAGAATCTGGAAAGAGCTGAAAACTGCTATTCACAAACGATCTCCATCATATCTCACTGAGCTCGAGCTGTTTGCCAAGGAAAAATGGGCAAGAATTTCATTCTCTCGATGTACAAAACTGATCGAGACATACCCCAAGCGACTTGCAGCTGTAATCGCAGCAAAAGGTGGAGCAACAAAGTTTTAAGTTAAAGGGGCCGAATAATATTGCACGCCCACTTTTCAGTTTTTGACTTTCCACAAAATTTTAAAATAACCACCTATGCCAAAACATGGTATCCATCCACAGACAGCTGTTTCGGGGCATTGCCCCTCATTAGTGTGGAGTAGGAAACTGGCCAGTAGGAGCAATGCCTAGTAGAAGACTGTGAAAAATGAGGATGAATGAACTCATGTAGATCAACATCCAACACTGCGGAGACACCATCACATGTTTCTCAACGCAGTGATTCTAGGGAAAAGCCCTTTGCCCTAGAATCACTACGTTGAGAAACATGTGATGGTGTCTCCGCAGTGTTGGATGTTGATCTCCATGAGTTCATTCATCCTCATTTTTCAGTCTGAATTGGAGTCACCCCCACTCACCCTGTCATCCTGGAACAGCAAGTTCCCACTTAAACAGGTGTTGGCCCCCTTTCCTGGAGCTACTTCATTTCCCACGGTCACACGTTTGGTCACCCCAGCTAAATCCCCGAGTTGGTCAGACCCACACTTTCTCCCGGTCACCCTGAACTCTGTACTATTGACCATAGGTGGTGCTACCTCCACCTTTGAGCCCCCCCACACTTCATCAACCTCCCATGCATCTTCAAACAACACAAAGTCCCGGCCCCTCTCAAAGGGGTACAATAAGTTCGGTAGTATACTGCCACTTTGCCACTCAACGCTTTTTGACATATTAATCATCTCTCTGTCCACAGTATAGTCCACAGTGAACCCATGGTTGCAGTGAACCTTGACCTTTTTCTCGGTCAGACAGAAAATGAGAGGAATTCCTGTCAGTCACCTGACTCTTTGAGTCCAGCCGTCCAGGGACTCCTTCACGGTGTATACCTGCGACCTGTCATCTGGAAAGTTTATTCCGCACGCGGAATAAGAATAACACAAACACTGCTGTTCCCCAGACATGTCCACTGAGGTAACCGGTGCCGCCCCTTTTGAAAGCTCCGCCCCTCTTTGGGCCACTGTCCCCTTTTGGGACTCCACCTCCCTCTAGGACCCCACCCCTTTTTGGGCCACCACCCCTGTTTGGGTCACCGGCCCTTTTCGGGATTTCCCCATGTCCCCTCTACAGGCCTGTACACAGCAGGTATTCCTGGGCTTGTACTGGCCCTTTAAGAGTTTGTGTTACCTGGTTTACACTGTCCTCTTATAATACCTCACCAGCTCCTGCTGGCACTGCCACAGCTCCTGTTGCAGCCACAAACCACGGCACCTCTGGCTGCCGCTCACTAGCTGCTGCTGCCACTGCAGCTCCTGCTGCTGCAGAACATCCTGCTGCAACTTGCAACTGCAGCTCTCGCTGCCACAAGTCCCTGCATGGCTCTGCACCGCAGACTTCGTGGACCCGCCGATCCACATCCAGAAGAAAAAAAAAAAACTTTGTGACCCCGCTGAGCCACAGCAATCACCTTCAGCTTTACAGAAAAAACAAACAAACCACAGTCTCTCACTGACCCCGGTCAGTACAACATGGACTCCTGTCCGTTACCTGCTGGTGTCGGTCACACAGGTTCCCGGGTACCTCTTATCCTCAGAGGCACCCTATAGCCACTTATCACACAGTCTTTCACTGACCTTGGTCAGCATAACACTGTTGTCAGACCGTACACTCTCCTGGGTCAGAGTCGCTAGCCCTGCCTCATGTGCTTCTTGGATCGTTGCCCGCAGTCTAGCACCAATTGTAACGTTCCACACTGTTTGTGAACGGGGATTACTCACAATGCCGGTCTTGGAGGTAAACACTGGCACACTGAAACTATCTATCTATTTATCCATTATCTATCTTTGGTCTATCTATCTATGAGGGGGGCACAATTATACCCTATTAGGGGGTGCATTATACCCTCTGAGGGGGGAAGCATTATATTCTATGGAGAGCTACATTATATTCTATGAGGGGGGCTATATTCTATGAGATGGCTGCATTATATTGTATTAGGGGGCTGCATTATATTCTATGAGGGGGCTGCATTATATTCTATGAGGGAGCTAAATATTCTATGAGGGGGCTGCTTTTTACTATATGACGGGGCTGCTTTATATTCTAAGAGGGAGGCTACCCCAACTCCTGCTACATATTTAAGATTTGTACTACCTTATATTATACCCGGATAATTGGTGGTCTTGTATTTATTTCTATGTAGCTACATAGTGGGCCCCAAGAATGATTTTCTCGGGTGGGCCCAAGGTGTTCCAGTCCGACGCTGATCACGTGGTCCGAGTTGTGCCAAAAAGAGCGACTACATTAAAAAACCTTTTGTTTCCGAGCTTATTTATGGACTCAGAACGAGATCAAAAGAAAAACTGTCTCAGTGCCGTTGGTTTCCACAAATGTGGAGTTAACGTGTGTGCAAATGTTGCCAGTATGTTACAAAGGACAAAAAAATTTGTCTCCTTTACAAATAAAAGAGTTTCCAATACATTATAAATCACAGCTCTGTAAAAAATTAAGAGACCACCACATCAAAACCATGTCATGGGCAACCCATTCTCCAGACCTGAACCCCATTGAAAACCTCTCGAATGTAATCAAGAGGATGATGGATAGTCACAAGCTATCAAACAAAGAATAACTGCTTAAATTTTAGTGCCAGAAACAGTGTGAAAGACTGGCAGAAAGCATGCCAAGATGCATGAAAGTGATTAAAAATCATGGTTATTTCCACAAAATATTGATTTCAGAACTCTTCATGAGTTAAAACATTAGTATTGTTGTTTCTAAATGATTATGAACTTGTTTTCTTTGCATTATTTGAGGTCCGAAAGCACTGGTTTTTTTTTAATTGTGACCATTTTTCTTTGTCAGAAAAAAATTACAAAATGTATTGCTTGGAAATTCGGAGACATGTTGTCAGAAGTTTATAGACTAAAAGGGCAATTTACATTTTACTCAAAAATATACCGTATTTTTCGCTTTATAAGACGCACTTTTGTTCCCCCAAATTTTGGGGGAAAGTAGGGGGTGCGTCTTATAATCCGAATATACGGGGGAGGGGGGGTGTGTGTGTGTATATATATATATATATATATATATATATATATATATATATATATATATATATATATACTGCAGGGTCCAGGGGAGGTGGGGGCAGCTTTGGAGCGGTGCTGTGAGCTGGTAAAAGCTGCCGGAGGGAGCCTTTGATCTCCTGCTCCCGCTCATATAATATGCACTGCCGCTGTCCATCACCATGGTGCTGAAACCGCACCACGGTGACTGGCTGGGGGAGCGGCGCATATTATAGCTGCCTGCGCCCTCCTTTGATCGCACATGATCCCCTGTGTTAGATATCGCCCCCATGCTGCTGCCCATAGTAAAATTAAAAATTCTTTCCTTACCTCCTCCAGCGCTGATCTCCCAGTGTCTCGGCTGCCGCTGTCATCAGGCACGCTGAGATGATATCACTCTGCTGTGCTGATCACATGACCGGCACTGAGAACCAGGAAGTGGAGGAGGAGCTCAACCACACTGAGGGAGACACGAGGAGGGACAGCGCTGAGAAGGTAAGGAAAGAGTTTATTTTACTAAAAGCAGCAGCATGGAGGTACCTATAAAGAGAAAAATCAGACAAACTGAACATTTGAAAGTGATCTCGCAATTTGTGCCAGAGTTGTGTGTGTATATATAACTACGGTTAGTGATAGCAAATTATAATGATTATATATATATATATATATATATATATATATATATATATATATATATATACACATATATAAAGCCGAGTGTAGAGCATAGCCACATTCGCTATAATTTCCTACATCATCCTGTCAGCCAGAGCTACTGGACTACTACCCCTAATATCCCACATCATCCCATCAGCCAGAACCACCAGACTACTACCACTAATATCCCACATCATTGTAAGAAAAAGTTCTTATTGAGAGAGCCGAACAAAACTGGAGACTATCTTCTCGTGGAGCTGAGGTCGAAGTTTATTCAGAAGATACACGGCAGAACAGAACGGACAATCAGAGAAGTTGAAATATTCGGGCAAAAGCAGGAATTCAGACGGGCAAAGATTCACTAGGAAGTCTGGCGATGATAAGGCTCTGTGCCCTGGCAATGGTGAGGCACAGTGGCATGATGGCGATGGAATGGCAACAAGCAGCAGTAGCATGAGCTTCTTATACATTGAGAACAGAGAAAGCTGCATTTTGCTGCAGAGGGTGTTAACATTATAATTCTAAGGCGTTTTCATGATAATTCTAGAGAAACGTGGTTTAGAACAGAGAATATAATGACATAATACGAAGATATTAACGTTTCTCCAAGCAACACTAAAACCCATAAGTCATTGGTATCTATGGCTTCTGTCCTAAAATCTTATCACTGCTTTCAGACTTGATCCATAAATTCATGCATTTGACATTTTAATGATTCTTCTCTCTCTACCAACAATATCACATAAACACACATTGACCATATATTTGGTGACCCTATTCCCCTATTGATCCAATCTTCCTCTATGCACATCTACTGAGGTTGGTAGGAAAAATGATCTCATTTTCCATCCTCCATTTAGTACATTTTATTAGCTCTTTTGTAAAAGTTGAATCTTCTCTAAGTTTCGACAAGATGGCTGCTAGAGACAACATGGCTGCTCAGTATATTATGGTTGACCATTCTCTTACAATCATCCCGTCAGAGCCACCGGACTACTACCCCTAATATCCCACATCATCCTGTCAGCCAGAGCCACCGGACAACTACCACTAATATCCCACATAATCCCGTCACAGCCGCTGGACTACTACCCCTAATATCCCACATCATCCCGTCAATCCTGTCAGCCAGAGCCACCGGACTACTACCCCTAATATCCCACATCATCCCGTCAGCCAGAGCCTACTGACTACTCCCCCTAATATCCAACATCCCGTCAGCCATAGCCACCGGACTACTACCCGTTATATCCCACATCATCCCGTCAGCCTGGGGTCAGAACCAGAGTGCTGAGTTGAACAGTCCTAACTTCCATACCGGGGATCCCTTTAAGAGAGGCCTGGTGTCAGACCCAGAGTGCTGAGTGGATATGCCCTGACTTGCATACCAATGATCCCTTTAATAGAAGCCTAGGGTGACACTCAGAGCGCTGAGGGATTTACCCTAACTTCCATACCAGAGATCCCTTTAAGAGAGGCCTGGGTCAGTACCAAAGCGCAGAGTGGATTTGCCCTCACTTCCATACCGGGGATCCCTTTAAGAGGGGCCTGGGGTCACAATCAGAGCGCAGAGTGAATTTGCTCTCACTTCCATACCGGGGATCCCTTTAAGAGGGGCCTGGGGTCAGAACAAGAGCGCTGAGTGAAATTGCCCTAACTTCCTGTCAGGAACACCGCACTGCACTTGCTCACTTAGCCAGTGCGCGTGTCCTGAGTACAAAAACTGTGCACAAAGATACCTGCGGAGTGGGACAGCAGTGGTGACGATGCATGCTCCAGGCTCACAGGACCTGAAGCAAGTGACTGCTGGGGGCGTGGCCTAAGCTCCACAGAGCTAGGAGCTGAAGGGAAACTCCTAGAAAGGTAACTACTGTACAATGTTACCAAGGGGCATAGACAGACAGAAATCAGATCAAGCCAAGGTCAAAGCACGAGATCACACAACAGTACCAAAGGGTTAGACAGAATGAATAGTCGGGATGTAGCAATAGATCAGAAAACCAGAACAGGCAATAGACGGTACAATAGAGACAAACTGTAACGGAGTAACGATAGCCAAGCCAGGAGGTCAGAACCGGAAAAGACAATAGTACCAAAACGAGAGACTGAGTACAGAGTGAGGGAACGGACCGGGTCATACACGGGAAGCAAACAAGCAATGCAATATTCAAGCACACCAGGGGCGTCAGACACACAGCCAGAATAACAGTATAGCTGACAGAGAACCCAGGTAAAGAGTGAGTATAAATACCCCTCCCAGATCCAGAAAGAGGTCATGTACACTTAACCCTGTGAGTGCAGGGCAAGAACCCCATGACAGTACCACCCTCTTAATGAGGGGCCACTGGACCCCCAGGCTTGTCTGGGTATCTGGCGTGCAAAGCCCGCACCAGATGATTGGCATGCACCAAACTGGCCGGAACCCATGACCGATCCTCCAGAGAGTACTCCTTCCAGTGTGTCAGATACTGGAGTCTCCGGCGCACCCACCATGAGTCAACAATGCACCTTACTTCATACTCCAGCTGCCCCTCTACCAGCACGGGCGGAGCATTTGATGAGGGATCCTCTCTCACCTTCCCCACAGGCTTTAACAGGGACCTGTGGAAGACATCAGAAATTTTAAAGGAGGTGGGCAGCTGCAGTCGGTAGGCTACTGGGTTAACAACCTTCACAACTTTGTATAGGCCAATGAACTTGGGGCCCAGCTTTATAGATGGTATCTTAAGCTTGATATTGCAGGTGGATAGCCACACCTTCTCCCCTACTGCAAATGCTGGACCCCCTCCTCCTGTCAGCAAACCGCTTATAGTTTTCCTGGGCCTTGGAAATATCCCTCTGAACCTCCCTCCAAGGAATTCTAAGACGTTGTGTCGCACCCTCAGCTCCAGGGCAACCTGAATCCATGAGGGAAAACTCTCCAAAATGTGGGTTAAACCCATAGTTTTTCTGGAAGGGAGACTTCCCAGTAGATTGACTCACGACTGTTGAACGCAAACCCTGCCATGGGCAAAACCTCACACCAGTCCTCCTGCCTGGAAGAGGCCAAGCATCTCAGAATCTGCTCCAACGATTGGTTTGTGCGCTCCGTCTGTCCATTAGACTCTGGGTGGTAGGCAGAGGAGAAGGACAACAAAATCCCCAGCTTTTTGCAAAAAGCCCTCCAGAACCTGGCCACAAACTGTACCTCTCTATCTGACACCACATTCATAGGCACTCCATGCAACCGAATTAGATGTTGCATAAATAAGCAGGCCAGGGTTTCAGCAGATGGTAACGCGGGGAGAGGTACAAAGTGGGCTTGTTTTGAAAACCTATCCACCACCACCCATATCACCAAGTTGCCCCTGGAAGGAAGATTTGTGATTAAAATCCATGGACAAATGTGTCCATTGTCTATCCGGAATTGGCAAAGGCACCAACTCCCCGGCCGGCCGGACCTGAGAACTTTTAGAACGAGCACACACCCCACATGCAGACACAAACTTTTTAATATCTGTTACCATAGAGGGCCACCTGAAACCCCTCGCAATTGCCCCCCAGGTAGCTGCAATCCCAGGATGAGCACTCAACATAGAATCGTGAAATTCCTGCATAAGTCCGAGACGGAAACGTTCCGGTACAAACAATTTACCCGGGGGTTTACCACCCGAGCCTGGGCCTCCAAAATCCCTCTCTGTAACTCCAATGAGATTTCGGCCACCACTACTCCTGGCTGAAGAATGGAGGAGGGAGGTTCTGGAGGGGACACCGAATCAAAGCTTCAGGATAAGGCGTCAGCCTTGATGTTTTTAGATCCCGGGTGGAATGTGATGGTAAACTGAAATCGAGAAAAAAAAAAAGTCCACCGAGCCTGTCTGGGGGTCAGTCTCTTGGCAGACTTGATATAGACCAAATTTTTGTGATCAGTGATGACTGTAATGGGATGAACGGCCCCCTCCAGGAAATGCCTCCATTCTTCAAAAGCCAACTTTACCGCCAAGAACTCTATATTGCCGACATCGTAATTTCTCTCGGCAGAGGAAAATTTTTTAGAGAAGAAGGCGCAAGGCCTCAGATTAGTAAGGGTAGAGGGGCCCTGAGACAAAACTGCCCCCACCCCTACTTCCGAGGCGTCCGCCTCCACGACAAAAGGTCTTGACGGGTCGGGTTTTACCAATACAGGGGCTGAAGAAAAGCACTTTTTTAATGTCATGAAATAATTTTTTGCAGCTACAGACCAATTTTTTACATCAGCTCCCTTGAGAGTGAGGTCTGTTAGAGGCTTTACCACCTGCGAGAAGCCCTTAATACATTTCCTATAAAAGTTAGCAAAGCCCAAAAATCGCTGCAACCCTTTCAAATCATGAGGCTGCACCCAATCCGTAACAGCCTTAACCTTCTTGGGATCCATGCGGAACCCCTCCCCTGACACAATCAACCCCAGAAAGGATGCTTCTTGAAATATGAGCATTTTTCCAACTTGGCATACAAATGATTCTCCCTCATTCTCATGAGAACCATCCGCAAATGATGCAAGTGAGACTGACTGTCCACTGAGTACACCAGAATGTCATCCAAATAGATACCCACAAAACGACCAATTAAATCAGAGAAAATTACATTAATAAAATTCTGAAAAACAGCCGGAGCGTTGGTGAGACCAAAGGGCATAACCAAGTTTTCGAACAGCCCTTTAGGCATCAGGAATGCTGTTTTCCATTCGTCCCCTTCCCGGACTCTTATAAGGTTATATGCCCCACGTAAATCCAGTTTAGAGAACCACTTGGCCCCGGTCAGTTGGTTACATAGATCAGGAATTAGGGGGGAGAGAGTATGTATTTTTCACAGTAAATTTGTTTAATTCCCGAAAGTCGAGGCACGGCCGCAAACCACCATCTTTTTTCTTAACAAAAAAGAAGCCTGCCACCACAGGTGAAGCAGAAGTCCTAATATGCCCTTTTGCGGAGACTCTCGGTAATGTACTCCTTCAAGGCTAGATGTTCGGGCCCGGACAAATTGAACAGGCGAGCCTTGGGTAACTTGGCTCCAGGGACTATGTGGTCTATGTGGTGGTAGCGCCTCAGCCTCACTTTCAGAAAATACATCTTCAAAATCTTTCAGGTACTCCGGAATACCTTCCAGATCGACAGACCACACTGACACAGATTTTACTGTGGTGACAAGAGTTGTCAAGTTACAACATAGACCGTTAGCCATACAACCCCACTGAATGATCTCACCCGTGACCCAGTCAATAGTAGGATTGTGGCGTTGAAGCCAAGGCATACCCATTACCAGTCCAGCTGGCAGATTATTTAGAACAAAACACCTTAATTTTTCCACGTGAGTGGAACCCACTTTCAGAGAAAAGGTATCAGTCATGAAACAAATTCCTTCCTGGGAGATAGGAGAAGAATCAATTGCCACGATTTTAACAGGATCTTTTAACCTGACTGTCCCTATCTTATGAAAAGTCACAAGTTTGGCATCGATCAGATTAATAGAAGAACCACAGTCAACAAAGGCGGTGGTCACAACCGGACCACCTGTGAGTTCTAGTTCCGCCGGAAGCAGAATTTTAGTAAGTGAGGAAAAGGGTACCTGGGAGTCTGGGCAACCTCCTCGATTGTTACCCAGACTCAGTCGTTTTTCTGATGGCTTCACTGAAGAAGGGCAAGAAGGACAGTTCCTTCTCCAATGTCCAGCAGATCCACAGTAAAAGCACAATTGGTTGTTTTTACGGCGTCTCCTCTCTTTTTCCTTCAATGACGTGGCACCAACCTCCATGGGCTCGGGACTAGATGCAGAGTCTCTCAGATTGGAGAATAAAGGGGTCTCCTGCAGCATGACCCCTCGAACGCAGCCTACGGTCCATGCGGACAGCCTGGATCATAGCGTCCTCCAAAGAATCGGGTGGAGGATGAAGGACTAGGGCATCTTTCAAACGTTCGGACAGGCTTCTACAGAACAAACCCCGGAGGGCAGCATCATTCCAGGAGACCTCTGCTGCCCAGCGTCTGAACTCAGAGCAGAACCACTCGGCCGAGTGTTTCCCCTGGTACACACTCATTACCATATCCTCGGCTAGACTCACACGATCAGGTTCATCGTAGATATGCCCGAGGGACTCAAAGAATGCATTCACTGACATTCTCTCAGGGGAGGTAGGGGGAAGGGAAAAAGCCCAAGCCTGAGGGGAGCCCCTTAACAAAGACGTAATGACCCCAACCCTCTGACTCTCATCCCCAGAGGAGCGTGGCCTTAACGAGAAGAAGAGTTTGCACCCCTTCTTAAAAACCTTAAATGTTTTTTTATCCCCAGAGAAAAAGTCAGGCAATTTAACAGGTGATTCCGGGGAGATTAAGGAAACATCTGAGGAACCCTCACCCCGGGCCCCAGAAAGAAAAGAACCCTGCATGGCATTAGCAACCTCCCTCTGAACCTGTTGCTGCGACTGAGCCAGGGTTCGCTGCTCCACAGACAGGTTTTGCATCATTTGAGTGAGGCTATTCACTTGCTCAGAGAGAGCATGCAGCAGATCCATGATTCAAGAAAAAAAAAAGTGCAAACCTTGTTAAAATGTTTTAAGGTCAGCTATAATGTCAGGAACACCGCACTGCACTTGCTCACTGAGCCAGTGCGTGTGTCTTGAGTACAAAAACAGTGCACAAAGATACCTGCAGAGCGGGACAGCAGTGGTGACGATGCATGCTCCAGGCTCACAGGACCTGAAGCACATGGCTACTGGGGGCGTGGCCTAAGCTCCACAGAGCTAGGAGCTGCAGGGAAACTCCTAGAAAGGTAATTACTGGACAATGTTACCAAGGGGCATAGACAGAGATAGAAACCAGATCAAGCCGAGGTCAAAGCACGAGATCGCACGACAGTACCAAAGGGTTAGACAGAATGGATAGTTGAGACATAGCAATTGATCAGAAAACCAGAACAGGCAATAGACGGTACAATAGGGACAAACTGTAACGGAGTAACGATAGCCAAGCCAGGAGGTCAGAACCGGAAAATACAATAGTACCAAAACGAGAGCCGGAGTACAGAGTGAGGGGACGGACCGGTTCATACATGGGAAGCAAACAAGCAAAGCAATATACAAGCACACCAGGGGCGTCAGACACACAGCCAGAATAGCAGTATAGCTGACAGAGAACCCAGGTAAAGAGTGAGTATAAATACCCCTCCCAGATCCAGAAAGAGGCCACGTACTCTTTACCCTGTGAGTGCAGGGCAAGAACCCTGATCAAACCATGACACTTCCATATCGGGAATCCCTTTAAGAGCCTGGGGTCAGAACCAGAACGCTGAGTGGATTTGCCCTGACTTGCATACCAATGATCCCTTTAATAGTATCCTGGGGTCAGAATCAGATCATTGAGGGATTTGCCCTAACTTCCATACAGGAGATCCCTTTAAGAGAGGCATGGGGTCAGAACCAGAGCGCTTAGTGGAATTGCCCTAACTTCCATACCAATGATCCCTTTAAGAGACCCTTTGGTCAGAACCACAGAGCTGAGTGGAACGGTTTTTTGTCAAAAATATTACCATGTGGCAACAATTTATTAGAGATGAGTGTAAAGACCTAAAAATGGCCAATAGCCCTGAGTTTAGTTGGTGAGTCCCATAGGTAAACTAGCAAAGTGCTTAGTGTGCACAAAAGGTTCTATCGATTAGGAGAGATAACATGGATTTGTATAAACATAGCAGCTACATCAAAATACCTGACCTGCTGGTGGCAGCGGCTCCCCGATGCGCGTTTCGCATAAGCTTCTTCAATAGGGGGTACGAGTAGACGTTGAAGAAGCTTACAGTGGTATTGGTGATATTATTCATTTGGAGACCAACCAAGCTGGACTCAGGAGCAGGCTGTGTTGCAGTGGAGCTCCAGCTATCCCCTTGTTCTGGTGCCTTACTCTGCTGCTCGGAGCATTAGCAGCAGAGAGAAGCTAAGTCTTGTTTTTTAGTTTATTTTACCCTTAGGTGTCTGTCGTATCTTTCCTTGTTTGTTATTTGGTGCAGTACATGTTTTCCCTGTCTCACCAAATGGGGAGGGGGTTGGGGGGTTTTAGCTCAGGGCTAAACAGGAGATAGAGACAGGTTGGGGACTTGGGCCTCACTACCATCAAATGTACCCCCAAGTTAAGAAAAGTCAGGGCACCTCCTTAGCCTGAGGGGCAGTTCAGGGGCCCAGGTTCCACGTCTCCTGTTTTCCCACTACTGCCCCGTGACAGGGATTTGCTCTAACTTCCAAACCGGAGATCCCTTTAAGAGGGAAGATGTGCCTATGGGATGGAGGATGTGTGATGTGTATATGGGCACAGGAGGGGTGATTCATTTGTCATGTGCGCTCTGCTCCTTTCTGGGGGGCAGACAATGGCTGGGAGCTTATGTTTCTGGGGATGCTAGATTTCCCCCACCCAGTCACTGTCTGCTGAGGTGTTGTCGTGGAGTGGGAAACCTGTTGCTCATAGCAACCAATCACAGCTCAGCTTCTTTTAAACAGCTCTGGTGAAATGAAAGATGCTTCGTGATTGGTTGGTGATACACACATACATTCATACATTCGATTTTATATATAGATATAAATTCAGATTTTTTTTAAGAAAAAAAAAGTACATCCGACCTATAAATCTGTCCCACTAACCACTTCAGTGAACATTGTAAAAAGAAATAAAAGGCAATGCAAAAAACTATTCTTTATTATCATTCTGCGGAACAAAAGGTGGAATAACACGCTAAAAAAACAAATTTAAATAAAAATGTGGTATCACTGAAAACATCATCTTGTCCGACAAAAAACAGAGCTGTATAGCGGCTTATCAGTGGAAAAATAAAAAAAAGTTATAGCTCTCAGAATAAAGTGATGCAAAAACAATTATTTTTTGCATAAAATAGTTTCTATTGTGTAAAAGCGCTAAAACGATTCACAGAGAATTTAAATAACATTAAAAATGCAGCCTATTCAGGTGCTGCTAAACACTTCATCAATTTTCACATTGTAAATACATCACAATTTTTTTTTTGCTTTTGAAATTTTTTTTCTCCCATAAGAGGTCTGCAGCCTTGTCTCTCCTCACTCGCTAATGCAGCCTCCCATCCTCTCACTCCCCTGAGCAGTCTCCCATCTCCTTACTCCCTTCAGCAGACTCCCATCTTCTTGTTCTCCTCAGCAGCATCCTCTCTCCTGTCTTCCCTCAGCAGCCTCCCATCTCCTCACTCCCCTCAGCAGCCTCCCCTCTCTTCTCTTCCCTCAGCAGTCTCCTTTCTCCTCACTCCCCTCTACAGCCTTCCGTCTCCTCACTCCTCTCAGAAGCATCTCTTTTCCTCACTCCCCTCAGCAGCCTTCCATCTCCTCACTCCCCTCAGCAGCCTCCCATCTCCTCACAGCCTCCCCTCTCCTCACTTCCCTCAGCAGCCTCTCTTCTCTTCCCTCAGCAGTCTCCTTTCTCCTCCCCTCTACAGCCTCCCGTCTCCTCACTCCTCTCAGAAGCATCTCTTCCTCA